>NC_133103.1:25321461-25921461 GCF_022965805.1 Primulina eburnea | reverse complement strand
CAACAAAGATGGCTTGATTTGCTTAAAGATTTTGATTGTGAAATCAAGTACTATCCAGGAAAATCGAATGCAGCAGCTGATGCACTGAGTCGAAAGGTATGTTCTTTGTCCTTATCGACGATTGATGTTTCAAATTTGATTGAAGATTGCTGTCTGTCTGGATTAGTATTTGAAACAGATTGTAAATCGTTGAGATTATATGTTGTTCAAGTCAAAACAGAGCTGATTGTGAGAATTAAAGCGGCTCAGAAAGTTGATCAGAATGTGCAGAACTCGATATCGATGGTCAAAACAGGGCATCGATCCGAGAATCAGGTATGTGACAGTGTATTATATGCGAATAATCGTCTTGTTGTGCCAGATGTTTCAGATTTGAAACGACAGATAATGTCAAAAGCGCACAACAGTCGATCCAATATTCATTCTGGTGGCACAAAAATGTATAACGATTTGGAAAGACATTTTTGGTGGAAACAAATGAAAGCTGATATTGCAGAGTTTGTTTCTAGATGTTTGAATTTCCAACAGGTAAAAGCGGAGAGAAAGAAACCAGGAGATTTGTTACAGAGCTTGTCTATGCTTGAATGGAAATGGGATCACATTTCTATGGATTTTGTGACTAAGCTACCACGTTCCTCTAGAGGTTGTGATGCGATTTGGGTCGTGATTGACAGATTGACCAAATCAGCATGTTTTATTCCGTACAAGATGACGTATATACATGACCAGATGACAGAGATTTATGTCAGAGAAGTGGTCAGATTACATGGAGTGTCGAAGTCGATTGTGTCAGACTGTGATCCTCGGTTTACTTCGCACTTTTGGAACAGTTTATAGCAGGCTCTAGGTACGAAGTTACATCTTAGTACCACATATCATCCACAGACAGACGGACAGTCAGAGTGGACTATCCGGACATTGGAAGATATGCTTATAGCTGTAGTGCTAGATTTTGGTACTAGTTGGCAAGATTCATTGCCACTTTGTGAGTTTTCGTACAACAACAACTATCAGACGAGTATAGAGATGGCACCGTTTGAAACGTTGCACGGCAAGAAGTGCAGATCCCCTCTATATTGGGACGATATCTATAATGACCCGAAAATTCGCGTTTGAAAATTTGCGGGAAATTTAAAATTTTCTTTTTAAAATAATTAAAATGCCTCATTCATAAAATATGATGATAAATCAAGTTTAATGTTCAAAATAGCAGCGGAAGAAATTATTGATCGCAAAATCACAAGTTAAAGTAATCCAACAACTGATAAAAATGTTTGAGCATAAAAATGGTAAATGCTGTAAATGAGGTCCTCGGGTTCCACTACTGCCGACCCAAGCTAGCTCACTGGTCCCCGCCCTCGGTCCTGACCTCATCAGTACCTACAACAATCAATTCTAGTGAGTCTAAAGACTCAGCATGCATATATCGTAAATAACGAGTAAATAATATAATAAAATTCCATGGGAGTAAAAATATCATGTCATGAGGCATAACGTGAAAATAACTTGTCATGATTAATTATAATACGTGCATAACAGAACTGAAAATCATAGTGAAAATGTTTGCTCCTTGGAGCCATGTAATGAAATAGCTTGTAATAATTTTCTGGTGAGATTATGGTCTACGCTAGTGGCCCCTGCACTGAACTGAACTGAACTGACCGGTAAGTGACCACCGAGTGAAGTAATGTTTGTCTGATCAGACTAATGCCACAGTATACTGGGTGGAACTTGTAATAGCCAAGCCTGGTGAACGGTATGGTTTAAGATTTTGTATGATTATTGACTATTTGGTGGAGTTTAAGTATGATTTAGAGGTTAAGAGTTGTGATGTATGGTTTAAGGTATTGTTGTTATTAGTTGATGTGTGGTTATATCGTAGCGTCGTTGCGATTTAATTCATGGTAATTTGTATGTTGAGTCGATTGGTATGAAGCCAATTGGAGTGGTTAGATATGTTATAGATGTGCAACTTCCTTGTTGAGTGTGTTGCCGAATTATGAAGAGAATTTGTATTGCGATTCGATTTTTGTTTCATAGAATTTGTTGTTGGCTCCAGGTGTCAGTGCACCCGCGGTAAGTAAGCCACCGCACCCGTGGTGTTTTGGCCGAGACCAGACCGCACCCGCAGTAGAGAAGGCACCGCACCTGCGGTCGACGTTTTCAGATTTTTGGATGTTGTCCAGTAGCCACAGCGAACCTGCGGTCCATTTAGGAGCGCACCCGCGGTCGTCATTTTGGGATTTTTGGATGAGTTGCCGAGAGCATAGCGCACCCGCAGTCGGAGAGGCAGCGCACCTGCGGTCGATGAACAGTAGAAGCGTGTTTCCGAGATTAAGTGATTTAAATGGAAGAGTTGGCTCATTTCTCTCATTATTTCTTCACTCTTCTCGATTCTTCTCTTCAAGGGAGAGCTAGGGTTCCATTCTTTTCATTTCCTATCTCTGATTCAAGCTTGTTGTTGGTTATTTGTGGTGAGAACAAGGTTCTTGTTGGTTCTAGAAGTTAAGGTAAGCTTGTGGCTTTGATTATTCTTGGTTTTGGTGTTAGGGGAAGTATTGGGTTTGTTGATGGTATTGGTTTTATGGATTAATTGATATGGGTTTATAATTATTGAGATGTTGATGGTACAATACATGGTTTATTGTTGTAGGTTGTGTATCAAGAGAGTATATTCAAGGGTTCTATTGGTTGTAAGTGGAATCTCATTCCTTGTGCTCATATGATAATATATGTATGGTGTTTCAATCGTTTTAATGTGCTATTCCCTTCATTTGATTCATGTTATGTATTGATACACTTTGTTGTATATTATGGAGGCATTTTATGTCTCAATTGTGAAAAAGGGGATACAAGAGATAAGAGTCTTCAAAGTGTTTGATGAAATGCCAAAGAGAGAGTTCAAAATGATTTATTGGATTGATAGATACATAGTCAGAGATTGCATACAATTAGTTGATCAACTGCCATAGGCTTATATCCCTCAGAGTTATCGATTTATATCGATGGGATATAGGTACAGAGACAGAGATACTATATAGATATCAATCCAACAGAGAAAAGAGAAATATCATCTTATTGTTATATTATGCTATGTTATTCATGTTTCAAGAGTTGATGGTATTTAATGTTTTCAAAGTCATTATTTTCAGAGTATGCTATGTATCCATTGCTATGTAAGAGTTCCACTTGCTGAGTTTTATACTCATTTCAGTTATTTTCATGTGATGCAGATAAGAGTGACCAGTCGTGACGTTGATTGGAGCCGGGGTCATATGCATACCAAAGATGGAAGGAAGAAGTTATTTTGCTAGCATTTCGACATGATCACAAAAATGATATTTTGTATTTTTTTGTATCATTTCATTGATCATGTATATAATTTTGATTATATATTAAAATGTATTTTTGAATCCTTCCTCCCTTCAAAGAAATTTTAAATTCCGCGCTGTTATTTTTATAATCGGGTTAGAGGTGTCACAGAACTGAACTGAACCGGTAAGTGACCACCGGGTGATACAATAATCTCATGATTGTGAAATGGCCACAAACAATATCGCATAAATCTCAAAAATGAATATTTTATATTTTTATGCACGTGATATAATTAAATGGCATAATTAATTATCCTGTATTATTTTACCACATGGGTTGTATCGTTCCCAGGCTCACTACAACCTAAATTTAATAGGAAAAATATGCAAATGATTTTCTTGACCAAACTTTGTAAATGAATCACAAAAACGAGACAATTACGCCCAATGACTTCGTATTTAATCATGACTCCGTGCCCACCGGAACCAAGACCGAACCATCATTTAGTCATGATTAAAATACACTTAAAATGATGAAATAATGCTCCTAAAATGGTAAGAACCGAAATTTTGGTGAATGGAGGCCAAAGCATGAAACTCTCTTTCGAGAGTCATTTTGGCACATCGCACCGTAATTTCTCGTACAACCTCTAAACTTAACCGAATCACGAACGCCCAAAAACATGACCTTCCCAACTTGATGAGGCACTGTCCAGTCCAAGGCCATATGCTAAAAGCCAACCAAGAACTCAAACAGGCCTCTGAACCAAAGCAGCAAGTTGCTGTCCAGAAATTCCAGCAACCGCACTTGTGCTTACATTGCTTTGTTTGCGAGACTATTGGCCATTGGGGCTTGCACCACCGACCAGAGCCTCTTCCCAACATCCTAAGGAATGGTTTGAACCATGGCTAAGGGCCCTAGGCCAGCCACAATCTGAACCACACCAGAAAAGCGACCATACTACCGGCCGAGAGCAACAAGCTGCACGCGTGGGATATTGCTATCGTTTTGATGTCATGGATCGTTCCAATGGTTATTTGATTGACCATGGCACAATCTAGACATCAAGGGTATGGTATGAACCGTGGCTAAGGGCCAGAGGCCAACCCAGATCCACACCACTCCACAAAACCGAAACATTACATGCAGTAAGGGGAAAGGGACCGAGGGGCTGTTCTTGTTTGTTTTGGTTAAAAACCGATTCCACCATGGACCAAGCCCCGAAAGGGCAACTTGGTCACGTCTTAGACATGATAGGGAGTTGTTCTAACCATGGCTATAGGCCCTTGGGGCAGCCAATATCAGAAACTCTCCCCTTGACAGAAAGGTGACAAAAATCGAACCACAAATGACACTAGGAGGGAGTTGCTGTCAAGGATCGATTTCCAGCATGCATGGGCTTGAACTATTGGACCAATATGATCCTAACATTTCATACATGTCTAGGTGCAGCCTTGGGAGCCTGGACATGAGCCAAACACCTGAAAACACCAAAAACCAGCAAACCGTGAGAGCACAAGGGGAGGGCCGAAATCTACATGCTCTTTTCCTGAAAATTCTTGATGTATTTCGGTTTTTCCCTCAAGATTCGTGCATACATGATGTTTTAAAATAATAATATGACTTGATTGAAGAGCAAATAAAATATAAACATGCCTTGGTTTAGTTTTGAAAAGAAAACGAATGAATATGACGACGCGGCGCAGAGGAGACGGAGTGATCTTCTTTTCTTGCTTCTAATCGGTTTTTCTCTCTTAATCTTGCTATGAGGCTCACGATGTTATTTTTTTTACAATGAGAGTGCTCTGAATTTTGGTGGTGATGAGGGGGAATATGGTTAGGATAGATGGAGGGAGTTGCAATATAAAATGGATGGCAAGACCAAGTCTTGCTCTCTTTTGAATTTGAAATGATTTGATATCAAAATGATTGTTGGAGGGATAGTTGGGGTATGACCGATTCTTCATGTCTACCAAGGCTAGGATGATGATTTATTGTTAATTAATGGTGATTAAAAGTGAAAGGATTATCATGCCAAGAAATAATAAAGAAAGAGTCAAACGTGGTGAGTTGTCAAAGAAATGTTATCTCACTTAAGGGGTGACCGAAATTAATCTAATAAAAGGAGGGGAAATATTGTTTAGTTAGTGTATTTTAAATCTTTAGAGCCTTACATATCCTTTAAATAATTTAATGAATTAACACACTAATTATGGAACCCAAATGAACTTATTTCCTACTTACCTCAAGTTACTTAAATAATTCCTTAAACCTCCTTTTAACTTAAATTAACTTATTAGTTAGCTAAAATAAATTCTGAGAACGTTTTCTTAATATTAAATTTTATCTCAAAACTCCAACTCCAGCCCGACCTCATTGAATTAACTGAAAAGATAAAAATTAAACTACTGCATAAAATAATTAACTTTAAAGGAAGGATTTAAATACTCATGCAATAAAATCATTTTAATTTAAAATACTCCAATTATGCATGGCTTATACGTGGTCTAATTTACGGGTTCTACAGTATCTCCGAGGTACCTGAGATTGGACCTGATATGATTAGAGATATGACAGAAAAGTGAAGCTGATTCAGAAAAGAATGAAGACAGCTCAAGATAGGCAGACCAAATATGCCAATGTTCGACATTGACCGTTGGTATTTGAAGCAGGAGATAGAGTATTTTTGAAGATTTCTCCTTTCAAAGCGTTGTCAGATTTGGCAAGAAATGGAAGTTGTCTCCACGATACATTGGGCCGTACGAGATTCTCGAGAAGATAGGAGATCGTGCCTATCGATTCGCATTACCGCCTTCTCTATCTGGAATACATGTTCTCTTTCATGTATCTTTATTACGTAAGTGTATTCGTGATGCTTCACATATTCTTCAGCCAGACGAAGCAGAACTTAATGAGACACTAACTTACTTTGAAAAGCCGATCCAGATTCTAGATCGTAAAGAAAAACAACTCAGAACGAAGACTATTCCGCTTGTGAAAGTTCAGTGGAGTCGTCATGACATTGAAGAAGCAACTTGGGAAACTGAATCAGATATGAGACAAAGATTCCCAGAGTTTTTTTACTGATGTGAGTTTTCTATTCAGCTTCTGTTATACATTTCTTTCTGATATGATTTAATTGCCTGTGATTTCGGGGACGAAATCGTATCTTAGGGGGGGTGAAATGTAATGCCGTCCGTCCGTCCGAAGATTAGAAATGTATCCAAAAAGCACCAAATTCCTTCGAAGATTAACAAGTGCTTTGTTCAAAATCCGTCCGTCCGATTTTCGATCTGAACATATTTCTGTGATCTTCTCGACAAGAGCTACACACGGACATAAGTTTTACTACGTTTTGATATGATTTGAAAATATGCTATTAAAGAAATCATATATGATTGATACATGGTGTTCTTGACATAAAAGACATCGTATAATCGAAATCGGATTGAAGAACAGATACCGTATGAAATTTTTATAATTTTCAGAATGGATTTGATAGAGATTTGATATCAGATTTGTATTGTTATCGATTATGAGTTGTGGGAATTGATATATGTTAATTTGTATTGCTGGGTTTATTGAGATTGTGCAGTTATGTCTTTGAAACACAATTAGATTGAGTTCTGATTATATTCAGTATTGATTTGAGTGGTGTATTGATATTATACTCCTTGATATTGTCATTGCCAGATTGTGTATTGACAGGCTTCGAATTCGAGACTTCGACTTCATCAGATCGACAAGAGAAAGGTATAAATCAATGTTAACCGGGAGATTGACTCGAGTTATACTTGACTCTTCCTAAACAACATACTTGTTTGTTATTGTTTTAATATTGTTATATTATTTGAATGTGTATGTCTATTCTATTGACTTATAGAATAGCAGAGAATAGAAGATAGATTACGAGAACGAGTCATAGGCAGAGGTGACAATTCTTGGGCAGAGGTGCCTAGACATTGGATGATTGGTTGATATCGATGTTTCTTAGAAGTAGATCGACTTCTTTTGCTGAGATTCGATAAGATATGTCATCGTCCGGGAACCGGGATCCCTAGACTAGACTAGATCAGAGTCGAGTCAGCGATATGAGTTTGTGTTATAGTTTTATAACATTTTAAGATTCAAATTGATACATGTTATTGATGATTGTTATATGATTTTATATATGTTTTTATATGATTACATGTATACGTTTTTTATACTGGGAATATTATTCTCACCGGAGTTATCCGGCTATTATTGTGTTTGTATGTGTGCAAGACAACAGGTGGAACAAAATCAGGGTCAAGACGAGGATGAGAGATTATATTTTAGCGTGGAGATCCAGATTCAGAAGTAGAGTTACTTTCACTTGATATGTAGTGAAAGAACAGGAGTTTGTTATAATATTTTAGTACAAGACTTGTACTTTTATTTTGAGATGTATATCAAATTGATTATATTATGTTCCGCACTTGTATTTAAAAAAATTTAGACCCAGTTATTTGAATTGATCCAATTATTCCCAAAAATGATTAAGAAATGAATTATCGTCCGGGTCCCCACAACATTGTTGACTGGTAACGTATTTAATTCAGCAGTATTAAAATTTTTTCCATGCATGCATGTTTATTTTGATTGAGATTATTAGTGTTTTAACTGGTATTTTGGTGTCTTTCATTGCTTAAGTATGATATTAGAACTTTTGGGATATAAGTTGGGTTGTGCTAACGTCTCTCAGGAAATATTTTCATTAAGAGATTAGCTACTAAGCCCTTGATAGATTCTGGGGCCACTCATTCATTTATCTTGGATATGTTTGCTAATCATTAGAACGTCAAGTCCATTGACCTTGACGTGAACTATTCAGTGACAGTGCCATCAGGGGAAGAATTGTCGGCTACTAGCGTGGTCAAAAACATCGATCTTGAACTGCAAGGCCATCTAGTGTATGCAGATTTGATTGTGTTGCCAATGCAAAAATTTGATATTATTTTGGGCATGGACTGGCTGACAAAGAACCGAGTCCTGATTGATTTTCAGAAAAGGTCGGTATTGGTTAGATCGTTGGGTATGGAGCAGTTTCTATTTGAACCAGTCAACTGGAGAAGTTTCCCTCGCATGATCTCTTGCATGCAGGCACGGAAACTTATTTCTAAGGGGTGTCAGGTCTTTTTGGCCAGCATTATTTCCACACATGACGTGCCCACTCCATCTATATCTGAAGTACTAGTAGTCAGAGATTTTCCTGACGACGTCACAGGCCTTCCACCAGAGAGAGGTGGAGTTCTCCATTGATTTTATGCCATGCATAGTGCCAATCTCTAAGGCACTGTATCGATTAGCTCCAGCTGAGATGTTAGAACTCAAGCAGCAGATTCAGGAGCTCCTTGACAAGGAATTCATTCGCCCTATTTTCTTACAGTGGGGCGCACCAGTGCACTTTTTGAAGAAGAAGGATGGGAGCATAAGGCTGTGTATCAATTACCGAGAATTGAACAAGGTAACGATCAAGAATAAATATGCATTACAAAGGATCGATGACTTGTTCGATCAGTCGAAGAGAGCTTCAGTGTTCTCTAAGATAGATCTTCGATCAAGGTATCACCAGCTGAAGGTGAAGGACGCAGATGTACACAAGATAGCCTTTAAAACCAGGTATGGACATTACGAGTTCTTGGTGATGTCGTTTGGACTGACGAATGCTCCAGCAATTTTCATGGACCGCATGAACCGAGTTTTTCAGCCCTACTTAGATCAGTTCGTCATAGTATTCATTGATGACATCCTTATATACTCGAAGAGCCACGAGGAGCACAGTAAGCATTTGAGGACAGTTTTACAGATCTTGCAGAGTCGCAAGTTATTTGCGAAGTTCAGTAAGTGTGAATTCTGGTTGGAGAAGGTATCATTTTTGGGTCACATAGTGTCAAGCATTGGTATTGAGGTGGATCCAGCAAAGATGGCAGTCGTTAAGAAATGGGTTGAGCCAAAGAATGCTTTAGAGATCCGCAGATTTCTAAGTTTAGCAGGTTACTACCATAAGTTTATTCAGGGGTTTTCGTCGATAGCAGTGCCACTCACTTCACTGACCAAGAAGAATGCTTAGTTCGTGTGGAGTGGCGAGTGCCAAAAGTGCTTCGATACCTTGAAGCAAGATCTGATTTCTGCACCAGTGTTAGCGATGCCATCGGGGCAAGGAAACTTCGTGTTATACATCGATGCATCTAAGCTCGGGTTAGGCGAAGTGTTGATGCAACATGATCGGGTAAAAGCTTATGCTTCCAGGTAGTTGAAGGTGCATGAGAAGAACTACACGACTCATGATCTTGAGTTAGCCGATGTTGTCTTTGCGTTGAAGTTTTGGAGACACTACTTGTATGACGAGAAATACCAGATATTCACTGATCACAAGAGTCTCAAGTATTTTTTCACGCAGTAAGAACTGAGTATAAGGCAGAGACGGTGGTTGGAATTGGTAAAAGACTATGATTGCGAAATTAGCTACCATCCAGGGAAAGCTAACGTTGTGGCAGATGCATTAAGCCAAAAATTTGCAAGCATAACACAGTTGTCAGTATAGAGACCTCTTCAGTGTGAGATTCAGAGGCTTGGGTTAGAGGTTTATCCCAAGGGCAGAGCTCGCAGACTATCCAATCTGACAGTCAAATCCGATTTGCTAGACCGAATCCGTAAAGGACAGCCTTCAGACGAGCAATTGCAGAAATGGAGGCTGAAAGACGAAGCCAAAGACAGTGTACTCTACACAGTGTCCGATGGTATTGTGAGATACAGAGGTAGAATGTGGGTGCCTAATGTTGATTCCATCAGAGAAGACATCTTGTCAGAGGCACATGCGTCTCCGTATTCCATCCACCCAAGAGGTATTAAGATATACAAAAACTTGCAGATCTGTATTTGTAATGCCCAAGATTTTATTACTGTAACCAGAGATTAATCTGAAATGATTTATAGATTAATCGAGACGATTATAGATAGAACAGATCGGGCCGGAAAAGACGAGAAAATACACCAAATAAAGAGAAGGACGAAGCCATCATGCACATGCGCAACGAGGTGCGCGAGTCATGCGCGGGTGGTCCAGAACGTTGGGCGCATATGCGCGGAGAAACGCGCGCATATGCGCGAAGAGCGGAGGTGCGAGGCCGAACATCTCGCGCATATGCGCGAGCAACGTCGCGCATATGCGCGAGAAGATATGCAGCAGATGCCGGGCCGAAGCTCCGGCGCAAATGCGCGGCTTTGTGCGCGCATATGCGCGCGGCATGCATTTTGACAAAATGCCACTTGGTCTCGTGATGCACGAATTATGTATATATATACATATATATACATACGAACGTTATAATCTCGGGAGAAAAAGGGGAATTCCGAGGAAGGATTGCTTCTTGAGTTTAGAAATTGATTTGCGATCAATCCGTCCGTTCGATTTTGAATCCGGACACAGTACTGTGCTCCTGTCAGAGCAGGCTTCATCTGGACGTAAGTTTTGTTACGTTTAGACATGATTTGAATTTATGATATTGTCAGAATTGAATAGAAACCAGATATAGTGTTTCTGCTATAGTAGATATTGTATAATCGAAGTCAGATTAAAGAATAGACTGATTATGCAATTGTTATGATTTTTGAAAGATATTGACTGAGATTCGATATCAGATTTGTGTTATCGTTGAGATTATAAATTGTATTAATACCGATTATGACTCGTGGTATTATATCTGTGGTGTTCAGAATGACGGGGTATTCAGATTGTATTGTTAGGTCGTCGAAACATCAGTTGATCAGATTCCGTAATGATTTTGATTGTAGCGTGATATTTTTGTTGTGAATTAGATTGTAACTTGTTCAGATATGGATCAGATTATATACCGATTTGAGTATTGATCAGAACAGGTTTTGATTCAAGTTATGTACTGATATTGTATTTATATGATTGTCATTGCCAGACTGGGTATAGACAGATCAGGATACGAGACTTCGTCTTCGTCAGAGCGAGAAGATAAAGGTATAAATTAATGTTGAGTTGGGATTGCACAACTCGAGGAAGGTTTGACTCGAGTTTCCCTAAATCACATACTTATTTTATTACATTGATTCTTGTAATTGATGAGATTGATGATTGTAGTCTATTGATTTATAGCCACTGCATGTAATGACTGCTGATTCGCTAGTCATTGATTGAGTTGCTTAGATACTGACTGTATGTATTGATTACTGAGTCGTTGAGTCATAGGCTGATTCGCCTAGTCACCGGCTGATTCGTCGGGTTATTGACTGATTCGTCTTATTATAGGCTGATTCGCCTAGTCACCGGCTGATTCGTCTGGTGATTGACTGATTCGTCTAAACTTAAGCTGATTCACTTAATTACAGGCTGAGTGGTCTGATTATTGGCTGATTCGCCTAATTACCGGCAGATTCGTCAGGTTATTGACTGAGTCGTCAATTCTGCGGCTGATTCGCCCAGACACTGGAGATATTAATTATATCGATGCCGTTTAGGAATTAATTCATTCCTATCGACTGAGATTCGATATAATTACCTATATCTAGACATCGGGATCCCTAGGTTAGAGTTGAGTCGTGTCTGAGACGACGCGTCAGTGGAGTCGAGTCTGAGACGACGTGTCGGTTGAGTTGAGTCTGATATGACATGTTGATTTACATTGTTTATACCATTCATGATTATTGAATGTTTACTATGGATTTATGTTTCTGATTGGAGACATGTTATGAATAATTCTTATATGCTTCCGTATATGCTTTTATATGACTGCATGTGGATATTTATATCTCACCGGAGTTATCCGGCTGTTGTCTTGTTTTGTATGTGTGCATGACAACAGGTGGGGCTGGATCAGGGTCAAGAAGAGGAGGAGAGAAGATTAGATAGCGTGGAGATCCGGGCTTCGGAGCAACATAGGATTCAGCACTGATATGTAGTTGAACCTAGTTGGATTCTTGTAGATAACGCAAGATTTGTATGTTCATGTTTAATATGTAATTTGAGTAAATTACATTACGTTTCCGCTTTGTATTTGAAAAAAAAATTTAGACCATGTTTTATAATTGATTAATTAGTCCCAAACATGATTAAGAACTTGATTAGCGTCCGGGTCCCCACAACAGGTGGTATCAGAGCGATAGATCCTTTGGACTGAGATAGTCAGAGCGATAGATCCTTTAGATTGAGATAGAAGAGAATGAGCGGGGTAGATTGAGATTTCTTACCTTGCATGTGATTGATAGCATGAGATTGATTTTAATGTAGATTAACATTATGTATGCTAGCATGAGACTATGTTTTACTGCTTTAAAATACATGGTTACCTGCTTTCTGATTTGAATGGGTATTATGTATTATTGAGTATGAATCAGATCTGATTCATGATCAGCAGTAAGATGATCAGAGAAAGATTTCAACAGGTTTGTTGTATTTGGGTTACTAATGTTTTGGTAATCAGATATACCGCCTCGGAGAATTCCAGAGAGAGGTAGTACTTCGACTAGCCAGATGGGTGTGTTAGAAATTTTGATAGAAACAGAATTGAAGAAGTTTCAGTCGTTTCAATCGCCGATTCTGAATGGTACTGAGACGCCAGTAGATTGTGAGAATTGGCTTGAAGAAATAGAGATGCTATTTGAATTTCTTTGGTTCACCGATGATTGTAGAATTACACTGATTGAGAACCAGCTACAAGAGAGTGCAAAGAGATGGTGGTTAGTAACCAAGAAATTCCTGGAACAGCGTAGTTCACCGATTACGTGGAAAATTTTTAAGGTTGAATTCTATCAAAGATTTTTCCCCGTATCATACAGACAAGATAAAAGTGCAGAGTTTTCAGATCTGAGACAGGGGCACTTAAGTATTGATGAGTAGAGATTTCACGGTAAGAATTTTAGATTCAGGATTCTTGTGATACTCAGATTGTATATGACTCGATTAATACAGAAAGGAACAGATAGTATCCTTATGTATTCAGTAGATACACTGAAATCGAGCCTAGCATTGGCAGATTTGCCAATGATGAAAGAGTTGACTGATGATTTTTCAGATAAGATTGCAGATTTGCTTTATATCAGAAAGATGGATTTCAGAATTGAATCAAGATCAGGTACTGTTTATTTGATTAGAATTCAGTACAGAATGATATGGAATGTACAGAATGATACAGAAAGAATTAAAAGATCAGTAGAAGAGTACTGACCAGGAGTTACATCTGATTTAATGTTCCTCTTTGCTATGTTTCAGTAGGTTCAGAGATATTCTGATAATTTCATGCTTATTATATCTATGATATGGGATATATTTGCAACATCTGATTGATTGAATCGAATATTTGAAGATGGTATCGAATATTCGGAGAACTGTGATTTTCGTATACAGAAATTATTCAGATAAGAATCCTGCTTGAAACAGATTGTATTCAAAGTATGCGATATCTGAAGTTAGTATACTGATTGATTTTGACACAGTTGAGATTGTGATCAGTGACTGAGAAAGATACCGATATCAGAAAGATCAGAAGGATCAGAAATGTCAGAAAGGTCAGGAAAGTAAGAAATTTCAAAAATGTCAGATATGTCAGAAATTTCTTTTCGGCCTGAATTGATAGATTATCGAGTATGATTGTTGTTTATATCTACTTGAGTATTATTATTGTTCTGGAACAGTATTTGAGACAACTTATATTGGTTGGGGGCATATTGTATTTGCAGATGAGATATAGCAGTTGATCAGAATGGCATGAAGATCTGCTTGATTTGTCAGAATCGATAGTATTGTTAGAACTTACAATCCTATATATTTACTATATTAGTATAGATTATTTTTATTCTGAATCAGTATTGATACAGATTGTATGAACCGTTGAGAGTATATACAGTTCAGCTTGTATAAGAAATGAATTTGAGAATTTTAGCAGTTCAGAAACGTGATCAGAGTGGTTAGAACAATATTTCGATAATCAGAACAGAGTACCAGTTAGAGAAACAGATATGTGATTTTGTGTTTTGTATTAGACTGATTGTGTTATGATATCAGAAGGTTTCAGAGTTGTATAACAGAATTGATATTTATAATCAGAGCCGAATACCAGGTAGGTATTTTTCTTTAAATTTTATTATTAACTAATTTGTTTATACCGAATAGTTTGAATCTGAAATTACAGACAGTGTCAGAAATGCATTGTAGTGGATTCAGTGTTCATTTTGCTGACTGAGAATGTATGAGATTCGAACAGACAGGTATGATATAGATAGATTAAATCAGTTATAACAGAATTTGTACTGAAATGTTGGCAGAAATTGTACTGATATGTCTGAATTGCTAACAGAAAAGATAGAAAGATAGAAATCAGAAGATTTATTACAGAATTGTATAGTTTTAAATAGAAATAGGAGTACATTTCTATGGTTTTCGTAACGAAATTACCGCAATTTTCTACAGATTGTGATATGATATGATTGTGATTGACAGGTTGTTCAATCTATATCTGTTTGTTTGTACCAGATCACGTACAAACACGACCAGATGACAAAGATCGGTGTCAAAGAAATGGTCAGATTGACTAGGAGATAGTCAGAGTATACTATCCAGATATTGGAAGATATTTAGAGAACTGAAGTGCTGGATGTTAGCACTAGATGATAGTTCATATTGTCATTATATGAATTATGGTATAATTATAGCTATCAGATTATCAGATGGATAATGAGATAGTTACAGACAAGATATTATACAGTGAATACTACAGAATTCTTTTGCAGAGAAGGCAGAAAAGAATGAATATAGATCAGAATTGACAGATTTAGTATGCCAACGTCGGATGAGGACGGTTGGTAGGGGAATGATATCCTTAATTTGAGCATAATAGATTGATAATAGCTAATAGTACTGATATGTCATAAGCTATAGATTGGTATATACGGATGTTGTATAGCCAGTAATTCGAGATTGATTCTAGCAGACAGATGTTTTAGAATTGATTAATTAGTCCCAAACATGATTAAGAACTTGATTAGCGTCCGGGTCCCCACAACAGGTGGTTATTGACTGATTCGTCTTATTATAGGCTGATTCGCCTAGTCACCGGCTGATTCGTCTGGTGATTGACTGATTCATCTAAACTTAAGCTGATTCGCTTAATTACAGGCTGAGTGGTCTGATTATTGGTTGATTCGCCTAATTACCGGCTGATTCGTCAGGTTATTGACTGAGTCGTCAATTCTGCGGCTGATTCGCCTAGACACTGGAGATATTAATTATATCGATGCCGTTTAGGAATTGATTCATTCCTATCGACTGAGATTCGATATAATTACCTATATCCAGACATCGGGATCCCTAGGTTAGAGTTGAGTCGTGTCTGAGACGACGCGTCAGTGGAGTCGAGTCTGAGACGACGTGTCGGTTGAGTTGAGTCTGATATGACATGTTGATTTACATTGTTTATACCATTCATGATTATTGAATGTTTGCTATGGATTTATGTTTCTGATTGGAGACATGTTATGAATAATTCTTATATGCTTCCGTATATGCTTTTATATGACTGCATGTGGATATTTATATCTCACCGGAGTTATCCGGCTGTTGTCTTGTTTTGTATGTGTGCATGACAACAGGTGGGGCTGGATCAGGGTCAAGAAGAGGAGGAGAGAAGATTAGATAGCGTGGAGATCCAGGCTTCGGAGCAACATAGGATTCAGCACTGATATGTAGTTGAACCTAGTTGGATTCTTGTAGATAACGCAAGATTTGTATGTTCATGTTTAATATGTAATTTGAGTAAATGATATTACGTTTCCGCGTTGTATTTGAAAAAAAAATTTAGACCCTGTTTTATAATTGATTAATTAGTCCCAAACATGATTAAGAACTTGATTAGCGTCCGGGTCCCCACAGTATTGGTGGCCAGGTATGAAGAGAGACATTCGTCGATACGTATCAGAATGTCTCACTTGTCAGCAAGTGAAAGCTGAGCATTAGAGACCAGCAGGAATGCTTAATCCACTCCCTATCCCCGAGTGGAAATGGGAGAATATCACTATGGACTTCGTTGTTGGATTTCCAAGGTCAGTCAGGGGATCCAATGCTATTTGGGTTATAGTGGATCGACTAACTAAGTCCGCGCACTTCTTGCCAGTGAAGACGACTTTCTCCATGACGCAGTATGTGGAGCTCTATATCAGGGAGATAGTTCGTTTGCATGGAATTCTAGTTACTATTGTGTCCGACAGGGACCCGAGGTTTACATCGTCCTTTTGGAGGAGCTTACATGCAGCCATGGGAACGAAGTTGCTATTCAGTACAGCTTTTCATCCGCAAACAGATGGCCAGCCTGAGCGAGTGATTTAGGTTTTGGAGGATTTATTGCAAGCCTGTATGATCGATTCCATGGGACCTGGGAATCTAAGCTACCTCTAGTGAAGTTTACCTACAACAGCAGTTTCCAATCATCTATTGGTATGGCTCCATACGAGGCATTGTATGAAAGGAAGTGTAGA
Organism: Primulina eburnea; assembly: GCF_022965805.1. NCBI lineage: Eukaryota > Viridiplantae > Streptophyta > Magnoliopsida > Lamiales > Gesneriaceae > Primulina > Primulina eburnea. The sequence continues at coordinate 25,904,628 of NC_133103.1, read as the reverse complement.
TCGCCGATTCCTTGGGATGAAGTCAGTGAAAGAACAGAACTTGGTCCAAAAATAGTTCAGCAGACTGCAGATGTGGTGGTCAAGATTCGAGACAGGATGAAGACCGCCCAGAGTCGTCAAAAGAGTTATGCTGATAAAAGGAGGAGGGATCTAGAGTTTGCCGTAGGTGACCACGTTTTTGTAAAGATAGCACCTATGAAAGGTGTTATGAGATTTGGGAAAAGAGGCAAGCTGAGTCCGAGGTTTATTGGGCCATTTGAGATTTTTGACGGAGTTGGGACACTTTCTTATCATGTTGACCTTCCGCCGAATCTGGCGGTACACAATGCATTCCATGTCTCGATGCTGAGTAAGTACCTATCTAATCCTTCGCACGTGTTGAGCTATGAACCGTTACAGTTGGCTCCAGACCTGTCATATGAGGAAAGACCCGTCCAAATCCTAGACAGACAGGAGCGGAGACTTCGGAACAAGGTGACCAAGCTGGTCAAAGTCCGGTGGCTAAATCAATCAATGGAAGAGGCCACTTGGGAGATAGAAGCGGATATGAGGAACCGTTACCCAGAACTGTTTGGAAAGATTTGATTCTGAGGACGAAATTAATATAAGTGGAGGATGAACTGTAGAGCCCAAAACAGTACACGAAAAACCAATGCATTTATTTAATTGTTAAATCATTTATTTAAATTTAAAATGATTTTTAGTAATGCATGATTTATTTAAATGCATTATTTTAAATTTTTTATGTTTATGTGATGCACGTTAAAATATTTTCTCGAGCTTCATGTTTCAGGCGATTATTCGAGGCGGAATCGAGGTAAAGAGACCGGTGATGATTTTTGGTAATTTTAAAACATGGTATTTTATTTTAAGTTAAGAATGGACATTTTAAAAAAAAATTTAAGTTTTTAGCATTTTAAAGCCTAAATTATCTATTTTAGCTATTTTTTATGATGTATAAACTTATAAAAGTTATGACATTTGTGTAAGTTATTTTAAATTTAGATATTTTATTATAATTAGGGGAGAGTTAGTATTTTAAATTATCTTTTTAATTGTAATGCCCGAGATTGAATTATTATAATCAGACGTTGATTAATTGACATGACTGAAGTCATACGAACTCAAATGATGAGGTCTGGCGTCGGTGCAAGGAAAACAAGATTTTTGTATAGAACTTGTGGCGCCCGAGCGGCAGAAAGTTACCACTCGAGCGCCAATGCACCATAAGAAGGGATTTGGACAGAATTTCTGGCGCCCGAGCGGTAGTTTTTGACCGCTCGAGCGCCAGGCGATGGTGAGATGAGTACCCGAGCAGAAGGTTCGGCGCCCGGGCGGTAATTTTTAACCGCCCGATCGCCGCTTGCATAACACGAAAATCAGCCACGTTTCAAATTGCATGCAACATATGATATATATATAAGTTTCCTTCTTCAGAAATGATAAGGAAGAAACGAAGAAAGGGAAAGATCGAAAGAAGGTTCTGAATAAGAGTTGAAAATCCTTACGCCTTTTGTGAGAAATCCGCCCGTCTGATTTTGAATCCGACTTCAGTACTGTGTTCCTATCAACACAGGCTACAACTGGACGTAAGTTTTGTTACGTTTAGACATGTTTTGAAATTATGCTATGGTCAGAATTGAATAGGATTCATATATGATGTTCTTGTCATGTTAGACATCATAGAATCGAAGTCAGATTGAGAAACAGACTGTTTATACAATTGTTATGATTTTCAGAGTCGATTGGACTAGGATTTCATATCAGAATTGTATTATCGTTCAGAGTTTGAGTTGTATCGATATTGAGTATGAATTCTGGTATTATATCTGTGATGTTTAAACTGACGGGGTTATCAAGACTGTATTGTTATGCCGTCGAAACATCAGTTGATTCAGATTGTTTAGATTCAGAAATGAATTCGATTATGTCGTGATATCATTGTTATGAATCAGATTGTATCTTGTTCAGATATTGATCAGAGTAGATTCAGAGTTGAGTATTGATCAGAACAGACTGTATATTGAGTTATTCACTGATACAGAGTATTCGATATTGTCGTTTCAGATTTGATATGGACAGATTCGAGACATCGTCTTCGTCAGACAGGGAAGACAAATGTATAATTCATGTGATATTCGGGAAGCATAACTCAAATTAGATTAATTTGAGTTTCTCAATAAAATCACATACTAGATTATTGTTTATATTGTTACATGATTATGCTTTAATTATAGAATTGTATTCAAGCATGTAAGATAATGGTGATATTCAGTTATGAATATGATTATGCTTTGTTTACAGATTGTTATTCATTGCATTTAAGATAGGAAAGTCTTGACAGCCATTGTCAGACGGCTAGACGTTCGGTGTATCTCAACTTAGGAGTAGCCATTACTCCTATTGCCAGCCGTCGATACAGCTCGGACCGAAGTCTAGGAATAAGACGTACAGTTGCCCCGAGTGGTTGGGTAGGTGACAGCCAGTGACGTCTTATTCACACCGGGATCCCTAGAGTTAGAGATGAGTCGAGTCTAGACATGATTTGACTAGAAATGCATGCGTTTATGAATTGGTTTCATAGACTATGGAACCTACTGTTATTGCGTTCAGTCATGTCAGCATGTTTCATGATTTAGATTGTTTATATGCATGTTTATTTGATTTGAGTTGCATGTTTAGTTAGATTAGATTTCATAGATGATGAAATCTATTACTATTGTTTTTAATGTATTCATGACAGCATGTTCCATGAATCATTATGTGTATATGCATGTTTACCATGTTTTATACTGGGATTTATTCTCACCGGAGTTATCCGGCTGTTGTCTTGTTTTGTATGTGTGCATGACAACAGGTGGGACAGGATCAGGGTCGAGAAGACGACGAGAGAAGACGAGTTTAGCGTGGTGATTCGGACTTGGATAGATTTGATTTTAATACTTGAAATTAGTATTTGAACCTTAGATTTAGGTTGTACAGTGTTGTACCTTTATACTGAAATGTAATTTTATACAGATATGTATATTATTAGATGCCATTACCTTCCGCATTTATATTTTAAAAAGAAAAATTTTTAGACCCTGTTTATCAGAACTGATAATTAAATCCCAACGATGATTAAGAAGATGATTAGCGTCCGGGTCCCCACAACAGGTGGTATCAGAGCCATAGATCCTTTAGATTGAGATAGTCAGAGTCGATAGATCTTTTAGATTCAGATAGAAGAAAATGAGCGGGGTAGATTGAATTTTCTTTCCTTTTGCATGTGTATGCTAGCATGAGTTTACTTATAATGTTGATTGACATTGTGTGCTAGCATGAGACTATGTGTTACTGCTTTGAGATACAGGTTTACCTGATTATTTGATTTAAATGGGTATTATGTATTCATGAATATAAATCAGATTTGATTTCTGATCAGCAGTAAGATGATCAGAGAAAGATGAGAACAGATTGGTTGTACTGGATTACTAATGGTTTTGGTAATCAGATATAGCGCCCCGAAGAATTCCGGAAAGAGGTAGTACTTCGTATGATCAGACAGATAGATCAGAATCTCAGATAAATGTGTCAGAAACTCCAATGGAAATGAAGTTGAGAAAATTTCAGTTACTGCAGCCACCGATTCTGAGTGGTATTGAGACATCGGAAGATTGTCAGCACTGGTTGGATGACATAGAAATACTGGTTGATTTACTTAATTGTTCAGATGAACAGAGAGTTAAATTGGTAGTTTATCAGTTACGAGAGGCTGCCAGAAATTGGTGGATTACGATCAGAGGCATATTAGAACTACGTGGTACGGTGATCACGTGGGAAGTCTTCAAAGCTGAATTCTATCAAAGATTTTTCTCAGTTTCATACCGGGAGGACAAAAGAGCAGAATTTGAGACAAGGTCAACTGAATGTTGAAGAATATGTGGCGAAATTCTCTACATTACTGCATTTTGCTCCTCATTTGGCTGGGAATGACGAAGCTGTAGTGAATCAATTCGTCAGAGGATTGAATTCAGAGATAGTTGCACTGATGAACATGCAGCAACCTTATCATTTTGCTGATGCCTTGAATAAAGCAAAGAGGGCGGAGGCAAGTCTGATTAGACAATTGGGAAGGTTGAGCGTGAAGCAAACCCAGACACAGCAATACCCTCTACGATTTGAACGCGGCAGCACGAGTGGGAAGAAAGATTTGCTGAAAGCTCGAAAGAAATCGTTCAAGAAATTAGGAGGTGGTTCCTCTAGTTCCAGTGGTTCCAGCCCGAGCTATACTGGAGTGTATTGCAGGACTTGTGGGGGGAGACATCCCACAGAGCAATGCCAGGGAGTGACTGGTAGTTGCTATATTTGTAGACAGCCGGGACACTTTGCTAGAGTCTGTCCCCAGAGAGGCTTCCGAAGAGGTTAGGAAGCAGAGTCATTGGTGATAATGACAGAAGAACAGACCCCGAACATCATAGGTACTAATTCTTTATGATTATATTGCATATGTATTGATATGTACTAATGCAATTGCAGGAGTATCTGTGATTGAGTAGCATGGAGATATGCTGTATCTATTGAGTTTGTTGGACTGTAGTATTGCTTTCCTTGATTGTTGAGGAAAATGAGGATATCTAAGATTTTTATGATATATATATATACTGCAGTAAGATAAGAATGAGATGGAGTTAGAATGTGATGTACTTGTGTTTTCTGATTTGAACGCATTATTGACATTTATATGCTAAACAAGTACAGACATATTGTAGAATTTGTTCCAGAAATGGTAAGATTCAAATCAGAGATGACTGATCAGTAGAGATACCACAGTAAGGATTCGAGATTTAGAATTCCTTTGATAATTGTATTATATATGACTCGATTAGTACAGAAAGGAGTAGATTGCATCCTTATGTTTTCAGTAAACCCACTGAAATCGAGCCTAACATTGGCAGATTCGCTAGTGATATACGTGTTGGTTAATGTCAGTCTAGACAAGATTTTCGATTTGTAGATAGATTTCAGAATTGAAATACGTATTGATTGTATGTTAGATTCAGTACAGAATAGTACAGAGGTACATCAAATAGAATGTTTCTCTTGAAGACATTTCAGTTCTATGTCTAGACTGATAGCTTCTGTGTTCAGAAGTATTTGGATGATTTATGCTTATGATATCTAGAATATAGTGATATAATTGCAGCGTCTGATTGATTGAATTGAATATTTAAAGATTTTGTTGAATATTCAGAGAACGATGATTATTGTATACAGAAATTATTCAGATAAGAATTCCGCTTGAAACAGATTGTATTCAGAATATGCGATATCTGAAGTTAGTATACAGATTGATTTTGATACAGTTGAGATTAGGATAAGTGACAGAGCATGATATCGACGTCAGAAAGATCAAAAAATTTCAGAAATGCCAGAAAGATTAGAAATTTATTTTATCTGCTTGAGTATTATGGATTCTAGATCAGTATTTAATACAGATGGTATTGTATAACTGTTGATCAGAATGACATGAAGACATGTTTGATTAATCAGAAGCAATCTTATTGCCAGAGATTACCGTTTTATGAGTTCAATGAACTCACTAGATCTGTATAGGTTACTGATATTTCGTATCTGATTGGATATTACTGTTGTTTTGAATCCGTTTGTGATACAGACTGTTATGAACCGTTGAGAATATATACAGTTCAATTGTATCAGAATTAATTTCGAGAGTTACAGCAGTTCCGAAATGAAATCAGAATGTGTCAGAATGTTTCAGAATTGTATAACAGAATTGATATTGAGAATCAGAGCCGAATACCAGGTAAGTATTTCTTCCTTAATTTCTTTTATTAACTGATTGGTTGGTACCGAATAGTTTGAATCAAATATCACAGATAGTGTCAGACATGCACAGTGATGGATTCAGTTTTCATTCGGATAGCAGACCGTTTTGATATAAACAGGTTAAATCAGTTAAAACAGAATTTGTACGGGAATGTTGGCAGAAATCATTCTGATAAGTCTGAATCGCTAACAGAAAAAGACAGAAAGATAGAAATCAGAAGATTATTACAGAATTTGTATATTTCTGAATAGAAATGAGAGTTCGTTTCTATGGCTTTCGTAATGACATTACCGCCATTTTTCTTCAGATGGTAAGACGATATGATTATGTTGACAGATTTCTCAATCTATATCTATTAGTTTGTACCAGATAACGTACAAACAGAACCAGATGACACAGATTGATGTCAGAGGAATGATCAAAATCAACAGAATGTTGAGATAGAGTATATCAGAAGGTGATTTTCTGGTTGATTTTATACTTGTGACAGAGTATATCATGAGTTCCTCCTTAGGTTTGTCGCAGATTGACAGACAGGCAGAGTAGATTTTGTCCAGATATTGGAAGATGCTGGTAGAGCTATATAGTGCTGGATGTTAGCACTAATGGAGATGACTTAGTATCACTATGTGACAATACCTATCAGCTTATCAGATTGATAATGGGATAGGTATAGTCAAGACAGTATACAGTGAATACTACAGATTTCTATCTCGGTTGAAGAAAATTCGAAGGAAGATAAAGATAGTTCAGAATGAACAAATTCAAGAAACCAACGTCAGATGATGACGATTGGTCTTTGAAGCTAAAGACTGTATAGATCCTTGATTGGGATAAACAGATTGGATGACAATTACTGGTATTGTTTTGTTATAAATGGTAATTGGTTTATACGGATGTTGTATAACCAGCATGGCTAGATGGACTCTGTCGGAGTTAGTTAAGAAGTATTATGATAGCATACTTCATAAAGCCTTAGTATAGATTGAAATCAAAAGTTCACAAAAGAAAGAGATTTCAGAATGAAGATTGTTCTATTGTGGGACCACAGAAAGAGTATCAGTATGTCTACGAGATCATCTGAAGACAGAATCTGATAGCAGACTAAGATTTCAGACTTGATCCATTAAAATGAGTTTTCTGATTTAAACTCTGTATACATTTCTTCTAATACATCTGAATTGATTACTTTTGAGTTCGAGGACGAACTCAGATCTAAGAGGGGAGAGAAATGTAATGCCCGAGATTGAATTATTATAATCAGACGTTGATTAATTGACATGATTGAAGTCATACGAACTCAAATGATGAGGTCGGGCGTCGGTGCAAGGAAAAAAAGATTTTTGTACAGAACTTGTGGCGCCCGAGCGACAGAAAGTTACCGCTCGAGCGCCAATGCACCATAAGAAGGGATTTGGAAAGAATGTCTGGCGCTCGAGCGGTAGTTTTTGACCGCTCGAGCGCCAGGCGATGGTGAGATGAGTACCCGGGCAGAAGGTTCGGCGCCTGGGCGGTAATTTTTAACCGCCCGAGCGCCGCTTGCATAACACGAAAATCAGCCACGTTTCAAATTGCATGCAACATATGATATATATATAAGTTTCCTTATTCAGAAATGATAAGGAAGAAACGAACAAAGGGAAAGATCGAAAGAAGGTTCTGAATAAGAGTTGAAAATCCTTACGCCTTTTGTGAGAAATCCGTCCGTCTGATTTTGAATCCGACTTCAGTACTGTGTTCCTATCAACACAGGCTACAACTGGACGTAATTTTTGTTACGTTTAGACATGTTTTGAAATTATGCTATGGTCAGAATTGAATAGGATTCATATATGATGTTCTTGTCATGTTAGACATCATAGAATCGAAGTCAGATTGAGAAACAGACTGTTTATACAATTGTTATGATTTTCAGAGTCGATTGGACTAGGATTTCATATCAGAATTGTATTATCGTTCAGAGTTTGAGTTGTATCGATATTGAGTATGAATTCTGGTATTATATCTGTGATGTTTAAACTGACGGGGTTATCAAGACTGTATTGTTATGCCGTCGAAACATCAGTTGCTTCAGATTGTTTAGATTCAGAAATGAATTCGATTATGTCGTGAGATATCATTGTTATGAATCAGATTGTATCTTGTTCAGATATTGATCAGAGTAGATTCAGAGTTGAGTATTGATCAGAACAGACTGTATATTGAGTTATTCACTGATACAGAGTATTCGATATTGTCGTTTCAGATTTGATATGGACAGATTCGAGACATCGTCTTCATCAGACAGGGAAGACAAAGGTATAATTCATGTGATATTCGGGAAGCATAACTCAAATTAGATTAATTTGAGTTTCCCAATAAAATCACATACTAGATTATTGTTTATATTGTTACATGATTATGCTTTAATTATAGAATTGTATTCAAGCATGTAAGATAATGGTGATATTCAGTTATGAATATGATTATGCTTTGTTTACAAATTGTTATTCATTGCATTTAAGATAGGAAAGTCTTGACAGCCATTGTCAGACTTCTAGACGTTCGGTGTATCTCAACTTAGGAGTAGCCATTACTCCTATTGCCAGCCGTCGATACAGCTCGGACCGAATCCTAGGAATAAGACGTACAGTCGCCCCGAGTGGTTGGGTAGGTGACAGCCAGTGACGTCTTATTCACACCGGGATCCCTAGAGTTAGAGATGAGTCGAGTCTAGACATGATTTGACTAGAAATGCATGCGTTTATGAATTGGTTTCATAGACTATGGAACCTACTGTTATTGCGTTCAGTCATGTCAGCATGTTTCATGATTTAGATTGTTTATATGCATGTTTATCTGATTTGAGTTGCATGTTTAGTTAGATTAGATTTCATAGATGATGAAATCTATTACTATTGTTTTTAATGTATTCATGACAGCATGTTCCATGAATCATTATGTGTATATGCATGTTTACCATGTTTTATACTGGGATTTATTCTCACCGGAGTTATCCGGCTGTTGTCTTGTTTTGTATGTGTGCATGACAACAGGTGGGACAGGATCAGGGTCGAGAAGACGACGAGAGAAGACGAGTTTAGCGTGGTGATTCCGGACTTGGATAGATTTGATTTTAATACTTGAAATTAGTATTTGAACCTTAGATTTAGGTTGTACAGTGTTGTACCTTTATACTGAAATGTAATTTTATACAGATATGTATATTATTAGATGCCATTACCTTCCGCATTTATATTTTAAAAAGAAAAATTTTTAGACCCTGTTTATCAGAACTGATAATTAAATCCTAACGATGATTAAGAAGATGATTAGCGTCCGGGTCCCCACATTAATTATTAATTAACCAAACTTTTCTCTTAATTAACACTAATCACACGCACACACATTTTTACACACACTAAAAACGGCTAAAACAAACACACACACTTCATTATTCAGATTTTATTATTTTTTAGAGGAGAAAACTAGGGTGCTTAGCAGAGAGAGCAGCTGCCCCCTCCCTCGGATTTTCCAGCAAGTTTTCGTTGAGCTTTCTTGAAATAAAATAGCGCCACGTTCGTCCCGGATCATCTCTCGCATCCTTCCCGCTTCGGTATCGTCGTTTCGGAAACGTTAAATATTTAAAGACATGTATATACTTTTGTTTCTTCATCAATCTTTTCATAGTAATGATTTTTATTTTGATTGTATGAAAAACATGTGTATGTTATGAAGAAGTTTGAGCAAATATGGTTGGATCACTTCTGAAACTGTTTTTGGATCTCAAAACTCGTTTTTTTGCTGTTCTTTTAAATACTGAGATTTTTCGGTCGCTGTTCTGGAAAACCTTTCAACCTATGAAACGTAGAACTTTTTGATGCATTCGATTTGATATAAGATTCGAAATATTTGGATAAAAATTGAGTGAGTTATGACCGTTTTAGTGGGACTGCTCAAACTGCGTTTTCTGAAGAAAAAAAAAATGTTATTGATGTGTTCTTGAAGTTTTATGGTTGCAGGCTTCGTTGGAGATCGACGGATGATCCCTGTTGCATTTAGGCATATCAGTAATGATTTTGGGATGATTATTATTGATTTGTTTTGTGTCGTTAAGCAATTGGGTGAGTTAGTAGTCATAAAAATCGTTTTGGTCGTCAAAAGTTTGCATTATTTGTGATGCGTAGTTGTTTTGGGATGTTTGTTTGAGTTCGAATAAGTGTCATAGCATCCTAGGATGGGTCTCGAGGCATGGTTTCATGGTCCGTATGATCGAGTTAGGAGGGATAAGCCTTAGGTGTAGTGTTTCTTCGTTGGTTCGCGATTCCAGCACCTACACGGACCTGTAGACGGCCCTGGCACGGTGTCCGTGCACTTTTTCCTCAAAAATTCGATTTGTAGGTCGTGTCCTTTATTAAAATAAATAAATTTCCTTTTTTTAGTGATGGTTTTGGGGTTTGATGTTAAGATTTAGTATGATGATTGAACGAGGTCAAGTCCCGAGAGGTTTAGAACGTTTTGTCACATTTGGGTGTAAGCACGACCATGTGTCTAAGGTATGAAAGATAAGTGTTTGAATTCATGTTAATATGTGCAGCAGTGGCCCCAAGCGAGATCCAAAAGATCCCACAACGCCAAGTAAGTATGTTCGACGTGCAAAGAAAACATTTTTAAGTTTTTGAGGTATTCTAAATGACTTGTGACCAAATTATGTATAGGATTGGAAAGCGGTAAAGTATGACCAGGGACCAATCCACCCCGTTAAATTATGAACATGTTTAGATCATGATTGGAAAACGGTAAAATATGACCAGGGACCAATCCACCCATTAAATTATGAACGGGGATCTCATGTATGTGGCAGTGGATCTTCCCTATCAGCCCAGTACTGTGGTTTAGTCTGATCAAGCGTATTTATGTATGGGTCACTTGCTTTGAAACATGCATCTACGCAAAATTATGTTATGTATGCTCAAGTATTTATGAAGTAAGCATATTTACGAAAAGTTTTATGTTAATGGCACGTCTAAGTATGTATGTACCTATGCTCAAGCTTTTATATGCGTGTTCAAGTTTCAGTATACACGCTCTATTTTAAAGATGCATGTGATTTTATTACAAATTACTCGTTACTCCTAGTTTATAAATGTTGAGTCTTTAGGCTCACTAGACTTGATCGATGCAGGTGAGAATGACTTTGAGGAGACGAGGGGTGGGGAGCAATGAGCTGGCTTGGACTACGCAAGAGGCTAAACCCGAGGACCGCCCATGTTTTAAGATTTTATGCATGACGATTTTTAATACTCTGATTTCACGTTTTGGTTTACGATGTTTAAACAAGTATTTTTCTTTAGCAAACTTTATTTGCGATCTCTAATATTGCAAATATTTTTGGATGGACAGTTATTTTAATGCAAATTTGAAATTTTATTTTGTATTTAAGAAAATTTTTAATTTTTTTCCGCAAATTCTAAATAGTTTAAAAAAAATTTGTACGTTACAATAATTGTTTGGAACATTTCATGTTTGCAATCTTGATTTTGATGTTAACAAAACTTTTTATTGTTTTTCTAATTATTTTACCTAAGTACGCAGAAATTGCAACTGATCAAGAATCTTACTGATCAGTTATCGAGACAAAACTGAAGCTATCGAAGAATGCAACAGAAAGTACAAACTGATAAATTGAACTGAACCTATTCAACGGAGGAATCGTAAACCAATTCAACTGATTGTCCTGCTGATAGGTGGTTTAGGAGAAGATCTTCAGAAGCCCAGCCAGCTGATGAAGAGTTCAACTGATGAAAATCCCAGCTGACCAGTTCCACTGAAAGAGTGAAATCAGTTCAAATGACGAGTAAACTGATTTCACCAGCCCAACAAAGAGCGGTTCATATGACAAGTTCAGAACATCAGTTAGAACCAAGCAGTTGCAGAACTCGACAAGCTTATTCAATGGGATATAGTTGTGCACAAAGGTACAAAAGCAAATATACTATCAATAGTACAATAATGGACGTTCCAGCAAAGTTTAAAGACAAAATGTTCCAAAATAGCTGTCGGAAAAGTCGACAAACAAATTTCAAGGAACATATTCAAGCTGCAACGATCACATGTGATGAGTCTAGATGTACGGTCGCATGACTGCTATAAATACGGACCAAGACCATCAATGATAAATAAGAGATGGAAAAACAAGATAGAAAAGATAGTGCATGCTTATTGAATATCAGATTACAAAGAAGCAATAAGCCCAGTCGAGGGAACACTCCAAGTTATATCAGCTTAGTGTAGAAGCTTATTTCCCTTAGTGTTTGAGAACACCTTTCGAGTTGTTTTCAGAGATCAGTTCACACAGACACCACCACTCAAAATCGTCTTGCACAAAGACGTAAAACTTGTGTATGTAGTCTTTGACACATAGACGTTAAACAAGTGTTGGCTGGAAGGTGATGCCTTCGGCCTAGACTAGGAGTTCAGTTAGGCAGTGGGTAAGTCCTAAGTTAGGTGGGTTTGTACAAGGTGTTGTATAAATCAAAGTCTTCTAGTGGATCCTCCCCGAGGTGATAGAAGGGGTGACGTAGGAGCCGTTGAACTCTCCGAACATCCATAAACATATCTTGTGTTTTAACTGATTAATTGTTTTTTAAACTGACTTGATCAGTCTAACTGATATCAGTTCAGTTCTGTGCATAGCTGAACTGATAGAAGCCACAACTGATTCCTCGAATTTCAGCCAATCAGTTTACACAAATCATTTGATTTAAAAATCATTCAGTTTTTCTTAACGAAGGAATACTTCGAGTGTTTTCTGGTTGGTTTGAAACAAAACCCGATCTAGTTCGTCGGTGTAATAATTCTTAGAACATGAGCTATTGCAGCTCATTGAGAATATTGTGTTTGAAGCACCCTCGCAGGTTCCCGAACCGATTCATCAATGGGTATCAGAGCTAGTTGTTCTAAAAAGGAAATTTGAAAAATGATAAAAATTTTATTTTACTTTAAAATAGTTTTAAATTCTATTTAAATGTACTTTATATTATTTTCAAAACTATATGAAAATGTTTATCTAACTCTCATTGCAAAAAGTATATAGAATTGATTCTGCAACTAACATTGTGGCCACTTCACTCGACTCTGAGCTTTGGGGCTTTAATCAGCATGCATGGGTATGAGTCCTACCTGTTGGCTTTTCAACAAAAATGATCGGGAGACAAGGTTTCAGCTGCCAGCCTACCAGTTGAAGATGATCAACAAACGAAGTTCAGCTATGTTGAGATGTTGGAAGATTAAAGTTGAGTTTAATCATCAGCAATATACCGCCGCTTAACTGCCTTATCAGATTAAGTAGATGATCAATGCGGTTCAACATCAGCTGAGTCCAGTTTGAGTCAGCCGAACCAGTTTGGCAACACATAGATGTTTTCCAAGGAAGCTAGCAGTTTGTCTGGAAAATAGACTCAAGATCGTTGTTGTCACGTACCGTACTTTTTACTACTTAAAATTTGCGGAAAAATTAAAAAATTTCTTAAATAAAAGGCGAACCTTCAAATTGGATAAAATAAACTGTTCTTCTCCAAATATTGTTGCAACAAAAGGTCTTAAATAAAGTTACTAAAAGCACTTGTTAAAACTCATAATCGATAACATGAAATCAGAGTATTTTGAAACATTTCATAAAATTTAAAACTTGGGTGGTCCTCGGGTCTAGCCTCCTGCTCAGTCCAAGCCAGCTCCTTGGTCCCCACCCCTAGTCTCCTCAAAATCATGCTCACCTGCATCGATCAAGTTTAGTGAGTCTAAAGACTCAACACGTATAAACTGGAAGTAACGAGTAATACGTAATAAAATTATATGCAGCTTTAAAATAAAACATACCTACTGGAACTTGAACTTGCATAAATAAACTTGAACATACGTACATACATACGTAGACGTGCCATAACATTAAACTTTTCTTAAACGTGCTTGCATACTTGAACATACTTAAACTTCATCATTTTGCGTAGAGGCATGTTTCAAAGCAAGTGACCCATAACATAAATCGCCTGATCAGACTAAACCGTAGTACTGGGATGACAAGGACGAATTCACTGCCACATACATGAGATCCCCGTTCATGCATTAACGGGTGGATTGGTCTTCGTTCATGTTTTAACGCTTTCCAATCCTGATCTAAACCCTTTCATGATTTACTGGGGTGGATTGGTCCCTGGTCATGCTTTACTGCTTTCCAATCTCATACATAAATTGTTCACAAGATATTTAGCATACCTCAAAAACTTAAAATTTTTTCTTTGCACGTCAAACACATTTACTTGGCGTTGAGGGATTCGTTGGATCTCGCTTAGGGCCACATCTGCACATACTAACATGAATTCCAACACTTAACTTGCATACTTAGATGTAGGTATTCTTGCTCATCACCGAATTAAATAGATAGCTTATGATATTCTAGATCACTCGGGAATTGACCTCTTTAAATCGTCGTACTAACCCATGACATCGAATCCCGAACAATCTCTAAAATGATGTGTGAATATTTCCCAAAAATAAAAGACATGAACTCACTATAGAACTTGAAAAGAAGAAAGAACAAAATTTTTTTTACAGATGGGGCCACGCTTGGGCGGTAAAACCTTACCGCTTGAGCGCCAGGGTCCGCGCTCGTGCGGTAATAAATTATTGCTCGAGCGCCGAGCCTTCTGGAGAAATTACTCGGACAGAAAGTGTGGCGCTCGAGCGGTAAAATATTACCGCTCAGGCGCCGAGTTTTCTAGACTCCGCGACACGAAGCTTAAAACTCCTACTAAATCATATGAATCATGAACCAATCTATCGAGACTCATCCTAGAACGCTATGACAGGGATTCAACTCAAACAAAAGTCCCCAAAACGACGAGGTACAACAACTACGCAACATAATCCCTAACATGAGTTTTGACACCAAAATACTTCCTACGACTTCTAATGCAACCAAGTGCCTACAGACACAAGACTAAGCACAAAAATTTATCTCAATGTCATACTCACAATACCCAAACACAGCAGTGATCCACCAAGGGTTCCCAACGAAGCCTGTAACTCAAAAACTTCAAGAGCACATCAATAACATATTTTCAGAAAACGCAGTTTGAGCAGTCCCACAAAAATCACTATAACTCACTCAATTTTTATCCAAATACTTCAAATTTTATATCAAATCGAAGGTATTCAAAGGTTATAAGATTTTCATGTTGAAAGTTTTCTCAAAATCGCGACCGAAAAATCGAATTTTTTAAACGAACAGTAAAAACGAGATTTTCAGATCTAGAAACGTTCAAAATTCGATCTAAACAATTACCGCTCAAACTTTACACTTCACACATGTATTTTTACGCATAAAAAAAACGCAACACATATTATATTTAGGAAAATATAATATACGTGTCTTTTGATATTGAAATTTACCGAACCGACGATACTGAAGCGGAGACGGAGCGAAGGTTGATCCGGGACGATGGTGGCTCGATTTTCTTTGAAGGAAATACACGAAAATTTGCTGGAAAAGAGAAGGAAAGGTGGCGGCTGCAAGAACTTGTAGAACCCTTGGTTTTCTTTCTTAGAAATAAAATGAAAGTGCAAGGGAAATAGTGTGTGTGTGTGTGTAGGCATGAACATGTGTGTGTAATAGTGTGTGTGTGCATGTGTTTAGGTGATAATTAGGGAGTAAAATTGCTTAATTAAAGTTTAACCACTAATTAAATGTTAAATGAAGCACTAGCTTTACTAAAATCCCTCAATAAAAAAATTAAATGCACACTTGCTAAACTTTAAAAGTTTCAAAACTCTAAAATCCCTAAACAAATAATTTAGGCTATTAAAATGATTAAAACTAATAAATCATTTAAAATGCCCCTTTCCAATTTAAAATAAAACACCGCATTTTAAAATTACTCAAAAAAAATCATCACTGGTCTCCTTTCCTCGATCCCGCATCGAATAATGGCTTGAAACATGAAAGCCAAGAAAACATGTAACGTGCATGTAGCGTCCTTACCCGAGCCACTACTAAACAGACTAATAAACATGCAATATTAAACTTTATAACAACCATTAAACAACGGAAATCAAATACTTAATCATCTTACAACCCAAACAAAAAACAAAACAATAACAGCAGTCTAAAACATTAATACAACCATAACAAATACATGATTCTGAACATGAAAATGATAAACCACAGAAAACCTCCACTAGATCACCACCGAAAACCCAACTGCTCTATCCACTGCCCTGGTCGTCCGAACCGTCCAACCTAAGACATGCCCCGTGGAATGGGGTGCCCAAGATGAAAACAAGGACGTGAGCGACAATCGCCCAATACGAGAATGTACGGGTATACAAACTGATATGATGCATGCAAAATGCAATATGCTCGGATATCAAGGATCAAGTCAAGAATCTCATGTCTAGTCTAGAGGCGCCCGAGTGTGTAGTCTCTGATCTTCCCTAGGCATGTTTTGGCTCCCACACTCATCATCAAGACGTGGACCTGCAATGTCCAGGTCATCAGAGCCCGCGGGTCTCGTCGGACACTGTAGCTCTCGATGCCCCATCGTCCACAATACAGAATAGGGCTGAGTGGCCCCAACAAACGAGGTATATCTCAAAAGATATCAGGCTCAACATGATATGTCATGCATAATATGCCAAAGCAGTAAACATGTATCATGAAACAGATAAATATGTATCATATAAGTGTGTATACTACGCTTGAATATCTCAGTCAGTACATCATGTACCTCACTAAAACAATCTGACAGAAAGCTCTGAACCTGCGTCCGTCGTCAGCCCGCTGATGATGTCTCGATCTCAGTTCACCGACCCCTTCTCGAGTCGATACTAGATCCGAAACTTCCCGACACCAAAGTGCCCTAGAAACTGGCTAGAAAACCTAAGGTACAACTAGAACTCTCTCTGAAGAATGCGGTGAAGGAAACAAAAGAATCGGCTTCCATTTATAGGCTGCATCCGCACTATTTCAGAAAATCCGAACAATCTTATCTGCCACATGTCAGAATCTCATTTGTCTAGTTGGATTTCTCGAGATAATGTAATCCGAAGTAGATCGGTTTATCCCTTTTTAAATTCTGTGGATACCAACAACTTGATCTCGATTTATCAATCCCTTAAAACTTAATTAACATCTCATTAATTATCTCTTAGGTCATTACATCCTCCCCTCCTTACAAAGATTTCGTCCTCGAAATCAAAACTGAAGTACAATACAAGTGAATAAAATACAACTCAAAACAAATGAGGATACTCTGAGCGCATACGACTCTCTAACTCTCAAGTCGCTTCTGCAGTACCTCGGCGTTGCCATTGCACTAGAACAAGTGGAATGGTCTTGTTTCTGAGCTTTTTCTATTTCCTACCCAGGATTAAAAGCGGTTGCTCGACATAAGTCAAGTCTTCTTCAAGTTGAACATCTGTCGGACTAAGAACGTGCTACTCATCTGCTACATACCGTCGTAGCAATGATGCATGAAAGACATTAAAAATGGTGGACAGATACGGCGGTAAAGCCAATCGATACTCCAAATTTCCAACACATTCCAAGATCTCAAAAGGTCCGATGAATCTTGGGGCTAATTTTCCCTTGAGTCCAAATCTCATCACCCTGCGGAACGGTGAAACTTTAAGGAAAACTTTTTCCCCTGATTGAAACTGTACAGGTCTACGCTTGGTATTCGTGTAACTCGATTGACGATCTTGTACAGTTTTAATTCTCTTCTTAATCAATTCAACTACGTCAATCGCTTGTTGCACTAATTCAGGTCCTTGCAATTTTCGTTCTCCTACTTCATCCCAAAACAATGGAGTACGACAACGTCTACCATACAATGCTTCGAACGGAGCCATCCCAATGCTACTGTGGTAGCTATTGTTATATGCAAACTTCACAAGCGGCAGATGATCATGCCATGCTGGTCCAAAATCCAAAGCACAAGCACACAACATGTCCTCGAGTGTCTGAATAGTCCTCTCAGACTGACCATCGGTCTCTGGATGATAGGCAGTACTCAGACTCAATGTCGTTCCCAACACTTTTTGAAAACTTCCCCAAAACCTTGAGGTAAAGCGTGGATCTCTATCACTGACTATACTTGTTGGCACACCATGATATTTAAGAATCTCTTGGATGTATAGTCTTGCCATGCAATTGAAACTATATTCCCGACTATATGGAATGAAATGTGCTGACTTAGTCAGTCGGTCCACAACAACCCAAATTGCATCAAAATTCTTAGAAGACAACGGCAAGTGGGTGACAAAATCCATCATTACATGCTCCCATTTCCACTAAGGGATAGGAAGATTCTGAAGTAATCATCCTGGTCATCGATGTTCAGCTTTCACTTGCCGACAAACCAAACACTTGGCTACAAACTGGTAAACACTTCTCTTCATACCTTACCACCAAAACCTGGTCTTCAAATGCTTATACATTTTCATGCTTCCATGGTGGATACTCAACTTACTCCTATGAGCTTGAGATAAAATCTCGTCCCTCAATTTAGAATCTCCTGGAACTACGATTCTTCCGGACAGACACAAGGTTCCATCTATTTGGAACGCAAAGCCAGATGTGTTGTCTTCGTTAGCTAACCTTGCTAACTTTTTAACCTTCGGATCAGAAAACTGAGCTTCTCAGATTTTGGCATACAACATCGGTTCAGATAAAATGCTCGTTACTCGAATGTGTTCCATTCCTTTCTTATGACGGAAGTGAAATCCCAGAGAACAACAATCTTGGATTACACTTGATATGAAACTTGTGTGAAGTGCAGATAATCTCACCTTGCGACTAAGAGCATCAGCTGTAAGATTCGCTGATCCTGGTTGATACTTGATTTCGCAATCATAATCCTTTAACAAATCCATCAATCTTCTTTGGCGCATATTCAACTCTGCTTTAGTGAAGATATACTTCAAAATCTTGTGATCTGTAAAGATCTCAAATCTCTCTCCGTAGAGATAAGGTAGAGATAATATCGTCAGACCTTCAAAGCAAACACAATTGCTGCCAATTCCAGATCATGAACTGGATAATTCTCTTCATGCTTCTTCAACTGTCTGGATGCATATGCAATCATATGACCATTCTGGGTTAAAACGCACCAAATTCCTTGAAGTGATGCATCAGTGTACACAAGGTACCCTCCTGATCCAGATGGCAGAGCTAAAATTGGTACAGTTGTCAAACGTTGACGTAGTTCATTGAAAATATTTTTACAATCATGAGTCCATTCGAACTGCGCATTCTTACAGGTCAGTTGAGTCAATGGTTTGGCAATCAGAGAAAATCCTGAGATGAATCTCCGGTAATAACCTGCCAAACCTAGAAAACTTCTTATCTCTTGAGATGATTCCGGTCGTGCCCAACTCAACACTGCTTCGATCTTGCTAGGATCCACGGATATCCCATCTTTGGATATAACATGTCCAAAGAAGACAACTCTGTCGAGCCAAAACTCGCACTTGTTCAACTTAGCATACTGTAAGGCCCGAGAATTTAGTTATTATAATCGGACATGATTTGCTGATATTTGACGTGATTATAGACGCATTGTATCGGACCAGAAGAGACGATAAAATATGAGAAATAAGTGTGAAGGACAGAACTTAAGGAGCACATGCGCGGAGAAATGCATGCCTATGCGCGAGGTGTCCAGAAGACCTTGCGCATATGCGCGATGAGGTGTGTCAAAAATACTAAGTCCAGAAGACTCGCGCATGTGCGCTAAAGAGGGACGCGCATACGCGCGAGCTGTCAAAAACAAAATTTTCGAGACCAGTAGGTCTCGCGCATAAGTGCCGGTTGGTGTCGTGCATATGCGCGAGACGTGCAGACAAAAGAATAAGACACTTGTCTTTGCCATGCATATATAATGTATATTGACTCATTCTCTCATTCACTTCAGCAGCAAGAACGAAAGAAATTCTTAGATAGCTTCAAGCTTCACCATAGTTTAGATCTTGACTTGTGAAGAATCTAACCGTCCGATTTTAGATCTGGGTTTATATTCGTGCTCCTCTTGCTTCAAGCTACTAAAGGATGTAAGTATTATCACCTTTCAGCATGTTTTGGAGTTGAGATGATTGTGGAAATCAGAGTTTGATTGTTATTATTTGTTCTTGTGATTATTGTGAACGCTTATTCGTAACCGAATCGAAGAACGGATAGGATATGCAATTTTAGTTTAATTCCAGCATGTATTGAATTGAAAATATGCAGAATTCAGCTTTTTGGATTATGTTATGATGAGAATTATGAATTATGGGTATTGATTATGGATGTTTGAATTGATCGGTGTCGAGAGATTACGCCGTTATACCGTCGAAATATACCGAAAATGAATATTGATACGTACTTGCATTGGGTTGAGTTGAATGTTGATCTTGTATCTATTGAATATGTCATTTCAGATTTATCTCGACAAGCTTCCACGTCAAGACTTCGACATCGATAAAGATTTAACAACGAAAGGTATAATTCAATGTTGATTGGGGAGATATAACTCGAATCAGATCTTGTTTGAGTTTCCCATAAATCACATACTATATTTCTGTACCTTGTTATGTTGTGCTTTATATTGATTTATATACAAGCATTGAGATAGGAGAGTCATTGGCAGATATGCCAAGTTTCTAGACGTTCGGTAGTATCGAGGCATAGGAGAAGATCGACTCCGATTGTAGATATTCGATACAGACATGGCCGAAGTCTAGAAATAAGACGTACCGCCATCCCGATTGGGAGAGTAGGTGGGAGACTTGTTACGTCTTATTCACACTGGGATTCCTAGATTTAGATATGAGTCGAGTTAAAGAGTAAGAGTCGATTTGTTTTATCTGTATTCACTAATGTGTCATAATTACTGAATTATGTGTTATGATTTTGTATGAAATTGCATGACATGCATGTATACATGTTTTATACTGGGATTTGTTCTCACCGGAGTTTCCGGCTATTGTTGTGTCTGTATGTGTGCATGACAACAGGTGGGATAGGATCAGGATCGAGAAAAAGATGAGAGATCGAGATAGCGTGGTGATCACGGGCGTAGAAGATGGCCTAGTAGTTTTTACATTTTATATGTGATGTGTTTCAAATACTAGTTTGTTTAAGTATGTAATGAAACAAGACATGTGTAATGCCCGAGACTTAATTACTGTAATCATACGTTGATTAATTTCATGATTGAAGTTATACGAACTTGAATGAAGAAGTCGGGCATCGTTACAATATAAGCCAAGATGTTCAACCGAACATCTCGAGATGTTCGGTCGAACATCTCAAAAGAAATGACCGGCGAACATGCACGAAGAAACACGCGCATATGCGCGAGGGGTCCAGAAGCCCTCGCGCATATGCGCGAGATAAGGCGCGCATATGCGCGACAGCTCCAGAATCTTTGGCGCATGTGCGCGAGATGAAGCGCGCATATGCGCGAGTGGTTTTGTAGCAAATTTTGGAGAAGCCACATATGATGTACATGCAATATATATATATATACAAACCGTGATTCTCCAGCATTCAGATCAGGAAAGAATTGAGGAAGAATGCTCGAAGTTCTCTCGGGCGTGAAATTGAGTGCCACGTAAAATCCGTCCGTCTGTTTTTAAATCCGACTTCAGTACTGTGTTCCTGGCAACGCAGGCTACAACTGGACGTAAGTTTTGTTACGTTTAGACAAGATTTGAGTTTATGATATTGTCAGAATTGAATACGAATCAGATATGATGTTTCTGCTACAGTAGACATTGTATAATTGAAGTCAGATTAAAGAATAGACAGTTTATGAAATTGTTATGAATTTCAGAGTTGATTTGATTGAGATTCGATATCAGATTTGTGTTATCGTTGAGATTATGAGTTATATCAGTATCGATTATGAGTTCTGGTATTATAATTGTGATGTTCAGATTGACGGGGTTATTCATATTGTATTGTTATGCCGTCGAAACATCTGTTGATTTAGATTTATCAGATTCAGAAATGATTTTAATTATATCTTGATATCGATGACATGAACTGAATTGCATTTTGTTCAGACATTGATCGGATATGATATTGATTGAGATTCATTGTTATATTGTGACTTGGATCAGATTGTATGCCGGGTTGAGTATTGATCAGAACAGATTCTGAACTGAGATAAATATTGATATTGTATTTATGTGATTTGTCATTATCAGATTGATATGGACAGATTTGACTTCGAGACTTCGTCTTCGTCTGACCAGGACGACAAAGGTATAATTCATGTGATATTTGGGAAGACATAACTCAAATCAGATCTCATTTGAGTTTCCCAACTAAATCACATACTAGACCTATTGGTTATCTTTTGATATGATTATGAATTGTTTATAGAATTGTATTCGAATCTTTTGAGATAATTATGCATTGTTTACATATGGTTATGCATTGCATTTGAGATAGGAAAGTTTGACAGAAACAGTCAGACTTCTAGACGTTCGGTGTATCGTTACATAGGAGCAGACATTGTCCTATTGTAAATTATTCGATACAGCTATGACCGAAGTCTAGTAATAAAACGTACAGTCACCCCGAGTGGGACGGTAGGTGACAGCCATTGACGTCTTATTCACACCGGGATCCCTAGAGTTATAGTTAAGTCGAGTCTAGACATGATTTGACTAGAACTGCATGCGTTTATGGATGTGGTTTCATAGACTATGAAACCCATTCTTATTGCTTTCAGTCATGATAGCATGTTTTTATGATTTGATTTGAGTAGCATGTTTAATTGATTTGTGTTGCATGCTCATTTTGAGTTGATTTCATAGATTATGAAATCTATTGTTTTTAAGTTTATTCATGATAGAATATTTCATGATTTACTTATGTATATACATGTTTACCATGTTTTATACTGGGATTTATTCTCACCGGAGGTATCCGGCTGTTGTCTTGTTTTGTATGTGTGCATGACAACAGGTGGGGCTGGATCGGGGTCAAGAAGATGATGAGAGAAGACGAGTTAGCGTGGTGATTCCGAACTTGTTGTAGACTTGGTTTTCTTACTTGAATTTAGTAATTGAACCTTAGATCTAGTTTGTACAGTATTGTACTTTTATGCTGAAATGTAGTTTTTATACAGGTATGTATATTATTTAAATTCCATTACCTTCCGCAAATGCATTTTAAAAAAAGAAAAATTTTTAGACCCTGTTTATCAGAACTGATAATTAAATCCCAACGATGATTAAGAAGATGATTAGCATCCGGGTCCCCACAACAGGTACCTACTTTGTTGAAAATAAAATAAAGGTATCATTTGTGTATGATTTATATACACTTGTTTATGTTATTAAAAGAATTTTTTTTATGACCCACATTTTCTAGAAAAGATCCAATTAATCCCAAAAAGATAGTCGAGTTAGAGCCCTGGTCCCCACAACAGGTGGTATCAGAGCGATAGATCCTTTAGACTGAGATAGAATAGAATGAGCGGGGGTAGATTGAATTCTCTTCCTTGTTTTTCTTGTGCTATCATGATTTATTGCTTTCACTATTACATGTTTTTTTGTTATCTGAGTTGATTACAGCATGTATTTGCAAATTCTGAATCAGAACCGATTCTGGATCAGAGGTATATGATTAGAGGAGGACTGAGACAGATTGTATAGATTGTGTACTAATCCGTTTGATAATAAGATATGCCTCCTCGACGAGTACCGCAACCAATAGCAGGTCGAGCACCAGAACAGGGCAGTACTTCTAACGATCCGATGGATGTGACCGCTACACCAATGGAGACTTTGCTGAAAAGGTTTCAGTCGTTTCGACTGTTAGAGTAGGTGCCCGTCGAGCCAAGTGTTGGTCGAGGGTTCATGTTTAAACTCTATGTATAAACAATCTTTATTTTAATAATATTTGAAATTATTGTTTTGACACTTCTTTATCTATATACACATGCTAGTTGCATAGATAAATTCCTTGAATATAAAAATAATAGAAAGAATATGAGATGCTCATATGATGAGTATCATGAAACTCATATTTGCAATACTGTATATTCTAAACAGTTCCTAGTCGATTCAGCCACCGCTAAGAAGGATATAGGCCGCTCGAGTTCGAGACTAGTATCTGCGATGTGAGTACCATGTTTCATTGGTAGGGGACATTGTGATATCCGAGAATGCAGATAGGTGCTCCTGGTAGAGTGTACTGAACAACCCTCCATAAAAGACTTTCCAAGTGGTTCTCACTTATCGAGTGGAAACGGCCTAGTTTATGGTTGTACACCATTAGTCCTTATGACCCGGGACAACATTGAGACTCTATGTGCTAGCACTACACTTTGACTTGTTTACCGACTCTCAAGGGGTCATCAGGTGGCAAGGTTGGGTGTTCTGTCGAAACATATAGGAGTCGATGCATTGTAGTCATGGATTCACCGCTTACCTTCGGGTATGGATATCCTATGTGTTCTCATGTATATGTAGTATGAAATCTCTGATCAGAGTATGGTGCTAATTATGAAAGGGGTTTCATAGATTACACCATCGATGCAACTACGACATGACACATAGTATCGATTCATTGACAGCTCTCGATATACCAATAGTTGTCTAATCGGTCGGGATATATGAGTTGAAGGGACCGTACTGTACGCTAACCATAATTGAATGGTTCTTGCAGGCACTATCATTTGATACCTAGGGAATCATGTAAGCGATGCTACTAGGAGTTTAACATGATTGGTTGGGTACTATCAGACTTGAGTTCTGACGTTCTTATTATCAAGGAGTTGATAAGTAAGAATGGTGCAATTGAGCTATGCTCATATGAGGACATGTTTAGTCTCGAATCACATGGAAATGTGAACCCACTGCTAGTTGTATCAATGAATCATTGAGGGCCACACAAATATTAGCTTTCTAGATCTCATTGATAAGTAAAATAGTTCAATGTGTTGAACCGCTTATAAAAGAGTTTATAAGCTTGAGGAAAAATAGAAGTATGAATTCTATGAGGGAAAATGTAATTTTTAATTTATGAATGTGTTCTTAAATTAAAAGTTGGCCAAGTAAATAACGTGTTTGAAAATTGTGATTTTCATAAACATTATTATGGATTAAATTAAATTAATTCAAGTGTTGAATTAACTATACACTAGTGGCCTAGTAGAGTCCAAATAATTAAATTAATTCAAGTGTTGAATTAATTAAATAACATTGGCCCTTGTAGAGCCCAATTGGAAATAATTATTTAACTAATGGGCTTGAGTAAAATCAAGTAAAGTTTAATTGGGCTCAAATATGTTTGAGACAATTAAATTAAAAAGTCCATGGGCCTTTTGTACTTGTTAAAAGCCCACTTGATATGCATGCTTGGGAGGTGAAGAGTTGTGGACTACTTTTGATTAAAAAATTGGCATGGCATGCACATGCTAGCTCTAGCTTTTCGCAACCCCAAGACAACTTTTTTCACTCGCCCATTCTACCCCTTGGCCGAAATTTCCCATCTAAAATTCTCTTCATTTTTGTTCTTCAATTGTTGGAGAAAACTCTCAATTCTTAAAGAAAAATGCCCTACATTTTCTAGGGCAAGTGTAAGGTGGATTTTTTAAGTTTGGTGGTGGGCTTGATTTTGAAGAAAGGAGTGCAAGGAGGCTTGTAGATTGTCTTGTCTTTGAAGAGCTTAGTTGCTTGACAACTAAGTTGGTGCCAAACATCAGGTAAAATTTCTTCCTATGAATGTCACAGTTGTGTTTTTGTATATGTTACATGCTAGTACATGAGATGTTCATGAAATTTTTCCTTTTAAAATTTCGGTTTTCATGCCGTTAAAAATTTTGAACTTCC
This sequence comes from Primulina eburnea, assembly GCF_022965805.1. Lineage (NCBI taxonomy): Eukaryota > Viridiplantae > Streptophyta > Magnoliopsida > Lamiales > Gesneriaceae > Primulina > Primulina eburnea. The sequence goes on along the minus strand of NC_133103.1, from coordinate 25,878,932 downwards.
GTTGCGCATTTGAACACCTTAAAAACGAACCTCTTTCAAGTGGTATCATGAGCTAAGGGTACTAGTTTGTGTAGCATATACATAATATTATATTGAGGTTGATTTCTAACCACATGAGATGAATTTTTGCAATAAAATCAAGGCGTTTTGGGGACAAAATTTCGGGCAGCTGAGGGGCTGCCCATTTGGGCCACATGAGGGGCTGCCCGAACGTCCCCCTCAAAATAAAAAAAAAAAGTTTGCATGTTGGCCGGAATCCGGCGACGGAACTCCGGCGACGGCGATGACGACTAGGGTTTTCAAAAGATGTTTTGAAATATCAAAGTGTCATGGGCCTTGAGTTGTTGGGTCATTGGATGGCTAACATATTTGTGAAATTTAAATGGGCCAAAATGTTTTTGGTGAAAAATGATTTTTTGGGCCCTTAAGTTAGATTTACAAAAGTTGCAAATATTTTCTCATGAAATAAATAATGGAAGTTTGACTTTAATTATATATAGAAAATTGTGATTTACAAGAAATTCGGTTATGAATAAATTAATTAGAAAGTAGACGAAGGTGTTTGTATACTTTGTTAATTTAGTTTATAATCGTGGCGGTTAGTGATTTGATCAAGATATATAATATTGGATCAATTAATTATTGTAATAATTAATTGATGATGTATGATATGTGATATTATGCATGAAGGATGATCAAAATCCCAAGCCCAATTCGCTAAGTGTATGCTAGGATATTTTGTGTTAAATGATTGTAATAATTATCAAATTTAAAGTGGGCTTGGTTTATGGCCCGTTCCCACCTCCATGAGATGTATCCCTATTTGCCAAGTATATTTATTTGTAAATATTAGTATAGTGGAAGATCAAGATTGGAAGATGGTGTCTTGATGATTATGAAGATCGAAGAAATGTAAATATTGGAAGCTAATGTAATAGTTGCATTTACATCCCTTGCATTTCCCTAGGATTGGACCTAGGCCCGTGTTTAGCTCACACGGGCCATTAGTTTTGGGGCGATTGATCATCCTTGTTTTGTTTACTGTTTATAATATATGCATGATATGTTATAAATAATGAGTATGTGCGCTATTATTATGATAATAGCAAAGTTGCATGAATCCAACAAACCTACGATCAAACATGGCGAGCTTTTAAAATAAAATTAATGATGAGACCTTTCAAAATTAAAAACCGTCATTTTGAATAAGATTCAAAATTAATATCAAGCCCGAAAAGGGGAATTATAAAATTGTTTATAATTTCCATGTCTTCCATCGACAATGGGTGCATGATGAACGCTACCCGTGCTCGGGGCTCGGCTCATATTATTGGGGGGGGGGGCCCTAGGTGCTGGAAAGCTGTGACATTCATTGACATGGTGATGTGAACTACGTGGAACTCCCATGATTTCGGCTTATATTATTGAGGGAACTCATGGCGACCGTCCATTAAGGTTCAACATCGATGGGTAAGGCTTGACACGTAAAGATGAACGACGTCATATTATTGGGTCCTAATCAAACGTGAGACAAAATTTTACGTTAAGGGTTGCATTGTGATGCAATTGGAAACTACCTTTTAGCAATTGTGATTGGCTGATATTATTCGGGATCATAATTCGCTAATTGGACCTTGCGTACCTACTGAGAAAAGGAGTTTCTCTTTTTCACTAGAGGGTAGTGAAAATGTCAAAACAGTGGGAGCGAAAATTTATAAAGTAAAAGTCCATACTTTATATCGTACTAAATATTTTAAAATAGTCATTAACATTTATCTGTTTTACTTTTCAGTACAATTTTGACAATGTCTTCGATTCGCAATCCGCTATCTACAATACTCAACAATCACGTATTAACCAGACCTAATTATCTCACTTGGCTAAGAAACCTAAAGATCGTCCTGAACTCGGAAAAGATTGCATATACACTGACTGACTCGCCCCCTGTTGAGGCTCCGAATAGCTGCACTCCTGAGGAATTGCAGACTTACAAGGATTGGTGTGACCATGACTTGAAAGCCAGGTGTTATATGCAGGCTTCTATGAATGATGAGCTGCAGAGACGTTTTGAGGATGCAAAGAGTGCTGCTGACATTCATTTGCACCTCAAGGAGCTCTTTGGTGAGCAGACTCGGCCTCTTAGGCATGCTACCGTCGAGAAGCTTATCACTTTGTGCATGCGAGATGGGGCCTCGGTCCATGAGCATGGCCTAAAGATGATTGGGCTCGTGGACAAGCTCGTTGGCATGGATTTGTTGTTGCCTTCGGAGCTGACCACCGACGTGTTGCTGTTGTCATTGCCTAGCTCATTTGATCCTTTTGTGGTGAACTTCAACATGAACAAGATGGAGCCTACCCTTGAGGAGTTGGTGAATATGCTTGTGACTTTTGAGTCAACTATCAAGAAAGAGAAGCCGGTTTTTTATGTGGGCTCTTCATCTGGTACGATGACCGGTCCACCTGGAAAGGGAAAGAAGCGTTCTTTCCAACGTACCAAGAAGAATGTGCCCTTGAAGAGCCAGAATCTGATTCCCGTTGTGACAGCCACACCAGTTAAGGCTGACAAGACTGTTGACATCTGTCATCACTGCAAGAAGACTGGACATTGGAGGCGTAAGTGCAGGGAATATCTTTCCCAGAAGAGTTCTGGAAACGGTATGTTCTATATTGAAGTAAACATTTCAATTAACTCTACTTCTTGGGTATTGGATACCGGCTGTGGCTCACATCTCTGTAATGATTTGTAGGCGATGGGAAGAAGTAGGAGGCTCAGGGAAGGTGAGACCTTCTTGAGGATGAGCAATGGAGCAAGGGTTGCTGCCAAGGCCGTAGGAAATGTTTGCTTGCATTTAAACAATGATTTTAAGTTAATGTTAAGAGACGTTTTGTTTGTACCCGAATTGGTGAAAAGCATTATTTTCATTTCTATGCTTGAGAAAGATGGATTTTCTTGTTTATTTAGCAAAGGTGTTTGCAATATTTACAAGAATGAATGTTTAATTGGTACTGGGGAACTTGAAAACGATCTCTACACCTTAAAATTGAAAGATATTCCACTAAACAATGTTCAAGCAATAACAAAAATAAACAAGCGAAAACAAGATACTCTAAATCTGGCACAATTATGGCATGCTCGATTAGGACATATTTTCCTAAGAAGGATGAACAAATTAGTGGGAGTGGGCATGTTTGATATGTCTGATATTAATGCTCTCACGACTTGTGAATCCTGTCTTAAAGGAAAGATGACCAAAATTCCCTTTAAGGGCCATGTGGAGTGAGCCAAAGGGTTATTGGATTTGATCCATATCGATGTGCGCGGTCCACTTAGCGTCACCACTAAGCACGGACATGCCTACTTCATCACATTTACCGATGACTTTTCGAGGTATGGGTATGTGTATTTGATGAAATACAAGTTTGAAGCCTTTGAAAGGTTCAAAGAATTTAGAAGTGAAGTAGAGAAACAGTTGGGACGAAACATCAAGACACTTCGATCGGATCGAGGTGGTGAGTACTTGAGTTCCGAGTTCCAAGAGTATCTTAGGGAGAATGGGATTCTCTCGTAGTGGACTCTGCCCGCTACACCACAGTCGAATGGTGTTTCGGAGCGTTGTAACCGGACTTTGATGGACATGGTTCGGTCTATGATGGGTTTCACGGAGGATATGTGTGACGTCCCGAAATTTGAGATCCACATTAACCACGTGCGTGCAAGTTATTAAATTCCTTATGCGTTTTTCTAAATGGTTCTAATGCATGTTTATTTCATTAAGTTGTGTTTTAATTCATGGTTCATGAAAATGCATTATTTTAAATTAATTATGTTTATGTGATGCACGTTAAAATATTTTATCGAGTTTCATGTTTCAGACGATCATTCGAGGCGGGATTGAGGAAAAGACCCGGTGACAATTTTTGGCAATTGATAATGTGGTATTTTATTTTAAGTTGAGTTTGGGGGTGATTTTAAATAGTTTATTGAGTTTTAGCATTTTTAAGTCTAATTTAATTATTAGGTGATTTTATGAGTTTTAAACTCTTAAAAGTTTAGCAAGTGTGCACTTTAATTTTATTAGGAGATTTTATTTAAAGATGAGTAGAGTTAGTATTTTAACTAATTTATTATTGGAGTTAACCTTTTTAATTAGTATTGGATTAGCATGTCAATTATGTTATTTAGGAATTTTAGAGTTTTAAAACTCTTAAAGTGTAGTGGGTGTGCAATTATTTTAAATGTTGGGATTTTATTTAAGTGGGAAAAGAGTTAGTATTTTACTTAGTAGTTAATTATTTTATTAAACTAAGATTTACTCTCCCTAATTATCAAAACACACGCCACACACACACTTTTACACACACCTGTAATGCCTAAACACACACACACACACTCTATCATTCAAACTTTTATTATTTTAAAAAGAGAGAAGAAACCTAGGGTTCTAGACAAGAAGAGGAGCCGCCCCTTCCCCCATATTTTCCAGCAGATTTTCGTTAGTTTCTTCCAAGAAAAACGGTGCCACGTTCGTCCCGGATCAAGCCTCTTCCCATCTCCGCTTCGGTGTCGTCTTTCGGTAACGTTATCATCATAAAGGCACGTATAATCTGTTCTTGCTGTGTCGATCAAGTCATATATTGTATTGCATTGTTTTTATACGTAAAAGTTATGTATGATGATAGTAGTTTAAGCGGATCATGAATCGGATCAATTGCGAAGGAAAATTTTTAGATCTAAAACTCGTTTTTACTGTTCATGTCAAAACTGCGATTATTCCGTTCATATTTTGGGAAAACTTTCAACGGAAAAAACGTAGAAATTTTCGATACCTTCGATTTGATATATGATTCGAAATTTTTGGACGAAAAATGAGTGAGTTATGATATTTTCCGTGCAACTGCGCAAACTGAAATTTAAGAAAATTATGTTATTGATACGTTTCTTGAAGTTTTAAGTTGCAGGCTTCGTTGGAAATCGACGGGCGATTGTTGCTGCGTACGGGTATGTTAGTAATGATGTTAAGAGTGTTTTTGAGGTTACGTTTCATGTCGATAGGCACTCGAGCTAATTGGAAGTCGTAGGAGACAGTTTGATGTCAATTGCCATATTTTGGGTCGTGGGTGTCGTAGAGCGAACACTGTTGTTTTGAAACGTTTGTACAATTTGGGTTTATGTTATGGTATGCTAGGATGAGTCTCGAGGTGTTGGTGCTTGGTCCGTATAATCGAGTCTAGAAGGATAAGCATTGGGTGTTCAGAATTTTCGTAAGTTCGCGATCACAGTGGGTACACGGACCCGTACACGGACCCTGACACGGGGTCCGTGCCTTTGTTTCTCCTCGACGTCTTTTTCCAGTATCTACACGGACCCCTACACGGATGAGGGCACGGGGTCCGTGCCTTTGGGTTTCACTTAGTGTCTTTTTCCAGTGCCTACACGGACCCTCACCCGGACCCTGACACGGGGTCCGTGCCTTTGCTTCCTTTCGGTGTCTACTTCCAGTACCTACACGGACCCCTACACAGATGTAGGTACGGGGTCCGTGTTCTTCTATTTTTGGGAAAAATAATATAGTTTGTTTTGAGGTTGATGTCATGATTTAGGGCAAGGATTATCGAGGTCGTGTCATGGGAAATTTTAGAACGTCCTAAGTAATGATCGAACTCGAGAGTAAGTATGATTTCTACGTTAAGTTATGTGAGTTGAGCCTACAAGTTTATGTTAGTATGTTGCAGCAACGGCCCCGATCGAAGTCCAACGAATCCCTCAACGCCAAGTAAGTATGTATGACGTGCAATAAAATATGTTAAGTTTTTGAGGTATGCTAAATGTCTTGTGACCAAGTTATGTTAGGATTGGAAATCGTTAAATTATGAACGGGGACCAATCCGCCCGTTAAATTATGAACGGGTTAGATCGTGGTTGTGAAGCGTTAAATTATGAACGTGGATCAACTGGCCTGTTAAATTATGAACAGGGATCTTATGTATGCGGCAGTGGATACGTCCATGTCAGCCCAGTACTGTGGTATAGTCTGATCAGGCTCTTTTACGTTATGGGTCACTTGCTTTGAAACATCCTCTACGCAAAATGATGAAGTTATGTATGTTTACGTATGCAGTATGTTTATGAAAGTTTAAGTTATGGCACGTCGAAGTATGTATGGACGTATGTTCAAGTTTTAATGCGCAAGTTCAAGTTTCAAATTATGTATGTCCTATTTTAAAGTTGCATGCGACCTTAATATGTAGTACTCGTTATTCCAGTTTATACGTGTTGAGTCTTTAGACTCACTAGACTTGATCGATGCAGGTGACTATGCTGAGGAGACAGGAGGTGATGACCAAGGGGCAGGCTTGGGCTGAGTGGCAGGCTAAACCCGAGGACCGCAAGTTTATGTTTATGCAAATTTTTAAAATACTCTGATGTTTTGATTTGAACGTGAGACGTTTTGAGACAGTTTATTTTAGCAAAATTTTATTGGTGACGGATGATTGTGAGATTTATTTTTATGAATGTTGAGTGACGACCGTATGAATGTTTTTATTTAAGAAAATTTTTAATTTTTCCGCAAATTTTAAGTAGTGTAGAATACGGTTCGTTACAATATGCGCTTGAGACTGCGACACTGTTGTTGAACAATGTCCAATCAAAGGCAGTTGACAAGACACCATATGAGATATGGATGGGTAAGCCACCCAAATATTATTATCTTAGAATATGGGGGGTGCCCTGCTTATGTGAAGCAGGTAGTGGGAGATAAATTGAATAGTCAATCCATTTTATGTTACTTTGTTGGATATCCAAAGAATTCTGTTGGATATTATTTCTATCATCCCCAAGAAACAAAGGTGTTTGTTTCTAGGAATGCAACCTTTTTGGAAAAGGAATTTCTATTGGATAGAAAAGGGGAGATGATAGAACTCGAAGAGGTTCGAGAGACACCCACAATTATAGAACCCACACCCGAAGAGCAAAGAGAGGAGATACAAGCTCCTAGAAGATCCGAGAGAATCTCGAGACCACCTATGAGGTATGTTCTGCTTCTTGAAGAGGGCCATGATGAGCCTAACCATTGATGTGATCCAATGACCTTCAAGGAAGCGTAATCTGATGCCGATTCATCCAAGTGGCTTGAAGCGATGGAATCTGAGATGAATTCCATGCATTCGAACCAAGTGTGGAATCTCGTGGATCCACCTGAGGGAATTGTTCCCATAGGATGTAAATGGATTTACAAGAGGAAACTTGGGGCGGATGGGAAGGTATTGATCTTCAAGGCGCGATTGGTAGCAAAAGGATATACTCAAAGACAAGGAGTTTACTTTGAGGAAACCTTTTCTCGAGTTGCAATGTTCAAGTCCATAAGGATATTGCTAACCATAGCTGCATGGTATGACTATGAGATATGGCAGATGGATGTCAAGACAGCCTTTCTTAATGGGGATATTAAGGAAGAGATTTACATGTCTCAACCCGAAGGGTTTACATATGTCGGAAGTGAGCATATGATATGCAAACTTCAGAGATCTATTTATGGTCTAAAGCAGGCATCTAGGAGTTGGAACCTTAGATTCGATAGTACAATCAAAGAGTTTGGTTTTACTAAGAATCCTGATGAACCCTGTGTGTATAAGAAGGTCAGTGGGAGTGCTGCGACATTCTTGGTGCTGTATGTTGATGACATTCCACTCATTGGGAATGATGTAGGAATGTTGCAATCAACTAAGATATGGTTAGCGAGTAAGTTTTCGATGCAGAACTTGGGTGAAGCATCTTTTGTATTGGGAATACAGATCTATAGAGATAGATCAAAAAGATTGCTTGGTCTCACCCAGTCCACATAGATTGATACCATCGTGAAGCGGTTCTCGATGGATGAGTCCAAGAGAGGACATCTACCAATGTGTCATGGCGTGTCCCTATCCAAGTCTATGTCTCCCAAGACTGATGCAGAGATAGCGGCGATGACAAGCATTCCTTATGCATCTGCGATTGGTAGCATCATGTATGGGATGATATCTACACGTCCTGACGTGGCTTTCGCACTAAGTGTAGTGAGTAGATATCAATCGAACCCTAGTATTCCACACTGGAAATCTGTGAAAGACATCCTCAAGTATTTGAGAAGGACCAATAAGTTGTTCTTGGTCTATGGGGGTGGGGAACTGAAATTGGAAGGCTATACCGACTCTAGCTTCCAAAGCGATATCGATGACTCGAAGTCGACCTCTGGATTCATATTCATGCTCAATGGTGCTGCTGCCTTTTGGAAGAGTTCCAAGCAAGACAGTACAGCGGATTCAACCACTGACGCAGAATATATTGCTGCATCAACTGCAGCAAAGGAGGCTGTTTGGATAAGGAATTTCGTCCAAGAGTTGGGCGTCATTCCTAAAGGAGTTGCTCATGTCCCGGTGTTTCGTGACAACACGGGAGCCATTGCTTAAGCAAAGGAGCCGAGATTTCATCAGAAGTCCAAACATGTATTGAGAAAGTACCACATCCTCCGAGAGATAGTGGAAAGAGGAGATGTCACGATTGACAAAGTCGGCTCCGGAGATAATGTTGCTGATCCGCTAACTAAGCCTTTACCTGGACCATTATTTGAGAAGCATCGCAAATCGATGGGTTTGAAGCATATGGGTAGTTGGCTCTAGTGCAAGTGGGAGATTGTTAGAGTAGGTGCCCGTCGAGCCAAGTGTTGGCCGAGGGTTCATGTTTAAACTCTATGTATAAACAATCTTTATTTTAATAATATTTGAAATTATTGTTTTGGCACTTCTTTATCTGTATACACATGCTAGTTGCGTAGATAAATTCCTTGAATATACAAATATTAGAAAGAATATGAGATGCTCATATGATGAGTATCATGAAACTCATATTTGCAATACTGTATATTCTAAACAATTCCTAGTCGATTCAGCCGCCGCTAAGAAGGATATAGGCGAGTTCGAGACTAGTATCTGCGATGTGAGTTCCATGTTTCATTGGTAGGGGACATTGTGATGTCTGAGCATGCAGATAGGTGCTCCTGGTAGAGTGCACTGAACAACCCTCTAAAGGACTTTCCAAGTGGTTCTCACTTATCGAGTGGGAACGTTCTAGTTTATGGTTGTACACCATTAGTCCTTATGACTCGGGACAACATTGAGACTCTATGTACTAGCACTACACTTTGACTTGTTTACCGACTCTCAAGGGGTCATCAGGTGGCAAGGTTGGGTGTTCTGTCGAAACATATAGGAGTCAATGCATTGTAGTCGGGGATTCACCGCTTACCTTCGGGTATGGATATCCTATGTGATATCATGTGTATGTAGTTTGAAATCTCTGATCAGAGTATGGTGGTAATTATGAAAGGGGTTTCATAGATTACACCATCGATGCAACTACAACATGACACATAGTATCGATTCATTGACAACTCTTGATATACCAATGGTTGTCGAATCGGTCGGGATATATGAGTTGAAGGGACCGTACTGTACGCTAACCATAATTGAATGGTTCTTACAGGCACTATCATTTGATACCTAGGTACTCATGTAAGCGATGCTGCTAGGCGTTTAACATGATTGGTTGGGTACTTTTAGACTGGAGTTCTGACGTTCTTGTTATCAAGGAGTTGATAATTAAGAATGGAGCAATTGGGGTATGCTCGTATAAGGACATGTTTAGTCTCGAATCACATGGAGATGTGAACCCACAGCTAGTTGTATCAATGAACCATTGAGGGCCACACAAATACTAGCTTTCTAGATCCCATTGAGAAGTAAAATAGTTCAATGTGTTGAACAGCTTATAAAGGATTTTATAAGCTTGAGGAAAAATAGAAGTATGAATTCTATGAAGGAAAATGTAATTTTTAATTTATGAATATGTTCTTAAATTAAAAGTTGGCCAAGTAAATAACGTGTTTTAAAATTATGATTTTCATAAACATTATTATGGACTAAATTAAATTAATTCAAGTGTTTAATTAATTAAACACTGGTGGGCCTAGTAGAGTCCAAATAATTAAATTAATTCAAGTGTTGAATTAATTAAATAACATTGGGCCTTGTAGTGCCCAATTGGAAATAATTACTTAACTAATGGGCTTGAGTAAACCAAGTAAAGTTTAATTGGGCTCAAATATGTTTGAGACAATTAAATTAAAAAGTACATGGGCCTTTTTTAATTGTTACAAGCCCACTTGATTTGCATGCTTGGGAGGTGAAGGGTTGTGGATTACTTTTGATTAAAAATTTGGCATGGCATGCACATGCTAGCTCTAGCTTTTCGCAACCCCAAGAAAATTTTTTTCCACTCTCCCATTCCACCCCTTGGCCGAAATTTCCCATCTAAAATTCTCTCCATTTTTGTTCTTCAATTGTTGGAGAAAACTCTCACTTCTCAAAGAAAAATGCCATACATTTTCTAGTGCAAGTGTAAGGTGGATCTTTTAAGTTTGGTGGTGGCTTGATTTTGAAGAAAGGATTCCAAGGAGGCTTGTAGATTTTCTTGCCTTTGAAGAGCTTAGTTGCTTGACAACTAAGTTGGTGCCAAACATCAGGTAAAATTTCTTAACACTCTATGAATGTCATAGTTGTGTTTTTGTATATGTTACATGCTAGTACATGAGGTCTGAAATTTTTCCTTTTAAAATTTCTGTTTTCATGCCATTAAAAATTTTGAATTTCCGTTGTGCATTTGAACACCTTAAAACTGATCCTCTTTCATCGACCACCGACACTGAAGGGCACCGAAAGTGCAGTTGAGTGTGAAAGTTGGCTCGATGACATCGAGAAGTTATTTGAATCTCTTGACTACACCGAAGAGCGACGAGTTAAACTTATTGGGCATCAACTACAAGAAGTTACAAAGAACTGGTGGCTTACCACGAAGAGAGCATTGGAGCATCGTGGCACAGAGATCACTTGGAAAGTTTTTAAAGCAGAGTTCTATCAGCGATTCTTTGCCGTGTCCTACCGAAAAGATTAAGGTGCTGAATTTGCCAATTTGAGACAGGACAGCTGAACATCGAGGAATATGTTTCCAACATATTCAGTAGTCACAATCAACGATCAGAATTCAACATACGCGAACATGAATACGAATATGAATATGATTATGTTGATATGAACACAATATGAATATGAATATGTTGATATGAATATGGATATGAATATGAATATGTTTATGTTTATATGAAAATTTTTATGCATAAGATTATGAAAATGTTTTTATTTAAAAGTTTTATGCATCATGAAAATTTTTATGAAAATGTTTATGTTTATGCATCTTCATGAAAACGATATTTTAAGTACAAGTATTTTTCACTGTTATATGTTAACTGTATTACATATTATTCGATATCAAGAATATGACGTGTTGAGTCTTTAGACTCACTAGGTGTGATTGATACAGGTGATATTGATTATGATAATATGTTAATGGAGGTCTTGATGGTTGATCTGACTGGACTGGAGGTGCACATAACCCGAGGACATACGCTAGTTTTCCGCACTAGTTTATGATTTATGATTTTAAGTTGTGTTAAAGATATTTTTACGACATTTTATTTATGTATTTTGAGAGATTTTGAGAGGTTTAGTATGTGATATACTATTCAAATGTAATTTTTAGATTTGGTAAAGTGGTTGGTTGATTTATTTTAAAATGATGTCAAAAATATTTTATGCTTGTGTATGCAATTCGGCCGATGCTATGTGAGGTTTAAAAAAAAATTCTAGCACGTTTTAAGAAAACGAATAAGCAGACGTTTCAGAATTACGAGGCCATTGCGGACCAGTTTATCAATGGCCTGAATCCGGAAATTTTTACCTTGGTAAATATCGGTAGAACGAACAACTTTTCAGATGCCTTGAACCGTGCCAAAGGAGCAGAAGCTGGATTACTCAGTCAACGAAGCACTTCCTACGTCGCTCCGACTCCGAGACCGCCACAACCCTCAATTCAACCCCCTCCCAGATTTGAGAGTGGTGGTAGTAGTAGCGGGAGGAAAGACCAGTTGAAAGAAAAAGGCAAACAGTTCAAGAGATCAGGGAGCAGCTCGTCGAGCTCCAATGGGTCACGACAGAAGGGTCCTGGCCAGGGTACAGAGTATACAGGAGTATATTGTAGTTCTTGTGGAGGCAGACATGCCACCGAGCAGTGTCAGGGTGTGATGGGTCGATGCAACATCTGCAGACAGCAGGGACATTTTTCCAAAGTCTGTCTACAAATAGGTTCACAAAGATTCCAGGGTGCAGGATCATCTGCATCAGTACCTCAGCCTGAGAGGCAAGCATTATCTGTCCATTCCTTTCAGCCAACACCTCCACAGACTCAGCCCCGAGCCAGAGGTAGCCAGCCTCCTAGACAACAAGCTCAGGTGTTTGCACTGACAGAGGAGCAGGCCCAAGATGCACCAGACGATGTTGTCGCAGGCAACTGTTCCTTTCAGCCAACACCTCCACAGACTCAGCCCCGAGCCAGAGGTAGCCAGACAGTGAACCAGCCTCCTAGACAACAAGCTCAGGTGTTTGCACTGACAGAGGAGCAGGCCCAAGATGCACCAGACGATGTTGTCGCAGGTAACTGTTTTCTTTGCGGTTATCCTGCCTATGTATTGATTGATACGGGTGCATCTAATACATTCATATCAGAGCGTTTTGCATTATTACATTCATTGCCTATCGAATCATTAACTACGGTAGTGTCTGTTTCTTCCCCGTTGGAAAGTGTTCTTATATCCGTGACTTCGGTTAGACATTGTATACTACAGTTTGAGGGTCATGAGATTGATTTAGATTGTATTGTGCTTGGGTTATCTGATTTTGATTGTATTCTCGGTATCAATATGTTAACCAAGTACCGAGCCACTGTAGATTGTTTTCAGAAGATTGTCAGGTTCAGACCAAAGATGGCTGACGAGTGGAAATTCTACGGTAAGGGTTCCAGATCTCGGATTCCCTTAGTACCTGTTTTGACGATGACACCACTGTTATAAAAAAGAGCATATGGGTTCCTTGTTTATTCAGTAGATCTACGGAAATCAAGCCCAGCATTGGCAGATCTGCTAGTAGTATGCGAGTTTGCTGATGTATTTCCAGATGAGATTCCAGGACTACCTCCAGTCCGAGAGGTAGATTTTGGCATTGATCTTATACCAGGTACCATTCCTATATCTCGAGTTCCCTATAGAATGGCACCTATTGAATTGAAAGAATTGAAAGAACAGCTCGAAGATTTACTGGCCAAAGGTTATATCCGACCGAGTATATCTCCTTGGGGCGCACCAGTGCTAGTTGTTCGCAAAAAATATGGTTCGATGAGATTGTGCATTTATTACCGGCAACTAAACAAAGCAACGGTGAAGAACAAATGTCCTTTGCCTCGTATCGACGATTTGTTTGATCAGTTGCAAGGATCTTCTATTTATTCCAAAATCGATCTGCGATCTGGATATCACCAACTCCGAGTCAGAAATGCAGACATACCGAAGACAACATTCCAAACCAGGTATGGAAATTATGAGTTTGTTGTCATGCCTTTTGGGTTAACGAATGCTCCAGCTGTGTTCATGGGACTGATGAACCGTGTCTTTCAGAAATATCTGGATGACTTTGTTATTGTTTTTATTGATGATATTTTGGTATATTCCAAGAACATGATTGAGCATGCCTAACATTTGAGAACTGTGCTGAGAATTTTGAGAACTGAAAAATTATATGCTAAACTGTCAAAGTGTGAGTTTTGGTTGAGACAGGTTGTCTTTTTGGGGCATGTCATATATGGAGACGGTATTTCTGTTGATCCAAGTAAAGTTGAAGCTGTGACCAGTTGGCCTAGACCGATATCAGTTCCAGAGATACGCAATTTCATGGGTTTAGCAGGGTACTATCGACGATTTATTAAAGATTTCTCCAGTATCGCAAAACCGATTACCCAATTGACACAGAAAAATACGCCATTGGTGTGGTCTGAAGCCTGTGAGTCTAGCTTCTTGGAGTTAAAGAGACAACTGACCAGTACTCCTGTATTGACTATCCCTTCAGGTGCTGGTGATTTCGTTGTATATTGTGATGCATCTCACAGAGGGTTAGGATGTATTCTTATACAGCGAGGACATTTGATTGCATATGCCTCGAGACAGTTGAAGCCACACGAGACACGTTATCCAATTCATGATCTTGAATTGGCGGCTATTGTATTTGCACTGAAGATATGGCGACACTATCTTTATGGCGAGAAATTTAAAATTTATTCTGATCACAAAAGCCTGAAGTATCTGTTTTCTCAATCCGAGTTGAATATGAGGCAGCGAAGATGGCTTGACATGCTGAAAGATTCTGATTGCGAAATTAAGTACTATCCAGGGAAGTCTAATGCAGCAGCGGATGCCTTGATTCGAAATGTATGTGCTTTATCCTTATCGACGATAGGTGTTTCGAATTTGATTTAAGATTTCTGTTTTTCTGGATTAGCATTTGATACAGATAATAGACCGTTGCAACTTGCTATGATTCAAATGGAACCAGATTTGATTGTTCACATTAAAGAAGCACAGAAAAATGATTTGAATGTACAGAAGTCGATTGAGATGGTAAGATCAGGACATCATTCAGAGTATCAGGTACATGATCATGTTTTTTATGTGAATAACCGTCTTGTAGTGCCAGATGTTTCAGATTTGAAACAACAGATTTTATCAGAAGCACATTATAGTCGGTTCAGTATTCATCCTGGTGGCAGAAAGATGTACAACAATCTCAAGACACAGTTTTGGTGGAAAAAGATGAAATCAGACATTGCAGAGTTGTAGCTAAATGTTTGAACTGCCAACAGGTGAAGGCTAAGAGGAAGAAACCCAGAGGTTTACTTCAGAGTTTATCTATTCCTGAATGGAAATGGAATCACATTTCCATGAATTTTATTACGAAGTTACCACGAGCATCCCGGGGCTGTGATGCGATTTGGGTTGTGATTGACAGATTGACCAAATCAGCATGCTTTATTCCGTACAGAATGACGTATCGACATGATCAGATGTCAGAGATATATGTCAGAGAGATAGTCAAATTGCATGGTGTGCCGAAGTCGATCGTATCAGATCGTGATCCACGATTCACTTCACACTTTTGGCACAGTATGCAGCAAGCTCTAGGTACGACATTGCATCTGAGCACTGCTTACCATCCCCAGACAGACGGACAGTCAGACCGGACTATCCAGATATTAGAGGATATGCTGAGAGCTGTAGTGCTAGACTTTGGCACTAGTTGGGAAGATTCACTACCTCTTTGTGAATTCTCGTACAACAACAGCTATCAGACGAGCATCGAGATGGCACCGTTTGAAGCATTATATGGCAAGAAGTGCAAATCTCCGCTGTATTGGGATGACATCTCAGAGGTACCAGAATTAGGGCCCGATATGATTCGTGAAATGACTGAGAAAGTAAAACTGATACAGAAAAGAATGAAAACAGCACAGGATAGACAAGCCAAGTATGCGAATATACGTCGACGACCGTTAGTGTTTGAACAGGGAGACAGGGTATTTTTGAAAATTTCTCCTTTCAGAGGTATTGTCAGATTTGGTAAACGTCGAAATTTGTCTCCTAGATATATCGGTCCATACGAAATTCTGGAGAATATTGGTGATCGTGCATACCGACTTGCTCTTCCTCCTTCTTTATTTGGGATACACGACATCTTTCATGTGTCGATGCTACGGAAATATCTGCCACATACTTCACATATTCTTCAGCCTGACAAAGCCGAACTCGATGAAACTTTGAGTTATTTTGAGCAACCGATTCAGATTATTGATTGGAAGGACAAACAACTCAGAACGAAGACTATTCCGCTGTTGAAAGTCCAATGGAGTCGTCATGGCATTGAAGAAGCAACCTGGGAGACGGAGTCAGTTATGAGACAGAGATCCCAGAGCTATTCTGCTGATGTGAGTTTTCTATACAGTTTTATTATACCTTCATATTAATATGTTTTGATCGCCTATGATTTCGGGGACGAAATCGTATCTTAGGAGGGGGAAAAATGTAAGGCCCGAGAATTTAGTTATATAATCGGACATGATTTGTTGATAATTGACTTGATTATAGACGCATGTATCGGACCAGAAGAGACGAGAAAATATGCGAAATAAGTGTGAAGGACAGAACTTAAGGAGCACATGCGCGGAGAAATGCACGCTTATGCGCGAGGTGTCCAGAAGAGCTCACGCATATGCGCGAAACAGTGCACGCATATGCGCGAGGAGGTGTGTTAAAAATACTAAGTCCAGAAGACTCGCGCATATGCACGAAAGAGGGGCGCGCATATGCGCGAGCTGTCAAAAACAGAATTTCCAAGACCAGTAGGTCTCGCGCATATGCGCGGGTTCGTGTCGCGCATATGCACGAGACGTGCAGAGCAAAGAATAAGACACTTGTCTTTTCCATGCATATATAATGTATATTTGACTTATTCTCTCATTCACTTCAGCAGCAAGAACCAAAAGAAATTCTCAGTTAGCTTCAAGCTTCACCATAGTTTAGATCTTGACTTGTGAAGAATCTAACCGTCCGATTTTAGATCTGAGTTTATATTCGTTGCTCCTCTTGCTTCAAGCTACTAAAGGATGTAAATATTATCACCTTTCAGGATGTTTTGGAGTTGAGATGATTGGGGAAATCAGAGTTTGATTGTTATTATTTGTTCTTGTGATTATTGTGAACGCTTATTCGTAACCGAATCGAAGAACGGATATGATATGCAATTTTAGTTTAATTCCAGCATGTATTGAATTGAAAAAATGAAAAATTCAGCATTGTGGATTATGTTATGATGAGAATTATGAATTATGGGTATTGATTATGGATGTTTGAATTTATCGGTGTCGAGAGATAACGCCGTTATACCGTCGAAATATACCGAAAATTAATATTGATACATACTTGCATTCGGTTGAGTTGAATGTTGATCTTGTATCTATTGAATATGTCATTTCAGATTGATCTCGACAAGCTTCCACGTCAAGACTTCGACATCGATAAAGATTTAACAACGAAAGGTATAATTCAATGTTGATTCGGGAGATATAACTCGAATCAGATCTGGTTTGAGTTTCACATAAATCACATACTAGATTTCTATACCTTGTTATGTTGTGCTTTATATTGATTTATATACAAGCATTGAGATAGGAGAGTCATTGGCAGATATGCCAAGTTTCTAGACGTTCAGTAGAATCGAGGCATAGGAGAAGATCGAATCCGATTGTAGATATTCGATACAGACAGGGCCGAAGCCTAGGAATAAGACATACCGTCACCCCGATTGGATGAGTAGGTGGGAGACTTGTTACGTCTTATTCACACTGGGATCCCTAGATTTAGATATGAGTCGAGTTAAAGAGTAAGAGTCGAATTGTTTTATCTGTATTCACTAATGTGTCATAATTACTGAATTATGTGTTATGATTTTGTATGAAATTGCATGACATGCATGTATACATGTTTTATACTGGGATTTGTTCTCACCGGAGTTTTTGGCTGTTGTTGTGTCTGTATCTGTGCATGACAACAGGTGCTGCAGGATCAGGGTCGAGACAAAGATGAGAGATCGAGATAGCGTGGTGATCACGAGCGTAGAAGATGGACTAGTAGAAACATATCTTGTGTTTTATCTTGACGTAGGAGCAGTTGGGAGACTAACAGTCAGATTTTTACAAATATCACGTGAATATCTGAGTTGGTATCACACAAAATTTAATGGAAGGAAATATTGCTTTTCAGATTTCTACGAAACATTTTTAGCAATCTACGGTAAGTGGGATTTATGTTTTAACTTGTTATTTCTAATTTAGAACTTATCGGGATGGGTTTTATGTGTATAAAGTTTCATTCTTGAAAAGTGTATAATTGAAGTGCTGAAACTATGAACAAATAGTAGGAATATATTTTGAATATTACTAATTGATGCTTACGATTACTGCCTTACCCATTAGAGGATTAAAATATAGAGGACTGATATCAGTTAGCCATTAAATTCGTAATATTTTCAGTGCATAAAATAATCCCGTTTTTTCTAAAATTTATGTTTTGCATGGTGCTTGTATTGCAAATTCTATTTAAAATTATTTAAAGGTTGGGAGGA
The DNA here is from genome assembly GCF_022965805.1 of Primulina eburnea. Taxonomy (NCBI): domain Eukaryota; kingdom Viridiplantae; phylum Streptophyta; class Magnoliopsida; order Lamiales; family Gesneriaceae; genus Primulina; species Primulina eburnea. The sequence continues at coordinate 25,860,782 of NC_133103.1, read as the reverse complement.
TTCCTCCATTTACTAAGTGAGAATCATATCATTTACCCACTGAAAATCCCTCTTAGATAAGAATTTGGAAGAAATTGAGGAAGATGAATAGATCCAGATTTGGGGCCGTTGAAGATAATTTGGACATTTCAATAGTCAAGCTTTATTTATTGTTAAGCATTCCTTTCTTTTTGATATAGACTTTATTTTACATTTCCGCCACTGTAAAGCAATATTTGAATATTTATAATACAATATCATTTAGAAGTTTATGAATAAAAAATTATTTTTCGAGTTTCAGAATCTAACTTATGAGGCTTGTTGTATTGGAATGTAATTTTTGATTGCAATGCCGATATCCGCAACATCTCGGTTTTGGGACGTGACATACAGGCTTAGATATATTCTCCCCAAAGGCTAGTAGAATGTTGCCATCATGATTCCACACCACTCTACCAACACTATACGATTTTGAGTAGTAGCATCTACATCAAGTCACAAAAGACCAATTGGCGGGGAGCTCCAGTGTTCTCGAGAAGTGGCCGATTCCTTCTCGTCATACGCCTTCATGCAAGTAATGTATGCTGATATTCTCGAATGTAATTGTTACTCCATTGAACCCCTTGCTGCACCACCTCTTCTCTATTTTTGTGGACGGTACCCAACCTTAGACACCAAGTAGCCCAACCTTTCACGGAAAATTCCTCAAATCCCTTTTATGAATTACAAATTGTTACTGGCATAACCTCATGTATTATGTGAAATGAGATATTAGATATCTCAATTAAATCACTCAACAAAAATAGGTTTTGATCGTTCGTTATGGTGACATAAGATTGCAACATCACACATAAAAACTTAATGGAAGTCAAAAATTTCAATACAAGAAAAATAATTTTCTGCAGCATGTTATCAATAGCGTGCATAAAAGTACGTTGCGAATAGTGCTTTTAACGGCGTGCATCAATATGTACGCTGTTAATATTTTTGCACTTGACAAAAATAACGGCGTGCATCAAAAGCACGCTGCGGAAATTAATATCTGCAGCGTGCATTTTATGTGTGCTGTAAATATTATATACTTTCCGCAACGTAATTTTAATGCGCGCCGTTAATAACATATACATTAACGGCGTGCATTAAAATCATGCTGTGGAAAGTAATATTATATACTATCTGCATCGTGCAATAATGTGCGCTGTTAATACCCTATGCATTCACGGCGTGCATTGATAGCACGCTGCGGAAAATGTTGCAAAATTTTAACTTAGCGACGGTTTGGACATTGCGACGGTTTCAAAAACCCGTAGCTATATAAACCGTCGTCATTTTAAATCGACGACAGTATAATAAAACACCGTCGCTTTTAGCGACGGTTTTTATTAAACCGTCGCTAACCACCGTAAATCAGCGACAATTATATTTATACTGTCGCTAATAGCGACGGTTTGTTAGAAAACCTTCGGTAACAGTCGCAAATTGTCTATAAATATCCTATTTCCGTTCCACTTTCCTCCGTACTACTTTACAACACTTAAAAATTTTCTTTCTTATACGATTTAAATTTCGATTTAGGTACATTTTTTTGTTTCAAATCGACTTATTTTTTTGAAATTTATCATATATATTTAACAAATTTATGAGTTCAAAACCACAAACAATTTATTTGAAATTATTTTGTCTTCACAAAAAAAAATCAATAAATGGAAGAACTTTTTTCAATTAAATAACATATGATAGTGTTCAAACGAAATATTTGCATTGAACGTGCCATATTTTTTTCTGTTTTGATATTACCTTTGAATACTTTCTTTTTCCCTTGAGGAAGAAGATCGAGGGCAGTGGAGGTAGAGATATGAGAGTTGGGGAGGATGATGCCCCCAAAATATTCCACCGCGCATGAGTTTCCTTCTCGAGGACCTTAAACGTAACCCATCGGGCATGACTCGTCCAAATTCGATACTATCTATAAACGACGGTCAAGCACCAAGCCCAGCCGCACCCCTGATGATCGAGCCCTGGTGCCCGGTCGAGTTCTGTCGCGCTCGGCCGAGCACTAGTGGCCGAGCACTAATGGGCGAGCACTAGTGCTCGGCCGAGCCCTAGTGCTCGGCCGAGCACCTGTGGCCGAGCACTAGTGCTGGGCCAAGCCCTTATGGCCGAGCACTAGTGGCCGAGCCCTAGTGCTCGACCAAGCCCCTGTGGCCGAGCACCTGTCCGGATAGTCGAATCACATGTGTCCGACCCCAATCAACGATCGGAGTAGGGTTATGTCAAGCACAGATTCTTGTGACAGGAATCACAAGCCCGAGCTTGTTTCTATCCTAAGAACTGTCACATGTAAGAAGCGTGAATAATCCTTAAATGGGCTAGAATCTCGCCGTATGATTAGATGTAACGAGGAGTCCGACCCGGACTGGCAGTGATTGGAGAAGAATTGCGTGAATAATCCTTAAATGGGCTAGAATATCGCCGTATGATTAGATGTAACGAGGAGTCCGACCCGGACTGGCAGTGATTGGAGAAAAATTGAGTGAATAATCTTTAAATGTGCTAGAATCTCGCCACAGGGTTAGAGGCGACGAGGAATCCGGCCCGGACTGGTAGTAAGGGGAGAAGAATTTAATAAGGAAATTTACCTAAAATATACTTCGACACGCTATGGGAAGAAGTCCTCTCAACCATTATAAATACCCACATATGTTTCAGGGTGTAGGGGGATATATTCACTACTACCTATCGAATCTTCTCATTTTTTTCTCCGTTCCTAAATCCGATAAGAGGTCGAAGTGGTCGTGTCAGGAAAATTTTCGACACTTTCCATTACCCCTTAGTCCGTACAAAACCGGTGGTTCTCCATCCGCTCTGGTCCAAATGTTGATCTGAAGTTCAAGCTCACCAGACCGGACCCATGGAAAAGTTGTTATCGTCAATTGGCGCCGTCTGTGGGAAAGTTTGAAAAAGAGATAAGATGGCAAGTACCAGGAGTCGATCGGGAGAGGATAATCAACCAACATCCAACATGGCCGAGCTCGTCCGGCTGATCACAACAACTGTCGAACAAGTCTTGGCCCAAAGACCAAACAACAATCCTCCTCCAGGAGAGGATCGTGAAGCTCAGAGACAAGAGATACAAAGATTAAGGGAGGAGATGGAACATCTTAGAGAAGAGAGGAATGCACCCCCTCCTCCAACCCTTATGGCTCGAGGGATCCCTTTCTCGGCCGAAATATTGGCTGCCGAATTACCTCAAAATTTCAGATTCCCTAACGTCGGAGAATACGACGGCTCGGGGGATCCGGAAGAGCATCTATCCTGGTTTGAAAACGCGGCATTACTACACCAGTACTCAGACCCGATCAAGTGTAGGGTCTTCTTAACCACTTTGGTCAGGTCATCCCAACAATGGTTCAATTTGCTTAAGCCAGGGAACATCAAAACTTTTCGAGATTTCGGAAGAGCTTTTCTCCACCAGTTTGCCAGCAGCAAGAAACACCCCTTGACGGCTCTGAGTTTATTCAATGTTAAACAACAAGAACAAGAGAGCTTACGAGATTTTGTTAAGAGGTTCAACAAGATGGTCATCGATGTTCCCTCGGCTACACCGGATATACTGATTAGTGCCTTTACACAAGGGCTAAGAGGGGATGATTTCTTCAAGTCGTTAGTAAAAAATCCTCCGGCTACTTTCGAAGAACTCTTGGCGAGGGCAGAGAAGTATATGAACGTGGAATAAGTACAAATGGCTAGGAGGAGTGAACCAAAGGCCTCGGCCAAGGCTACTCGAGATGTCCGATCCACCGACCTCGCACCGAGGGTCGGACGTTTCGAACCACCCACGTTGCTTGGACAATTCGCCGCTTACACACCTTTGAAAGTCAACAAAGCCCGAGCATTGGAACTGTGTGATGAACGACAGCTCATTCGAAGGCCTCGGAGTAGTGACAAAGGACCTCGTAACCCCAGGTCAGAAAAGTATTGCGGATTTCACAAGGATTATGGTCATACTACCGATGAATGTCATCATTTGAATAAAGAAATAGAACGGATCATCCAGAGAGATCCAGAAATGAAAGCGATTCTAGCCAGTCCAGGTGGTGGGCACCGACCCCCTAAGAGAACTCGGGAGGAAAGTCATCTTGAAAGGAGGAGGGCTCCAAATCAAAGGGAAAATTTTCCAAATGCTAACCCAAATATGCAAAGGGCAGAGCCTCGGGAACAACCACCCCCGCGAGGGATAATTAATATGATATCGGGCGGGCCTACAGACGGAGACTCCAATCGAGCCAGAAAAGCTAGCAGCAGAAGATTGGAGAACATGGAGATTAGCAACACTAGAACACGCTCAGGACCAGTGATCACTTTTGGACCCGAGGACATGAAGGGGGTGGCCGACCCACATAATGATGCATTGGTTATCCGAGCTATGATCGCCAATTACGAAGTTGCTCGTATCTTTGTGGACTCCGGAAGTTCTGTCAACGTTCTGTTTAGAGAAGCAATGGATCAGATGACTTGGGAGAATACACGGTAGAGCCTATCTCCACAGCTTTGTATGGATTCACGGGGCACGCAATACACCCCCTTGGAGTCGTCAATCTCCCTCTCTCTTTGGGAAGTGGGGATTCCCGAAAAACCCGAATTATCAACTTTGTGATAGTTGCTGCCCCATCATCATACAATGTTATTATGGGAAGACCAGCCATGGCCGCATTCATGGCAATTGCCTCGGCACTGCACCAGAAAATCAAGTTCTCTGTCGGAGAAGCGGTAGGAGAGGTTAAGGGAGATCAGAAGACTTCTCGAAAATGTTATGTGGAAGAAGTAAGGGTTGAGCAGAAATCGGTTAAAATTGAGCATCCAAGCCGACCTGAGTCCAGGAGACTCGATCAACTACATCTAATCGAAGATGCAGGGGAGATTATTTCGGAAGACGTGTGTGAAGAGCTTATCCTAAATCCCCCATCCGGAAGCGTGAGGATAGCTCGGACCTTGGAAGAGCCCTTGAAAGAGCAATTGGTCCAGTGTTTGAAGAAAATTAAAGATGTATTTGCTTGGTGTCCGTCCGAACTCCAAGGGGTTAGGAGGGAGGTGATGGAGCACAAGTTGAATATCTCTGTGGGGACCGGGCTCTAACTCATTTCTTTGGGATTAAATGGATCTTTATTATAAAAAAAAATGGGTCAAATTTTTCGCTTTTCAACATTAATTCTAATGTATGTTAACAAGCATAAGTGCTTTATTTATATTACAAACATTCAAACATGTCTTGTTCTAGTACATTCATCCAACTAGTGTTTAAAACAAACCACTATCTACAAGTAGTACAAAACTAGTAAAAACCACTAGTCTTCTGCTGCGCCCGAAGTCACCACGCTATCACGATCTCATCTCTGTCTCGACCCAGATCCTGCCCCACCTGTTGTTATGCACACATACAGACATAACAACAGCCAGAAACTCCGGTGAGAACAAATCCCAGTATAACCATGTATACATGCATATAATCAATCTAAAACATGAAACATGCTATGATGAATAACAATCATATAAACATGTAATGCGAATCAAACCATGTCTGGACTCGACTCGAATAGAACTCTAGGGATCCCGGTGTGAATAAGACGATCTATCACCTACCCTCCCAATCGGGGTGACGGTACGTCTTATTCCTAGACTTCGGCCTGATCTGTATCCACATCTACAGTAGGAGAATGATCTTCCCCTAAGCTGTGATATCACCGAACATCTAGAAGTTTGACGGATCTGTCAAGACTCCCTATCTTAAATGCAATGCATAACAATCTGTAAACAATGCATAATCATTTCAAAAGATTTGAATACAAATTCTATAAACAAATCACAATCATAATTCAAGATAAACAATAAATCTCGTATGTGATTTTGGTTGGGAAACTCAAATGGGATCTCATTTGAGTTGTATCTCCCCAAACAAAAACATGCATTATACCTTTCGTCGTACAATATCTGTCGTAGTCGAAGTCTTGATATCAAGTCTGTCAATCTCAATCTGAAATGACAATGTTGATATATCTTCTATCAATTTCTAACTCAAGTCAACCCATATACAATTCAGTAATTGATTCTGATACAATTTGACAGCATAACGGCGGATTCTCGATATACCGATTAGCTCAATAACAATACTCAATAATACACATAATTCTCAATTCATAATCAATCTCATTCCCCATGCCCAATTCTGGAATTCTGCATATATTCAATCATATACATACTGAAATTCTAAAACAATCGAATATCATATCCGTTTCTCGATCCGGTAGCGAATATATATTCACAATAATCATGAGAACATATATTCATCACCATATCAGAATTTCTCCAACACCTAAACTTTAAACCATGCTGGAATTTAAAGAAACTTACCTCACTTTGAAGCTCTTAATACAAGGATCAATAATCTAAGCTCGGATTGGAAATCAGATAGCTATATCTTGCACAACCTAGTTTTTAAGCCATGAAAACTTGAAGCTCTTCCATGGAATTCTCGGTTCTCTCTTGCTGGAATGAATAAATGAAGACTCAGCATTACCTATATATATATATATATATATATGCCATGTGTCAAGTTAAGAACAAAGGTGGCTTTCTCGCATGCAGCACCGCGGGTGCGGTCACGTTAGCACCGCGGGTGCGCTATGCTCTCGGCAACCCTATCATTTTTCCCAAAATAGCGACCGCGGGTGCGGTCTCTGCAAGACCGCGGGTGCGGTCTTGTCACCGTGGGTGCGGTGATGCTACGAATAAAATCTGCCAACTTTTTGTCCATGCACCGCGGGTCCGGTCTAGGTTGCACCGCGGGTGCGGTCTGGCTTCGGTTTTTCTTGCTAAATTCTATCATTGCATGACCGCGGGTGCACTCCTGTTTTGGGCGCGGGTGCGGTCTTGCAAACTCTTAATTTTCATGTCTTTTCTCCTCTCCTTGCACGTCATGCATTCCCATATCTTCCGAGTATTATTTTAATGAAAACTAATAATCTCGAGCCTTACATTTCTCCCCCTCTAAGAAATGATTTCGCCCTCCAAATCGCAAGCAATTATCAAATATACATGACAAGTAATAGAATCGGAACTGAAAATTTACTTACATCATGTAAAAAATTCGGGATATTTCTGTCGCATATCTGCTTCTGTTTCCCAAGTCGCTTCTTCGATGCCATGACGACTCCATTGGACTTTTACTAACGGAATAGTCTTTGTCCTGAGCTTCCTTTCCTTCCGATCAAGAATTTGTATCAGTTGCTCAACATAGCTCAAGGTCTGATAAAGCTCAGCTTCGTCAGGCTGAATGACATGAGAAATATCTGGCATATACTTATGCAACATTGATACATGAAAGACATCATGTATCCCGGATAACGAAGGAGGAAGAGCAAGTCGATAAGCTCGATCGCCAATCTTCTCTAAGATCTCGTAAGGACCAACGTATCTAGGAGACAACTTCCCACGCTTACCAAATCTGACAATGCCTCTGAATGGGGAAATCTTTAGAAATACTCGGTCTCCTTGTTCAAATACCAACGGTCTACGTCTGACATTGGCGTATTTGGCTTGCCTATCTTGTGCCGTCTTCATTCTCTTCTGAATGACTTTCACCTTCTCAGTCATGTCACGAATCATATCTGGCCCAAGTTCTGGTACCTCTGAGACGTCATCCCAGTACAATGGAGATATGCACTTCTTGCCATATAAAGCTTCAAACAGTGCCATCTCAATGCTTGTCTGATAGCTATTATTGTACGAAAATTCACAAAGAGGTAGAAAATCTTGTCAACTAGTGCCAAAATCTAGCACTACGGCTCTCAACATATCCTCTAAAATCTGGATAGTCCGCTCTGACTGTCCGTCTGTCTGAGGATTATAAGCAGTACTCAGGTGTAATGTCGTACCTAAAGCCTGCTGTAAACTGTGCCAGAAGTGTGAGTTGAATCGTGGATCACGATCTGATACGATAGACTTCGGCACACCATGTAATCTGACTACCTCTCGGACATATATCTCCACCATCTGATCATGTCGGTACGTAATTTTGTACGGAATAAAGCAAGCTGATTTGGTCAATCTGTCAATAAAGACACAAATCGCATCACAGCCTCTAGATGATCGAGGCAACTTCGTCACGAATTCCATGGAAATGTGATCCCATTTCCATTCTGGAATGGCTAAACTCTGAAGTAAACCTCCGGGCTTCTTCCTATCGGCTTTCACTTGCTGGCAATTCAAGCACTTTGACACAAATTCGGCGATATCTGACTTCATTTGCTTCCGCCAGAACTGTGTCTTCAAGTCATTGTACATCTTTCGGCCACCAGGATGAATGCTAAACCGACTACAATGTGCTTCTGATAAAATCTGATGTCTCAAATCTGAAACATCTGGCACGACAAGTCGATTATGCACATATAACACATGATCACGTACCTGGTATTCTGATAAATGACCTGATTGGACCATCTGAATCGACCTCTGCACATTCTGATCTGTTCTTTGTGCTTCTTTAATCCTCCCAATCAAATCAGGTTCAACGTGAATGGAAGCAAGTCGTAGTGGCCTACTTTCTGTATCAAATTCTAATCCAGACAAACAGCAATTTTCAACAAGCTTTGTAACACCTATCGTTGATAAGGATAGGGAACAAACCTTTCGACTCAAGGCGTCCGCTGCTGCATTTGACTTCCCTGGATAGTATTTGATCTCGCAATCAAAGTCCTTCAGTAGATCAAGCCATCTACGCTGCCGCATGTTTAGTTCTGATTGAGAAAATAGATACTTCAGGCTTTTGTGATCGGAGTAAATCTCAAATTTCTCGCCGTAGAGATAGTGACGCCAGATCTTTAATGCAAATACAATAGCCGCCAATTCAAGATCATGAATGGGGTATCGAACTTCATGTGGCTTCAGTTGTCTCGAGGCGTATGCGACCACATGACCTCGCTGCATAAGAACACACCCCAAACCTCTGTGAGAGGCATCACAATATACAACGAAATCACCCGTACCTGAAGGTATCGTCAGTACTGGAGCACTGGTCAGCTTCTTCTTCAATTCCACAAAGCTAGACTCACAATCCTCTGACCATATAAATGGCGCATTCTTTTGTGTCAACTGGGTGATTGGTTTTGCAATACTAGAGAAATCTTTAATAAATCGTCGATAATATCCTGCTAGACCCATGAAACTGCGTATCTCTGGCACAGAAGTCGGTCTTGGCCAGTTGATCACAGCTTCCACTTTACTTGGATCTACAGCGATACCATCTCCCGATATGATATGTCCCAAAAAGACAACTCGATTCAACCAAAATTCACACTTTGACAATTTAGCATACAGTCTTTCATTCCTCAATGTCTCCAACACAATTCTGAGATGCTCTGCATGCTCATTTCTATTCTTTGAATACACCAGAATGTGATCAATAAAGACAATCACAAAATCATCTAAATACCTCTGAAAGATTTGGTTCATCAAGCTCATAAATACCGCTGGAGCATTTGTTAAACCAAAAGGCATGACAATAAATTCGTAATGTCCATAGCTGGTTCGAAATGCTGTCTTTGGTATATCTACATCTCGAACTCTGAGCTGATGATATCCGGATCGCAAATCGATTTTGGAATAAACAGAGGATCCTTGTAATTGATCAAATAAATCGTCGATGCGCGGCAAGGGATATTTATTCTTCACTGTCGCTTTATTCAGTTGCCGATAATCTATACACAATCGCATCGATCCATCTTTCTTCCGCACAAAGAGCACTGGTGCGCCCCAAGGAGATACACTAGTTCGGATATATCCCTTGGCTAGTAGATCTTCTAATTGTGCTTTCAGTTCTTTCAGTTCAACAAGCGCCATCCTATACGGAGCTCGAGATATAGGAACAGTACCTGGCATAAGATCTATGCTAAAATCTACCTCTCGAGCTGGAGGTAACCCTGGGATTTCATCTGGGAACACATCTGCAAACTCCCGTACTACTGGCAATTCTGCCAATGCCGGGCTCGATTTCTGTACATCTACAACATAAACAAGGAACCCATATGCTCCTCTCTGCAACAATCTATTCATAGTCAAAGCCGAAATCAAGGGAATCAGAGATCTGGAACCCTTACCGTAGAATTTCCACTCTTCTGCCATCTCTAGTCTAAATCTGACAACCTTGTGGAAACAATCCACGGTGGCTCTGTACTTGGTTAACATGTCAATCCCAACAATGCAATCAAAATCATCTAACCCCAGTACTATGCAATCTAGATCAATTTCATGACCCTCAAATTGTAAGATGCAATGTTTAACAGTAGTCACAGCTATCAAACCACTTCCCAACGGAGAAGTAATGGACACGACATCCAACAAAGACTCAACAGGCAGGGAATGCAATAATGCAAATGGTTCTGAGATGAATGTATACGATGCACCCGTATCTATCAATATATAAGCAGGATAACCGCAGAGAGAACAGTTACCTGCTATGACATCATCTGGGGCATCTTGTGCTTGCTCCTCTGTCAATGCAAACACCTGAGCCTGTTGTCGAGGAGGTTGGCTCACGGTCTGGCTACCTCTGGCTCTGGGCTGCGTCTGTGTCTGCGGTGGCTGAAAAGAGTGAACAGATGAAGCTTGCCTCTCAGGCTGAGCTACGGATGCAGATGACCCTGCACCATGAAATCTCTGTGAGCCTCTCTGGGGACACACTTTGGCGAAATGCCCCTGTTGCCTACATATGTTACATCTGCCCACTACACCTTGGCACTGCTCTGTGGCATGCGTGCCACCACAAGAACTGCAGTAGACACCTGTATACCTTGTATTCTGATCAAAACCACTATGTCTGGATCCACTGGAGCTCGACGAACTGCTCCCAGGTCTTTTGAACTGCTTCCCTTTTGCTTTCAACTGATCCTTTCGCCCGCTGCTACTACCGCCGCTATCGAATCTAGGAGGAGGTTGTACTGGAGGTAGTGATGGTCTAGGACTCGGGGCGACATACGGAACACTCCGCTGCCTAAACAATCCTGCTTCTGCTCCTTTGGCACGGTTCAATGCCTCAGCGAAATTGTTGGGTCTTCCAGTATTTACCAATGTAAAGATATCGGGATTTAAGCCGTTTATAAACTGATCCGCTACGGCCTCATCACTACTTGAAACGTGAGGTGCAAAGCGAAGCAAAGAAGAGAATTTAGCGACGTACTCTTCGATGTTCAGTTGCCCTTGCCTCAAGTTTGCAAACTCTGCGCCTTTATCTTTACGGTAGGATATAGGAAAGAATCCCTGATAAAACTCTATCTTGAACACTTTCCATGTAATCTCCGTGCCACGCTGTTCCAATGCTATTTTGATGTTCAACCACCAATTCTTAGCCACGTCTTGCAATTGATGGCCAATAAGTTTCACTCTTTTCTCATCACTGTATTCTAGAGACTCGAATAACATCTCAATATCCTCCAACCAGCTTTCACATTCGATGGCGTTTTCTGTACCCCTTAAGGTAGGTGGTCTGAAAGACTGGAATCGTTTTAACAAAGTCTCCATAGGTGTAGCCGTAACGTCCATCGGATCCCCGGATGTGCTACCCTGCTCTGGTGCTGTGGGTCGCAATGGCACTGCTACTCTTCGAGGAGGCATGTATCTGATATTCAAACAAATTAGTATATCATCTATATAACTGTCTCAGCCCTCCTCTGATCATTTACCTCTGATCCAGAATCGGCTCTGATTCAGTCTTTACTAATACATGCTGTAGTACAAGTCAGATAACAGTACAACATGGACTAATGATGTGGGGCCCTTAGCTCCTAATCGTTATTACAATGCAATCTGATTAGGGCTAATTAATCACAGCGGAAAACGAGTTTAAATTTTCTTTACAATGAGCCCAAGTCATTTTATTTTAATACTAAAAATAGTATCTCATCTCACGTCATAATCATGCCCACATGTAATCACAACCAATCACATACAAACATCTCATATCCTCGGGACATGTCCCGGTATATAGATAGATACACATATATACTAGGAACAAGACATAAACAAAAAACCTCAGCCCAAGTTGTGGCTCCCTCCAGAAGTACCCTCTCTGGTCTCCTGATATCCTGGAGTACCTGCCATTGTCCACACACAAATACAACAACAGCCCCCCTTGGGGGTGAGCAAAGCTCCGTATGGAACAACCAATCATATATACCACAGATATCTAAACAATGATATATGGTATGCAATGCATGTATGTCGTGGAGGTATCAGGTCAAATGCCCATCCACTGAGCACATGTCAGAATCAATCGAATCGCTATCAAATCAAATCAATGCTCGAGCTGGCACACCGGCCGATATGGGAATACACGTATGATAGCGTCGACGAAGCGCCATCAATCCCACATCTCATATCCAATCATATGGGGCCACAAATGTCTATGTTTTACGGGTCATATAATACCAACATAGCAATTGTGTTCACAAACCCCGGAATCCAATCCAATCATATCAAGGTATCCAAGGATCATAGCTCAACGTGCATGTCATGTATCGATGTATGCATAAAATGATGTGTGTTAACAAAACATTTATTGTGTACATCGATACTCAAATCTCAATGTCATGTATGCCACATCAAATCATCAAATAGACACATAGACACGTATTCCAATCCAATCAATCCAATCAAACCGACATATATCATATAATACAGATACCTGTCGTATGTTACCTGGTCGCAACATACCTCAATTCTTCGTTCCAGTCGATGTAGCTTGAAGATATCAGTATAATACTTTATCTACATCAATAACATACTCATTCCAATCAATAACATAATTCAAAATCCTTAATATGAGTTTCAAATATCATTTGAAACTTCAAAAATTTATATCAAATCGAAATCAGAACATAATTCAATTCTGACTTCAAAACTTAGTTTCTTGTCAGTTATTCTACCGCATATATAACCGACACATAATTCTTCAATCTCAATCCAACGATTAAAATTCTCTAATTATAATAAATTGAGAATAATTCACAATAACATCACTATAATCATCTCTTCTTCGTTAAAATCATACACTATTCAATAATCTTCAATTCCAGTATGATTTAACAATTTATCGGATTTATTCCAAAAATCGACGAATTTCAAACATCGCCAAAACTATGAAATTTATACCTCAAATCGAAGACCTCGTGTCAACGATCCTAGATCTGAAGTCGGTTCGTCGATTGGATAAACCGATAAGTCGCACGATCGAAAAGAAAATCGAAAACCCTTATTCCTCTCTCTCCTATCTCGATTTTCTCTCTGTGTGCAACTTTTGAAAATGAAACTTACGTTTCTAGTAAGTTTCATTTATATCAAAATTTTTATATTATATTAATAATAATATAATATAATATAATATAATATATACTATTTAACATTTTAACTTCGGTATATCCCTTCGGACCAGTCAAACGATCAAATTTTCCAAAACTCAAAACATGAAACTTCTATATATTTGAGTTTTCTACGTCATATCCAAATCTCAAATCATTTGGGCTTCATATGAAAAAGATATGTCACTATTTACCATTTTGCCCTTAAAATTAATTCATTATTTTTCAACTTATCTACGAAAATGCCATCAAAATAAATTGAATATTTTTCAACTTATTTACCAAAATGCCATCAAAGCTATTTTAGTCTCGGGGTCTCACAAATGAAAGCAATAATTCATGCTAGCACATCATAAAGCAAGGAAGAAGACTCAATCTACCCCGCTCATTCTATCTTATCTCACTCTAAAGGATCTATCGCTCTGATACCACCTGTTATGGGGACCCGGGCTCTAACTCATTTCTTTGGGATTAAATGGATCTTTATTATAAAAAAAATGGGTCATATTTTTCGTTTTTCAACATTAATTCTAATGTATGTAAACAAGCATAAGTGCTTTATTTATATTACCAACATTCAAACATGTCTTGTTCTAGTACATTCATCCAACTAGTGTTTAAAACAAACCACTATCTACAAGTAGTACAAAACTAGTAAAAACCACTAGTCCTCTGCTGCGCCCGAAGTCACCACGCTATCACGATCTCATCTCTGTCTCGACCCAGATCCTACCTCACCTGTTGTTATGCACACATACAGACATAACAACAGCCAGAAACTCCGGTGAGAACAAATCCCAGTATAACCATGTATACATGCATATAATCAATCTAAAACATGAAACATGCTATGATGAATAACAATCATATAAACATGTAATTCGAATCAAACCATGTCTGGACTCGACTCGACTAGAACTCTAGGGATCCCGGTGTGAATAAGACGATCTATCACCTACCTCCCAATCGGGGTGACGATACGTCTTATTCCTAGACTTCGGCCTGATCTATATCCACATCTACAATAGGAGAATGATCTTCCCCTAAGCTGTGATATCACCGAACATCTAGAAGTTTGACGGATCTGTCAAGACTCCCTATCTTAAATGCAATGCATAACAATCTGTAAACAATGCATAATCATTCCAAAAGATTTGAATACAAATTCTATAAACAAATCACAATCATAATTCAAGATAAACAATAAATCTCGTATGTGATTTTGGTTGGGAAACTCAAATGGGATCTCATTTGAGTTGTATCTCCCCAAACAAAAACATGCATTATACCTTTCGTCGTACAATATCTGTCGTAGTCGAAGTCTTGATATCAAGTCTGTCAATCTCAATCTGAAATGACAATGTTGATATATCTTCTATCAATTTCTAACTCAAGTCAACCCATATACAATTCAGTAATTGATTCTGATACAATTTGACAGCATAACGGCGGATTCTCGATATACCGATTAGCTCAATAACAATACTCAATAATACACATAATTCTCAATTCATAATCAATCTCATTCCCCATGCCCAATTCTGGAATTCTGCATATATTCAATCATATACATACTGAAATTCTAAAACAATCGCATATCATATCCGTTTCTTGATCCGGTAGCGAATATATATTCACAATAATCATGAGAACATATATTCATCACCATATCAGAATTTCTCCAACACCTAAACTTTAAACCATGCTGGAATTTAAAGAAACTTACCTCACTTTGAAGCTCTTAATACAAGGATCAATAATCTAAGCTCGGATTTGAAATCAGATAGCTATATCTTGCACAATCTAGTTTTTAAGCCATGAAAACTTGAAGCTCTTCCATGGAATTCTCGGTTCTCTCTTGCTGGAATGAATAAATGAAGACTCAGCACTACCTATATATATATATATATGCCATGTGTCAAGTTAAGAACAAAGGTGGCTTTCTCGCATGCAGCACCGCGGGTGCGGTCACGTTAGCACCGCGGGTGCGCTATGCTCTCGGCAACCCTATCATTTTTCCCAAAATAGCGACCGCGGGTGTGGTCTCTGCAAGACCGCGGGTGCGGTCTTGTCCCCGCGGGTACAGTGATGCTACGAGTAAAATCTGCCAACTTACTGTCCATGCACCGCGGGTCCGGTCTAGGTTGCACCGCGGGTGCGGTCTGGCTTCGGTTTTTCTTGCTAAATTCTATCATTGCATGACCGCGGGTGCGGTCTTGCAAACTCTTAATTTTCATGTCTTTTCTCCTCTCCTTGCACGTCATGCATTCCCATATCTTCCGAGTATTATTTTAATGAAAACTAATAATCTCGAGCCTTACAGTCTCGAACGAGTGCCGACCTGTGATATAGAAGAAGAGACATTTCGGTCCCGAGAAAGTCGCTGTCATTAAGGAACAAGTGCAAGATTTATTAAGAGCAGGACACATTCAAGAAATCTATTTCCCGACATGGTTATCTAATGTGGTCTTGGTTCCTAAGTCGCCTGGAAAATGGCGGATGTGTGTGGACTTCCGCGACTTAAACCGAGCCTGTCCTAAAGACTGTTATCCTCTCCCGAGGATAGATCAATTGGTCCATTCCACGGCAGGGCACGAGCTCCTTTGTTTCCTCGATGCATATCAAGGATATCATCACATTCCCTTGGCGGAAAAGGAAAGAAGCAAGGTCAGTTTTATCACTTCCGAGGGGACATTTTGTTATGTAGTAATGCCATTTGGGTTAAAGAATGCTGGCGCTACCTATCAGAGGCTTATGGATAAAGTCTTCAAAAAGCAGATGGGGAGGAACGTTGAAGTCTATGTGGATGATATATTGATCAAGTCCAAGGTCGTCGACCAGTTTGTGATGGATATGGATGAGACTTTTCAAACTCTGCGGGAATACAGGTTGAAGCTGAACCCAAGCAAGTGTGTGTTCGGGGTTCAGACGGGGAAGTTTTTGGGATACATGGTGACTCGCAGAGGCATTGAGGCTAATCCAGAAAAAGTGCAAGCACTATCCTCTATGGGTTCTCCTCGAAACATCCAAGAAGTGCAGCGATTGACGGGAAGGATCGCCGCTCTAGCCCGATTCATATCTCGATCCGCAGATCGAAGTTTCCCATTCTTTAAGGTACTTCGGAAAACTAAAAATTTTGAATGGAATGATCAAAGTGAGAAAGCATTGCAGGAGCTGAAAACTTATCTTAGGGAACTCCCTATCCTGAACAAACCCGTCCCTGGAGAGGAGCTCTTCGTGTACTTGGCAGTCACTCCTCAGGCTGTAAGTTCGGTTTTAGTCAGAAGAGATGATGCAGTTCATCAGCAAGTCTACTTTGTGAGTCACGCTTTAAAGGGAGCAGAACTCAATTATACTACTCAGGAAAAGTTGGCTTTGGCCCTCGTCATCATGACCAGAAAATTGAGGCCTTATTTCTTATCACATCCCGTCACTGTCCTCACTAACAGCGTCTTGGGGAAGATTGTCTCACATCCAGATACCTTGGGAAGGTTGATTAAGTGGGTTACCGAGCTCAGTGAATACAATATCAAGTTCGAGCCCAGAATTGCTATTAAAGCCTAGGCTTTAGCCGACTTTCTGGCGGAGACTGTTCAAGTAGCGGAGGAAGAACAATGGAAGATCTTCGTGGATGGTTCTTCCTGTCGAACAGGAAGTGGGGTAGGAATCGTAATGATATCCCCTTGGGGGGAAGAGACCAAGGTTGCGGTAAGGCTGAACTTCCGAGCCTCCAATAACGAGGCCGAATACGAGGAACTCTTGGTCGGGCTAAGGGCTGCTCGAAGCATGGGTGATACTCAAGCCGTCCTCTATTCTGACTCTCAATTGGTAATACAGCAAAGTAAGGGTAAGTTCGAGGTGAAAAATGAGAAAATGGTCAGATACGCACAAGCTTTTGAAAAAGCTAAGGAGGAATTCTCAGAGTTAATCATGAAACAAATCTCTCGAGCTGAGAACAAAGCAGCAGATAGGTTGGCCAAAATGGCCAGTTCTCTGGATCACCCCCCGGAACCAGAGCTAGTCGGACAAGAGTTTGTCTCGCAAATTGATCATCTCCTAGTTGAGAAAGTAGATATGTTGGAAGAAGATTGGAGATACGAGATTCAGCAATACTTATGTCATGGGAAAGTCCCGGCTGAATCAAAAAGAGCTCGAGAAGTCAAGAGGAAGGCACTCCGCTTCTCGCTCCTGGATGGAATACTGTATAAGAGATCTTTTTCTAGACCTCTCTTGAAGTGTTTGGGTCCAGAAGAAGCTGGTTACGTCCTTCGAGAAATCCATGAAGGGTGTTGCGGTAATCATCTAGGGAGTATAGCTTTGGCTCGGAAGGCTTTGATGGCAGGTTTCTTCTGGCCAACCATGAAAAAAAATGCACTAATGATGGTAAGATCCTGTTATAATTGTCAGAAGCATGCTAATTTACAATGGCAGCCAGCCGAACTTATGAGGTCCGTTGTCTCCCCTTGCCCTTTCGATCAATGGGGCATAGACATTGTGGGACCATTTCCCATAAGCACAGGTCAAAGTAAATTCTTATTAGTAGCAGTAGATTATTTCTCTAAATGGGCGGAAGCCGAACCATTGGCTAGAATCACGGAAGGGGAGATCTTAAAATTTTTATGGAAGAACCTGGTGTGTCGCTTTGGGATACCAAGGAGGCTTATATCTGACAATGGGAGACAATTTTGTGGCTCTAAAGTTCGAGAGTGGTGTAAGGAGATGAAGATAGAGCAGATATTTACATCGGTGGCTTATCCCCAGAGCAATGGACAGATCGAGGTCACTAATAGATCCATTGTGCACGCTCTTAAAACACGTCTGAACTCTACTAAGGGGAAATGGGTTGAGGAACTACCTAGTGTATTGTGGGCTTACCGAACAACGGCTCGGATCGGAACTGGAGAAACACCGTATAACTTAGTGTATGGTACTGAGGCTGTCCTGCCAACAGAAATCGGACAAGAAAGTGCTCGGGTGATAGGATATGGACCAAATAACGACGAATGGAGGGCCATGGATTTGGACCTAATAGAGGAGAAGAGAAATAGGGCAGCTGTTCGGATGGCTGCTTACCAGAAGAGGATGGCTCGAGCTTACAACAAAAGGGTGCGGCCTCGGTCGTTCGAAACAGGGGAGCTGGTCATGAAGAGAATCCAGTTTCAGGAGAGAGAGGAAAATTAGACCCGAAATATGAGGGACCCTACAAAGTTATCGGGAAAGCAGGAATTGCAGCTTACTATTTAGAAGATGCTGAGGGAAAGAAAACCAAGCGCCCGTGGAACGTCCAACACTTGAAGAAATATTATGCTTAGTCATAAGTCTCGACCCATCATGTTAGTTTTGTCTTTATGTTATGAAATTATGTCTTTATTTTCGAAAACATGAATAAGACTGGACGTTGATATATCATCTTTCTTAAATCGAAATAAACCTATAAAAGTCCGACCTCGTGCTCGGCAATAAAAAGAACGTTTGACCTCGCGCTCGGCACGATTAAAAAAGTCCCACCTCGCGTTCGGCAAGAAAAAGAACGTCCGACCTCGCGTTCGGCACGATTAAAAAAGTCCGACCTCGCGCTCGGCAAGAAAAAGAACGTCCGACCTCGCGTTCAACACGATTAAAAAAGACCGACCTCGCACTCGGCAAGAAAAAGAACGTCCGACCTCGCGTTCGGCACGATTAAAAAAGTCCGACCTTGCACTCGGCAATAAAAAGAACGCCCGACCTCGCGTTCGGCACGATTAAAAGTCCGACCTAGCATTCGGCACGGTTTAAAGCTCGGTTCCGGGCTCGAAAACAAGAGAAATTCGATACCGCATTCAACGACGAGATACAATGGAAAGCGAAACACTTAATCCCTTAAAATTAAGACATAGTTTCAAACATGGGGAAGTTTGACGGAAAAGACATAGAACAAGAATAATACAAATATATTGAGCAAATAGAACTTGAAAGGTTCGGCGAGCCCCCTCACTTCCTCCCGGATGTCTAAGTCTTCATTCTCTGTTGCCCATTCCTTCCTCCTTTGGCAGGTCTTCCAAGGCCTTAAACACATCAAGGAAGGAAAAAGGGTGTTCGGCTTCGGAATACCCGTTGGCCCGAATTTGAGTAATGCCTCCATTAAACCCATGCTCGAAGTAAGAAGTAGCTTTGTCCGAGCACAACGAATCAAATTCCGAAGAGTGGATGAACTCTTCCTTCTTCTGAAGCCACATCGCCTCGGCGTCATGGTTTTTCTTTCGCAGTTGTTCCTTGACGTGAAGTGCCTTTTGCTCAGCCCAAGCGGCTTTGTCCTCAAGGACTTGGGCATGAGCTCGGGCAGCTTCAAGTTCGGCTAGGAAAGCCACCTTCTCTGCCTCACTTTTCGTATGGAGATCTTCCATCCGCCTCAGAAGTTCCTCATGTCGACTGAGGACGTCATTCATTGATTTTTTAGAGGAGCTAGCCCTCTCCATAGCTCCACATATCCGACCAGTGACTTCACCTCCCCAAACCAGAGCCTGCATAGCGAAGACGTATGTTCAAAAAAAAAAAACTAGTGATGCGAAAGAAACAAAACTAATTACCTGCATAAAGTTAAGGGACATAGCCTCTATGGCTTGAAGGTCAGTGGCAGCCTTCACGATGGTAAGATCTTCAGAAGACACCAAGTGTCGAACAAAATTTAAGGCTTCCGGTCCGGAGGAATGGGCTATGAAGGAAGTCCCATGGTCGAGGGGTGCCTCCAGCTCAACCTCTTCGGAATCATGGTGCTCATGAAGGGGGGAAGGAGTGTGTATCCTCTTCCCGAGCCTTGGGGGGTCGGGAACGGAGCGGTGGTCTTGAGAGTCTTCTTCATTGGCTGCCCATCAGTCTCCATGGGCACTTTCTTTTGTTTTCCTTTGGCCTCGGCGGTGGAAGATTTGGAAGAGGCTCCTATCTCAGCTTTCCTCCTCTTCATGTTCTGGAGCATTGCCGACTTCATGATCCTTTCGTCTGTAAAAAAAAAAAGAGAAGAAAAGGGAGAACGAGAAAATGAAGATGTTGGGGGAAAGGAGACATAAGAAGCAAAATAAACATGGAGTCAGCATAATAGAGGTTTTCAATGGGAAAATGGAAAGGCTGAGGAAAATATACCTATGTCCCCCTCCACTTCGACTCCTTTTTTGCAGAACCTAAACTCACAGAGAAGATCATCCTGGACCAGGCTCTTGACGTCAAAACACCTTTCCGAGATACTAGCGAGGAACCGGGTCAGGTTGATGGCGCGCTTAGGCGTGGGAGGATCTCTCAGGGTTAACTGCTCGGCCCAAGCCATATCGCAGTACCAAGTAAAAGGCTCAGACTCTACGTAAAAGTATCTGTTCATCCAACCCTTGTGAGATGAAGGGTTCCCGCCCAAAAATTCACACCCGGGCTGGGGTGATAGGTAAAATCGACCAATTTCTTTTCTTTTGATTTTCACAAAGCGATCTAAGAGGGCTACGGAGAGGGTTAGGTTGGAATACCTAAGCAATATTCCTAAAGCCAGAAGCGTGCTAAAGGAATTGGGAGCTAATTGACTAGGGCATATCAGGTAGTGATCACATAGGCACTGGACTATCCTGGGTATAGGAAACCGAAGACCCATCTCTAGTTGGTCCAAAAATGTGCAGTATCCGTCGGGGGGGAGATGAGCTCTATCTGTAATCTCAGGGATCTGAATATCAATATCCGAAGATTGTCCCGACAACTCTCTAATCCTAGGGACATCATCATATCCTAGGACCGAAGCCTTAATTTCGTACCAGGGAAGTTCTACCGAAGTCTTCGAAGGGGAGGGGGAGGGAGTGCCCATAGCTTCATCAATGCCTTAACCAAAGTATTGCAATTAACACAGGAAGAATAACTTACCAAAGTGATGAAGAAGAACAGGGTTGGGAGCGAGAGGTTACCGAACTCAAGACAATCGGCCGAACTGAGAACGTCGAAAGTGGGGGAAACGCTTCGTAACTGCAGAGAGAAATTGAGAGAATTGTGCGAGTTTGGAATGAAGGGAGGGCCATATTTATAATAAGGTCAGACGAAGGAGAGCCGTCCGATTAAATCAAGAATAGATGGCTAGGATCGTGCCTGTTCAAAGGCCTCGGGATCCGCACCACCGTCTGATCCTAGCCCACCAAAATATTGCAAGTGACTTGAACGGTTTAGATTTTCTCGCAACCAATGTTGAACTCAAGGGCTTCAAAATCCATCATAGCAATTCACTGGTCTAAAATTCAATACTTCTTTTAGACCACAAGGGAGGGTTACTACTGATGCCCCCAAAATATTCCACCGCGCATGAGTTTCCTTCCCGAGGACCTTAAACGTATCCCATCGGGCATTACTCGTACAAATTCGATACCATCTATAAACGACGGTCGAGCACCAAGCCCAGCCGCACCCCTGATGACCGAGCCCTGGTGCCCGGTCGAGCTCTGTCACCAAGACAGTGCTCGGCCGAGCACTAGCACAAGTGGCCGAGCGCTAGGGGCGGAGCCCTAGTGCTCGGCCAGCCCTAGCGCTCGGCCGAGCACTAGTGGCCGAGTGGCCGAGCGCTAGGGGCGGAGCCCTAGTGCTCGGCCAGCCCTAGCGCTCGGCCGAGCACTAGTGGCCGAGCGCTAGTGCTCGGCCGAGCACTAATGGGCGAGCACTAGTGCTCGGCCCAGCCCTGGTGTCCGAGCACTAGTGCTCGGCCCAACCCTTATGGTCGAGCACTAATGGCCGAGCCCTAGTGCTCGACCAAGCCCCTGTGGCCGAGCCCAGGTGCTCGGCCGAGTCCGGATAGTCGAATCACATGTGTCCGACCCCAATCAGCGATCAGAGTAGGGTTATGTTAAGCACAGATGCTTGTGACAGGAATCCCAAGCCCGAGCTTGTTTCTATCCTAAGAACTGTCACATGTCAAAAGCGTGAATAATCCTTAAATGGGCTAGAATCTCGTCGTATGATTAGATGTAACGAGGAATCCGACCTGGACTGGCAGTGATTGGAGAAGAATTGCGTGAATAATCCTTAAATGTGCTAGAATATCGTCGTATGATTAGATGTAACGAGGAGTCCGACCCGGACTGGCAGTGATTGGAGAATAATTGCGTGAATAATCTTTAAATGTGCTAGAATCTCGCCACATGGTCAGAGGTGACGAGGAATCCGGCCCGGACTGGCAATAAGGGGAGAAGAATTTAATAAGGAAATTTACCTAAAATAGACTTCAACACGCTAAGGGAAGAAGTCCTCTCAACCATTATAAATACCCACATATGTTTTAGGGTGGAGGGGGATATATCCACTACTACCTATCGAATCTACTCATTTTTTTCTCCGTTCCTAAATCCGATCAAGAGGTCGAAGTGGTCGTGTCAGGAAATTTTTCGACACTTTCCACTACCCCTTAGTCTGTACAAAACAGGTGGTTCTCCATCCGCTCCGGTCCAAATGTTGATCTGAAGTTCAAGCTAGCTCACCAGACCAGACCCAGGGAAAAGTTGGTATCATCAGAGGACATAAAGCAACATGCAGTGCCACGTAACTGTTTTATTTTGTACTTTCTCTTAGACATAGGCATGCAGGGGCGGATCCAGGATTATATGTTTGGGAGGGCCGACCCATCCCACACATACAAAAATAGAAAAATAATTATTATATGTTTGCATAAATTTCAATAATAAGATTACAATAATTAAAAAAATAAATAGAATATTTAAAAGTAATATTAGTATATTACAAAAAGATGGAAGCCAAAAGTTTCTTGAAAGATATACTCAATTAAGTATCAAGTACAAATTTTTAACTAAAAAGAATTCGACATTCTTTTAAATTTTCAAAATCTTCAATGATATCTTCTATGCTCACATTTCTAGCAATTTTTTTCTCAATATATATCATTAATGCGTCCGAGAGAAAATCATCTTTCATTTTGCTCTGAAGTCCTGTTTTTACAATATTCTAAGCTCATATAATTCAAACTTGCAAGGTGCTCATATAATTCAAACATCGATATATGTTCTCTTTCCGGTGCTTTGCTTCAGAAGAAGTCTTGTGGATTTGCTCATATAATTCTAACATCAGTCAAAAGTCATTTCTCTAACTAAAATGCTATGATATAACCAAATCATTAAAAATCACAGATAATATTATAAAAAAATCATGAGAAAAGCTTACCCATAAGGTACTTCAACCATGTAATCACATTTAATTCGAGAATAAAAAACAGGAAGAAAAAAAAAGCTTACCCATGAGATATAACGTATTGTTTTAAAATTTAAAAACATTTTTTCATTTAAATCTTTTACCATATAAAAATGAAGCAAAAAATTAGCAATAATTTTACCTCTTTGTTGCCCAATTACTGAACGCAAGAAAGAATTCCAAGAATCCTCGTTTTTCCTTCCGGTGTGTCTCCGAACTCGCGTCCCACAATATTTTATTCGTCAATCGGTAATATAGCAGATGTTTTGCACAAGATTAGGTTATTAACCATTAGACTAATTATGGATATTTTATTTTTTTGATGGGTCAAATAATATATATACTAAATAATAAAATATATCTTATATAGTAATAATTTTTTTAAAAAAAAATTGGGGGGGCCACGGCCCCCCTTGGTTCTACACTAGATCCGCCACTGCAGGCATGGGACTCACTCGACTCACTAGGTACGGGCATGAGCTCTACATAAAAATCCCCTAAAAACATGTATTCTAAATCTCATATGATTTTAATAATGAGAGGATCTTATGTGAGACCGTCTCACGGATCATAATCTGTGAGACGGGTCAATCCTACACATATTCACAATAAAAAGTAATAATCTTAGCATAAAAAGTAATATTTTTTCATGGATGACCCAAATAAGAGATCCGTCTCACAAATATGACCCGTGAGATCGTCTCACACAAATTTTTGCTTTAATAATAACATTAAAAAATTTACATCCTCCGATGAGATAACAGAACGCATAATTTTCTCATATCTCTATATATAGATTTTTATTTTCCTACCCACATTAGATGATTACTATCTTAATATATTAAAGTTTGTTGAAAAATATATTTAAAATGTGTGTATTGAATATTTGAATGTTGAATATTTGAATGTTGAAAATAAGAGTTGTAAATATTGAAAATTAGTGTGTGATGATGTAGGTAATGAGGTATTTTATTTTTGGATTATTTGTAAAGATTTCGTATAAATAGATCTCTCATTTGTGAAGAAAATCACAATTGAGTAGAGAGAAAAATAATATAAAGTGTGTAGTTTGGTAAATTTTGAGAGTTTGATATTTTTACTTTTTACCATAAATTTTTACTTTTTCACAACACGTTATCAGCACGAAGCTCTAAAAGTCCTCCATCCTTTTCCAAGCTCCAAACAGAAGAAAAAGGTAACCAAAGTAATAATATTTATTTTACTGTTATTTATTTATTGTGTATATATTTAATATAATATAATGTTATTATTAATATTAAAAATAAATTTTTCAAAAACTTGTTATAAATCCTGAGAGGATGTTAAGACGACATCCCACACTCCCGGTAAGAGATACGACAAGTATAAAAGCCTGTAAGGTTTTTAAATAAAATAAATTATGACACTTTATTATAATAATGTGATATGATATACATAATTATTTAAATATGTCTAATATTATATACATCATATTATTACCATAAAATTATACAAATACATATATTATTTTTTTGTACACCAACGGTCATAAACGATAACAAAACGGCTAGTTTTTTCCCTATAAATATGATCTCACAAACTCTTTCAATGACTCCAACTTTCTCTTCTTCTCTAAAAATTATTCTTCATTAAAATTTTCGAAGAAAAAAGAAGATGGCTTTCTCCAGGTTATTTTTAATTATTTTGGTTATCATACGCACAAGTCTTTTATTTATCAGAGAATATCCTCCTCGTGTGTTTTCTTTATTTTCACAAATGCTTGTACTTTTTGTTTATCCATTAATTTGTATTGCAATATTCAATAACTAATAAAATGCATCGTAATTTTTTTTAGTACCACCATGTCAAATTTAACAAAGCTCGAATTTGTTGCGCTCGACATCACGAGAAAAAATTATATGCCATGGACTCTCGATGTAGAAATACATCTTGAGTCATTGGGTCTAAGTGAGACAATAAAAGAAAATGGCATATCGACATCACAAGAAAAGGCAAAGCCATTATATTTTTGCGTCGACATCTCGACAAGGGATTGAAACGTGAATATTAATTGAAAAAGATCCCATGGCTTTGTGGAAAGGATTGAAAGAAAGATTTGAACATATAAGAGAAGTTATACTTCCGACCGCCCGTGATGAATGGAATATGTTAAGATTCCAAGATTTTAAGAAAGTCAGTGATTACAATTCAGCGATATATCAAATAATCTCGCAGCTAAAATTTTGTGGACATGAGGTCATAGAATCGGAAATGCTTGAAAAAACATTTTCCACGTTTCATGCATCAAATATTACTCTACAGCAACAATATAGAGTACGTGGATTTGCGAGATATTCTGAACTCATCGTCTGTCTTCTTGTGGCGGAAAAGAACAACGAGCTAATAATGAGAAATCATCAGTCCCGACCCACTGGATCAACAGCATTTCCAGAAGTAAATGCTGTAAGTAAGAATGAATTTAAACCTCGAAACCAAAATCAAATTCAAAGACAAGATTTTGGTCGAGGTCGAGGTCATGGACGTGGACGTGGACGTGGACGTGGAATTGGCCGTGGTCGTGGTCGAGGCCGTGGTTTTGAAAACAATAGAGATAGTTATTTTTATAACTCATCTCAAAAGAGCGTCCCATACCATCCACAGAAAAGACATCATGAGAATACAAGTGTTAATGAGAATCACTCAAAAAGATATGAAAGTTCTTGTTTCAGATGTGGTACTCCAGGACATTGGTCCCGTATTTGTTGAGCCCTTGAGCATCTTTGCAAACTTTATAAAGAATCATTAAAGGGGAAAGAAAAGGAGACCAACTTCATTGAACACAGTGACCGTTTGAGTGATTCAACTCATTTTGATGCTGGTAATTTTATGAATGATTTCTCTGGAAATGATCAATATGTTGGTGGGATAGAAATGAACAATATTGATGCTGCAGATTTTCTCAATGATTTCTCTGAAAATGAACAATATAATGGTAGAATATAAATGTACAATAATTTATTTTTCATGTATTCATATAATTATGTTTTATTGTACAATTATGATATGTGTTATATTTATATATGTATTGTCAGTAATTTTATTTCATTGCATATTTTTTTGTAGTTCAAATATGGAAAATGCTATGAGCAAAGCTGAAGTTTGCATACCCGATAGTGGTACAACGCACACTATCCTCCGAGATAAAAGATATTTCTTGGAACTAAAACCAACAAAAACAACGGTGAATACAATATCAGGTCATGTAGACTTGATTAAAGGATGTGGTAAAGCACAATTTTTGTTACCTAATGGTACAAAATTTTTGTGATGGAAAAAACTTATCACATATAAATCAGGAAAGAAATATGTGATTGAAAAACTACCAATGCTCCCTACTGGATTGCATTATACACATATAAGTCCGATTGAATCAAACATGATAGTTGATAATTCTACAATATTAACCAATTGGCATGATCGATTGGGACATCCTGGTTCAACAATGACACGAAGAATTATAGAAAATACACATGGTCATCCGCTAAAAGACCAGAAGATCTTTCAGAATAATAAGTTTCAATGTAAAGCATGTTCTCTTGGAAAACTTATTATAAGACCATCACCAGCCAAAATCCAAACTGAATCACCAATGTTTCTTGAACGTATTCAGGGTGATATTTGTGGACCAATCCATCTACCATGTGGACCATTCAGATACTTTATGGTATTGATTGATGCCTCCAGCAGATGGTCACATGTATGTTTATTGTCAACTCGAAATGTTGCATTTGCAAAATTACTTGCTCAAATAATAAAATTGAATAATCAATTTCCCGATTATACAATCAAGAAAATTAGACTTGATAATACTGGTGAATTTACTTCCCAAACTTTCAATGATTATTGTATGTCTATGGGAATCATTGTTGAGCATCCTGTTGCTCATGTACATACACAGAATGGATTGACTGAATTATTGATTAAACGTCTGCAAATGATTGCTAGACCAATGATTATGAAAACAAAGCTCCCTATTTCTATATGGGGACATGCAATTTTACATGCTGCTTCATTAATTCGCATCAGACCAAGTGCATATCATAAATACTCCCCATTGCAGCTTGCATTTGGTAAAAAACCAGACATTTCTCATCTGAGAATTTTTGGATGTATGGTGTATGTTCCTATTGCACCACCGCAAAGAAAGAAAATGGGATCTCAAAGAAAAGTTGGAATTTATATCGGTTATGATAGTCCATCAATCATTCGATATCTTGAACCTCAGACAGGCGACGTGTTCACAGCACGTTTTGCTGATTGTCATTTTAATGAGGAAATCTTCCCAATGTTAGGGGGAGAACAGAAACATACCGAAAAGAAAATTACATGGTATGTATCATCATTGTTACATCTGGATCCAAGAACAAAACAATGTGAAAAAGATGTACAACAAATTGTACACTTGCAAAGAATAGCAAATCAAATACCAGATGCATTTGCAGACACAAAAGGGGTAACTAAATCATATATACATGCTGTAAATGCTCCTGCTCGAATTGAAATTCCAAAGAAACAAATTGAACAAAGTCATGATGTCGTAAAACGCCTGAAGCGTGGAAGGTCAGTCGGTTCCAAGGATAAAAATCCTCAAAA
Organism: Primulina eburnea; assembly: GCF_022965805.1. Taxonomy (NCBI): domain Eukaryota; kingdom Viridiplantae; phylum Streptophyta; class Magnoliopsida; order Lamiales; family Gesneriaceae; genus Primulina; species Primulina eburnea. The sequence goes on along the minus strand of NC_133103.1, from coordinate 25,832,574 downwards.
AAGAAAATTCACAGAAAAACACGATGATCACAAAATAGAGAATCATGTTCCTGAAGAAACACATGATGATCACAAAATAGAGAATGGTGTTCCTGGAGAAACACATGATGATGAAAATGTTCTGTCAGAACCACAAACTGACGAGAATCATGAAATCTCTATCAATTATATTAATACTGGAAAAATATGGAACCGAAAAGATATAGAAGAAATTGATGATATATTTTCTTATAATGTGGCAATCGATATCATAAATGATAAAGAAGATCATGAACCAAAATCTTTTGGTGAATGTAAAAATCGGCAGGATTGGATAAAATAGAAAGATGTCATCCAGGTTGAATTGGATTCGCTAAATAAACGTAATGTTTTTGGACCTATAGTCCTTACACCTGAAGCTGTAAAACCTGTTGGATACAAATGGGTTTTTATTCGAAAGCGAAATGAGAAAAATGAAATAGTAAGATATAAAGCTCGACTTGTTTCACAAGGTTTTTCTCAAAGGCCTGGAATTGATTATGAAGAAACGTATTCTCCCGTGATGGATGCAATTACGTTTCGGTATTTGATTAGCTTGGCGGTATCTGAAAATTTAGAAATGCGTCTTATGGATGTTGTTACAGCTTACTTATATGGATCACTTGATAGTAATATATATATATATGAAAATCCCTGAAGGATTTAAGATGCCTGAAGCACAAAGTTCAAAACCCAGAGAATGGTATTCTGTGAAATTACAAAGATTATTATATGGGTTGAAGCAATCCGGTCGAATGTGGTATAATCGACTAAGTGATCACTTGATGAAAAAGGGATATATAAATAATTCAATATGCCCTTGTGTTTTCATTAAGAAAACAACATCCGGATGCGTAATTATTGATGTATATGTTGATGATTTAAACATCATTGGAACGAATAAGGAAATTCAAGAAGTTGTGTCATATTTGAAGGAAAAATTTGAAATGAAGGATCTTGGAAAAACCAATTATTGTATGGGTTTACAAATTGAACAAAAAGAATGCGGAATGTTTGTTCACCAGACAAATTATACAGAAAAGATCCTTAAACGTTTTAATATGGATAAATCAAATCCTTTAAGTACTCTAATGGTTGTTAGATCATTAAACATAGAAAAGGATCCATTCCGACCATGTGAAGAAGATGAAGATCTTCTTGGTCCAGAAGTACCATATCTAAGTGCTATCGGTGCCCTTATGTATCTTACAAATTGTACAAGGCCTGATATATCTTTTGCCGTAAATTTGTTGGCAAGATTTAGCACATATCCAACAAAGAGACACCGGAACGGAATTTAAAATATTTCCGTTATCTACGAGGAACGACAGACTTGGGACTTTTATATTCAAAAGATACTAATCCAAGTATAATTGGTTATGCCGATGCTGGATACCTATCTGATCCCCACAAGGCACGTTCCCAAACTGGATATGTTTTTACTCGTGGAGGCACTGCAATTTCTTGGCGTTCACAGAAACAAACGCTCGTAACAACTTCATCAAATCATGCCGAGATTATTGCACTACATGAAGCAAGTCGTGAATGTGTGGTTAAAAAACAATGACCCAACATATTCAAATCTCATGCGGATTATCATTCGACGAGAAGCCTGTGATACTATATGAAGATAATGCTGCATGTGTTGCTCAAATGAAAGAGGGATACATAAAAAGCGACAGAACTAAACATATTCATCCTAAGTTCTTCGCATTCACCAAGGAGCTAGAGAAGAATAAATGTATTGATGTTCGTCACATTCAATCAAGTGAAAACTCATCAGATCTCTTTACAAAGGCACTTCCTACGACAATATTCAGAAAGCACATATATAATATTAGGATGCGCAATCTACGAAATTTGTGAAAAATTGTTCATGTCAACATCATGGGGAGTTTACGTAACTGCACTCTTTTTCCCTTACTAAGGTTTTTATCCCAATGGGTGTTTCCTATTAAGGTTTTTAACGAGGCAGTATAAAAACACGTAATGAAGACAATCATTATGATCATCATCACAAGGGGGAGTGTTGAAAAATATATTTAAAATGTGTGTATTGAATATTTGAATGTTGAAAATAAGATTTGTAAATATTGAAAATTAGTGTGTGATGATGTAGGTAATGGTATATTTATTTTTGGATTATTTGTAAAGATTTCCTATAAATAGATCTCTCATTTGTGAAGAAAATCACAATTAAGTAGAGAGAAAAATAATATAAAGTATGTAGTCTGGTAAATTTTGAGAGTTTGAGATTTTTACTTTTTACCATAAATTTTTACTTTTTCACAACAAAGTTAATGTTTCTCTTCTTTTTCTTATTTAGAAACAGTTTATGAAAATATATTTCCATTTCAATGTTTTACGAAAGTGTGTTCGTGTAAAATTAGGATGCATCCACAAAAATAGAACCGTCGATACACATCTCGATCGCATTATTATATTTGCGCATATGCTTTCTTCTTCTTCGGTTTTGAGAAAGTATTCAATCTGACTCGACACCCTGCCCTGTGCGTGTAACTCGACAGCCGAAATTGAATTCAATCATCGACTGATTCGAAAACCCAATTCAATTTCACCATGGATTTCTTCAAATCAGTCTTCTCGGATCCCACGCCCTCCCCTTCACTCACTTCCACCTCCACTTCACCGGATGATGCTCAAACCACGTCTCCTTCTGAGCTCGACCCGCCATCGAACCCATGGGCATTTGGGTCAACCATTTTCAGTGCCATAACGTCTAAATCGGAAACCCTTTTGGATAATTACTATAAAGATATCCAAGAATTTAGCTCTGGCTTGAAGAAGGAAACGTCAGTTATACGGCAAGCCGCTAGCCGAGCCGTTCAAAACTTACCGTCCCGGCTTGAGTCCGGCGCCGCTATTGCTCAGGAGTCACTTGAAGCTGTGGGACAGGCAATTGACAACGTGGGCTCCACCGTCTCCGAGATTATTACTAAAGATTTGAATTTAGCTTCTCAAGGTGGTTTTTTCGGTGCCCATTTCGATGAAATTGGCGGTGATGCCGGGGATAATGGGAACTACGGAAAAGATTTGGGATTTAGTGAAAATGTTAAGCCGTACAGTAGAATAGATGCTATGGTTCGTAGTTTACAATGCAGTGTTAAGACATATTGTGAGGAGGTGGAGGATAGTGATTATAGTGAGTGGAAAATGGGATTTAGACTTGAGGAAAAGGGTGGGGAAATCGAGCGATTGGTGGAGGAAAATGGGGTGATCGGGGAAATTTATGACGAGGTTGTGCCGAAGAAAGTTGATGAGGAGACTTTTTGGTGTCTGTATTTTTATAAGGTACAGAAGGTTATTGAAGCCGAGGAAGCAAGAGCGAGGTTTGTGAAACGAGCTATCGAGGAGGAAGAGGAGTTGAGCTGGGATGTTGATGACGATGACAATGATGATAACAAAGGGAGAGCTGGATTTGAAGAGGATGAGTTGAACAAAGATATGGAGGATAATGAAAAGAAAGCGCACACTTTACAGCTGAAAAGTGGAGAGAAAGGAGTGGAAAGGGATGATGAGGATGAAGCTGGTTTATCTTGGTCAAAAGGTGAAAATTCTGCCGGTGAGGAGAGTTTAGAGGAGAGATTGAAATCTAATGACAAAGAGGGCTCAGAAGGAAAAATAGAAAGTGATTTTTCAGTGGTTTCAAGTCAGCGGTTCGATGAGGATTACGTTGGGTGGGATGAGATAGAAGCTGCTTTTGGCAGTGGTGATGAGGGCAAGATCACTGATCATGGGAGCTCTAGTACCAGTAATTTGGCTGATTTGCGAAAACGGTTAAGTGCTGCTGAACAAGATGAAGAGCTTACTTGGGATGTGGAGAATGACGACGACGAGCATATCAAGTCATGATATTGGTTGCATCCTTCAGATTTTCGGGAACTCCAGCCATTGATTTGCGATTGTTGATTATCACAGTGGCCTTTAATTTTCCAGTCTATACTTTCATTATGTGCATTGGTTTCATATACCAGCTATGCCAAATGATATGGCATGATACCAACGGATGAAATCCATCTTTTTATTTTTATTTTTCGTTAGGGAAGTATTTTGCTTGAATGTACATACTATATATTGGCGTGCTCTGCGCTAGTCGGTAGTATTGGTATGATATAATGGATAATAAAGTGGGTTGCATTTCTATGTGTTTTATCTTCTATGCTATAATGCTTGCAAGATAGGTTTCTCTACTTTTCGTCGAAACTGATGTTGGTGCGTTACTTTGAGTATCTTGCTTTGTTCAACAACCAAATGTGCAGATTGATTTTGAATTATGAAGGGCATAAGAAGTTAGGAAAGGGAAAATTTGATAACAAGTTTAGTCTGCAACAAATTCTTAATCTTATGAACAGATCCGTTGCAGCAAAGACATCCCTGTGTTTCGGGGGCTCTGCTATTGAGAATTAAGATTCCAAAGGCTGCTTTAACCTTTAGATCACTTCCATTCATGTCCGAGTTGGTTAATATTCATTTCGTTCGTGATTCAGTTCAAATCTTCAAAACTGGATGACAGTTTTTGAGTTGTGCCATTTGAGGAGTTGTTTTCTATGGTTTTTCTTACTTGGTGTGCCTTTGCGCATGAAATGTTCATTAGAGGTTTGAGACATGCCTAAACACACCTTCCGAGCCAATGGCTCTGCGGCTGAAACACGTTCACATATATAGATCGAAGGTGTTTGTCTTAAAACCTCTGTTCAATAAGTTGTGCCCTCTCTTTACCCGAGGATAGCGTTAACATGTTTGCTTGATTCATAAGTCCATGAGTTTGAAATTATTTAGGACTTATCGATGTGTAATTTTTCCGGACATGACAATGAATTTCAAATTTGAAATCCAATTATTCAAATTTCTTTCCTAGAACTGACCACAAGTAAAAAAATAGGACGCCTATTAGCCGGGACTAGTACCATTGAAAACAATTTGCACGGACGGATGGTTCATTGGCGTCGATTCGATTTCCAGCACGAACATGAAACTTGAAGAAATAGACATCTGAACTTTTAGTCCTTTCAACAAAGAAAATAAGTTCCACATGAACGTTAAATATTGAAAGACTGCCTAAGATATTCAAGAAAACCAATCCCAGCAACTTGCGTTGAAGCGATTGATAGGACTCATTTTTACGTGTTTTTAGTGTTAGTTTTGAGTCGCATTCATGCATTATATTAGTTTGTTTAGTTTAATTTAGCATTCATTTAGCATTATTTAGCATTTGGCTAATCTCGTGTATTTTGTGGTTGTTTTGTAGGAATTGGACCAAAAAGAGGGATTTTATATGCAGAGCAGCGAGAATGCCTCGCTAGGGCGGTCAAAAGTGACCGCCCCAGCGAGCATTTTAATCCAGCCGAGGAGTATTTGCGCGAACCTCTCGCTAGGGCGGTCAAAAGTGACCGCCCCAGCGAGACCAAAGACGCGGCCAAGGATTTTTATTCGAGAACCACTCGCCCCAGCGGTCAAAAGTGGCCGCCCTAGCGAGCGACGAAATCCGAGAAGATTTGTTTCCAAATTTTATGGACTCTATAAAACCACCTAACCTAATACACGAGAAGAGGCGCCGCGATTTGGAAGGGAGAGCACTGTAGCAGGCGATAGCTCAACGGAATCGGAACAAGAACTCAACAGCGTTTTCTCTTTACTCTTTTATTGTAGTTAGGATTTAGGGGATCCGACCCCGAACCGTTGTTTGATTATTTAATTCTCGACTTTTGATTCATTCTTGATTGTGCTATTATTTTACATTGAATTGTTAAAGCCTAGCTAACTTTAATAATATCTTTTACTATTTATTAAAGTTAAACATATTAGAATAACTAATTAGTGGTGTCTTGGTCTGTTTTTCAATCTCCCTAAATTACCCTCGCTCCATCTCTCCACTCTTTCTACATCTCCAATCAGATTATTTATTTCCTAACTCCATATCTCCACGTTTTCTCAAGATCCAATCAGATTATTTCTTCCCTCACACTCAAATTGTCGCCTCTTCCCTTCCACAACAATCGCATTGAAGTGGACGGCCGAGGCCAGCGCCTGTAGAGCACCCCGACGAACTCAAAAATTTTGTCTCTCAGAAAATCTAAACACACGTCCACGTTGCCTCCGCTTCTTCCCTTCCAAAACAAACGCATTGAAGTGGAGTTTCAAATGCTTGCCGGAAAGCACGGCTGCCGAGGCCAGCGCTCTGTATAGAGCACACTTAAAAACTGAGAAAATTGTTTTCTCTCGGAAGATATAAAATACGTCCACGATTGACGACATCTCGGATGCCGTATATGTCTTCCTCGACACTTCGAGCAGTTGGTTGAGAAGCTGGACACCAGCCATCCTCTCCTTAGTGTCCTTCGAACACGCCAATTCCAGCGCCTCCTCCACAGCGGCAGCCGTTTGACTACAACACCTTACGGTGATTTCAATTATTTTCCTCTTTAAATTTTTTTAGTTATATTACTGCTGTATCACCTCGGACACCGTATAGGTCTTCCTCCATACTTCGAGCAGCTGGTTGAGACGCTCGACGCCAGCATCCTCTTCTTAGTGTCCTTCGAACGCCCCAACTCCAGCCCTTCCTCCATAGCGGCGATGGTTTTGCTGCAACATCCTATGGTGATTACAATTTTTTTCCTCTTTAAATTTATTTTATTCTGATTACTGCTTTAACGGCTTATTATTTTTTGTATTTTATTCGCTTTTCAGTAGGTGTGTGTTGATGTGATACTATTAACTAACCATAATTTTGTTCTGGACATTATCACTATGATACTCTCTCTATTGGTAATTTCGAGAAGTGGTCTGGTCTATAAGTTTATTCCCACTGTGCATGTGTTATATGAATGCTGAGTTTTGTTGTTATTAGGCCGGTTGGGATGCAGAAGTAAGTGATCTAAAACAATGCTTTATTAAGCTGGCCTGCTGGGTCTGTAAGCTTTTATTCTTTTTCTTAAAAAAAGGCAGATCTACGCATGAATAGACTCAATAGAATGGTGAATTTTTTTTAAGAAAGTTGAAGCAGAAACCTAGATACATTTTGAGGTCTGTGGCTTTTTTAATTGCCTTTTTTCAAGGGGAAAAAAACCGAGCACAACTCTTTTTGGAAAAGCATTTTTTGTTGGTTTTTTTATAGAAGCTTCGGCATCCAAACGCACACATAATTTAACTTATGGTTAGCTATTACCTTCTTCAGCTCAACTTTGTCGGCGAAAAAACACTTTGTTTTCATTTCCATGCCTTTTACCTTCAATGAAACCTTGGGCAGAAGGTTATCTTGCCGTATTTTGAGATTTTTACAGATTTAAAGAGTGACAATTTGGTCCATTTTAATCCATGGCCCTGGTGAGTTGATTATTTTGTTCTTTCCTATTTTTTTTAATAAACATTTTTTGCAGATCTTTTATTTCTTTTACGAGTGCCCTACTCTTGGTTGTCCTCGGAGCAGTTGCTCAGGAAAATTACAAGGATTTTATGAATCTTAGACTAAGGAGGATGACCACCATCTGATTCGTTGCTTCTGCTACTAAGAATGGTGATATGATTGGCTGACTAAAGAAATCTGAATATCTTTTTGGAATAATAGATGAATTTAAAATACTGCTTTCTACACGGGCATATGTAACCGAGTGCTGTTCAGATATGCCTTTTTAGATTAAGTTATCTATCCCGTTGATATCATTTATAGTTTCTGAGAATTTATTCCAGTCCTTGCAGTGTGAGTTGGAATGATTCTGTGTGGAAAATTTGCGAAATATTTAATAGAATGTTGAACTCATCGAGAGAAATACTGCCCGTCCATGAATCAAGTATCTCAAGTCACGTTTACACCGCTAAAGGTGTGACTAATTCTTGAGCTACAAAGGTTTCGAATGCCAATGTGCTAAAAACTTAGTTATTACTGCACTTCTGTGTTGTGTATCTTTGTTGGTTGGTTTTATCTATTTCAATTTAATTGTTATTTTGCAGTGGATTTAGGAAATGGGGAAGCGGTGGGAAAGCTAATTATCAACTTCACGGCACTACCCTTCCTCTTATCACGCTTCCACCACCCTGCAACATTTCCATCATACAAACCAGTTTCTTATCTTATCTGTACGCATCAGTTTCCTTTCTCCACGCTTTTATTTTTGTTTCAACATAATATCTTCTTCTCAAATTGTGCCAATACGTCAATGCTGGTAACGGTTTATGAAAAAATAAGAATTGTAATGTTTTTAATCTATTGTATCATACAAGAGAACACGGTTTGTTTCTTCTTCTTTTGTTTGTTTTTTTTCTTTTTTTCAAGTTTTGATTGGTGAAAACTGTTTTCATGTGTAGTTTTCTGGGTTGTTGTTTATGTCGGTTGTTGTTTATGTCGTTTCATTCAGGCGTGACGCTGTGTTTTTGTGGCTTTTCTTCATGACGAGTGTTTTATGTTTGATAGTATTTCTTTGAGACCCTGATCTTAGACCAAATATTCAATTTTTAAGTTGCCCTTTCAATACTTTTCTTTGTTTCTTACATTTAATTTTGTGTGTGTTTTTTTTTTTTGGGTGTTTTTCTTGATGATGAGTTTTCATGATTAAATTTTTTGTTGGTGTTTTTTTCCTTCTTTTTGGGTGGGGGGTTTGTGTTTGAACCGAAGGTGTTAAACAATGGCTTCAGGTTCAGAATTGGAGTCCGAATAAGTGGCAGAAAAATGGGAGGTGGGTCCCACGGAGGATGTGATGCAGGCATTGATGGAGAAATTGGTCGATCCTCACTTACCTTGGAAGGTCTCTGTTACTGGCCCTCCCTCCAAAGAAGCTCAAAGTTCTGTTGCCAAACAGGTAATTTGTGTGTGTGTTGACTTTGTTGAAATTATTGCACCAAGGGACTGTAAATTTATTTTAGCCATGATGCAACCAATCTAGATAAAAATGATGACTATTACTTGAGTTGAAGTTCAAGGAAATGCCAATGGGTGGAGCCGCCTTGGATTTCACTGGAGTTCCCTTACCGTACGAGCCCCTATCTGCTGCAAAAGAATCTTATGATGTTCTTCTTGAAGCCATTGGAGATTTAGTATGTCTATATAAAGGCAAATGCATTGTACTTTTGTTTTGCATTCTTCGTATTCACTATTTTGTTACCTTTTCAATTTGATGCGAAGGTATAAATTTGTTCATAATAAGACACCTAAAGCCTGAGACTGGGTTGCTTCAGCTTCAGGAGAGTTTTAAAGTGTTTGCAAACTTGAGGCCCGCTACTGTTTTACCCTAGGTGAAAAATGTGAGCTTAGGATGATCTGATTTTCTTTCCCGTTCCAAAATTTTCTACTTATTTAAAGTGGAGTCTATTACTTGAATTATTTAGAGTATATATTTGTTGGAAACTTTAAACCCAAGCAAGATAATTAAAAGTTAAAGCTTTAATATATTTTTCATAAAATGCTTGACAAAATGTACAATAAAAGTCTATTTGACTGATTAGTAGTTTATTGAAAAATTTCATTCCAACATTATCGAATTATACTTTTTGGTTCTATTTGTGTCGCGTTAAGTTGGGATTTTTTTTTAGATTTTTAGGTGTCAAAAACTGAATTTTTATGTGACGCTTTTGTCCATTGATTAATATTATAGTTATTTTCTCATTATCAACCTATTTTATACCTTTATTATTTTCAAACTCATTGTATGAAATGCACCGTTGCTTTGTTTTTTAGGGATTGAACTTGGATTTGTGTTTTTGAGTTCGACTTTGTTTTTTCAAGAGATATGTAAATGGAAGTGAAGATTTTATGTATATTTCGTTTCTAAATTCCTGAAATATGAGTCATTTGTGGCTTGAATTTAATGACATGGTTTTGTGCATGTAATTATGATTTTTTAATTTAAACATTTCAATGCTTAATACTTTATTTATTGCCCACATACATAATTTATTTTGTAATATTTTTTATCATATTTTATTGGTTCTGTAAATTAACATAATTAAATCATATTTTATATATATAAATCATGATATTTAAAATTTTATAACACACGCAACGCGTGTGCATCGGTCGCTAGTCTAATATTGTGGGTGAGTTCGAGAGAATAACTTGCGATAGGAAGAAGTAGCATAATCCGTGGATCTACAATTTACATAGAGATATGAAGTTGGATACACGTTGGTAGTCATAGTCCAGTAGAGCGAAAACTAAGGGATTTCATAGATCGACATGCAATTCACCGTTAGTAAATAATAAAAGAGATTTTATTATTCTTTCGTGTAGAATTAGTTTAGCATAGCTCGAGAGAGTATGTTAATTGCTTAGGAAATCCTGTCAATAGCGTAAATCAGTGTCGATATTAATTAATTAAATTAACGACGGGTGGGTGAACCGAGATCCTAACACTCGCTTATTTATTATTTTAGTTTATATTATTTTTAATGTGTTTGTTTCAATTTAGTGTTTTAGTATTAATTTAGTTAATAAGTAATTCAATTGTCGTTTTAATTAATTAAAGAATTTAATTTAAAGTAAATTTGTCTAATCAATCTCTGTGGGATCGATACTCGTACTCTTATACGTTTTACTATAACTTGACATCGTGCACTTGCGATTATTTCGAGCCTGAATTTTTATTTATTTTTATTGGAGATTTTACTGTGCAAGTTTTGCTCGACCAGCGATTTTTCTGAGTGCATGAGGAATTGCCAATTTGTGTCCTTATTCACAGACATCAAAAGTGGTCTCAGGAATATAGAACAAGAATTTTTGAATTTAGCCCATGCTGCATTTTTGCTCCCTTCAATGTTCGATGGCTTTCTACACATTCGACGCAAGTTTTTGAGCAGCAAGAGCTTCAGCTTCAAGCGTTGGCTCCCACAAGATTGTAGATTCGGCATGTAATGCAGTCACAACGTATGGATCCATGTTAGATGCTGGGCGTCTATCTTACAAAAAACCTTTACTAAAGAAAGTAATTATCAAGAAGAGCACATGAGAAATACTAGAACATTCCTTTATATTGTCCACAAGGGAAAAATGGGATATTCAAACCTTTGCCATTCTTCTCTGTGTCACGTCCCACACGAATCGAGCAGCTACAGTCAGCGACTCCCTGCAAATCATTATGAAACGATATGAGCATGCATTCAAGAAAGATTTGTTTGCCTATTTTTCCATTTGCTTATATCTAAGGTGTCGAAAAATGTACGTGGAAGTACCAATCATATCATACCCATGAAAAAGAGTTGATACTGGCAGTTTCCTGCTTTCCTGTCCATCTTCTCTCATTTCCTTCTCCATAAGCACTGATATGCTCTTTGTGGCGTAGAGAGAGGTTCAAAATCGCCTTCTTGATCAAGTCAAACCCTCCTTTTGGTGCTGAAAAAAATCAATAATTAATAATAAATTTTCCTGGTACAAGCAGACCATGCATTTAAACAAGCCTGTTTTATCCAAATAGAAGTGCTTAAGCAATAAAGATCTAATAAAGCAAGCTTTTGAGGGTGCTTTGGGGCAAAGACTCCATGTGAATAGGAAGCGAATCGCTGTTAGAATCAAGATAATTTATGATTACTGTAGTTTGTGTGGCATCCTGCTCCATTCCAGTAACCCTGAATGTTTCATCATGACAGTAAATTAGATATTCTTGTTTTTGGACAAAACAAAATGAGGTAAAAACAAACATAGAGTTTAATTAACAGAAGATTCTTACCTCAATTGGCTTTGGATCCAGTGAGAGAGCCTCGTACACCAGATGTGATCCCCAGCTTCAATTCCTACACTGGGACCAACTCGAAATTCCCACTATGTGAAGCATCCATTTGAAGCAAGCCTTTAACTAGAGTGTAGGCAACCCAATGGCCATTTTACACTGTTTTGTAGTGAAGTGTACTCTTGTTCAATGCCATACCTAATATAAGTCGGTTTCCAAAAGAAGAATATCGTCACAAAACTCTATTATTAACACAAACTTTGAGGAACGCTATCGAGTTTCTTTATTCGTTAACACCCAATGTTGTTGAAAACATACATTGTCGACAAAATTTGCAAAAAAGTTGTCACGCCCCGAGACCGAGGCGTCGGTGACATCCGGCATTGTTTATCAATTTACATGAAAACAATTAAGCCTCGTAGCAATTAGCCAAAAAATAGTCTTTTTCATAAAACAAAATATTGTCTTTACAATGACCACAGAATAAAAATTACATTAGAATTGGGAAGCGAAATAAATACAAAATCTTGATTCTATATCTTTTGGTGCGATCACCAGCCCTAGACGTGGCTTGCTCCTCCTCATTCAATTCTTCCCCATTCTTATCCGAGGAGAGATGTTAGAGGTGAGTGATTTGGGAAACACTCAGCAAGTGGGGGCCGATCGATTTTCATAGATACGTATAGAGATAATTTTAAAGAATCTTTTAGCAGAATTTCAAGACTTATTAAACTGACTTATCAGAACCAAATCAAATTTGAAATATGAGACAAAAGTTATCAGATAATTCAGAATAAATCAGAACAAACACAACCCTATTACTTTTCTCATTTTCCATGGTCAAATTGTCCCCAATATGTTAGTCCTCTAAGAGGTAAGACCAGAACACATTTTTATGCCCACTGATGGGGGCCAGACAGAATTACAATTCGTCTCACATCAAATTCGAATTGTAACAGTGTATCACATAATCAGATTTACCGAACAGAACTTACCAGTGCAGTACCGAAAAGAATATTAATAGACACACATACATGCATGTCATGATATTTGTACACAAATTTTAAATTACAATAAAAGTACATAACAAAAACCCACTTACAGTGCGGTACGGAACTTGTTCAAACTTGGACGAACGGTGACCGAATTTGGACAGGATCCTCGCGATAGTATAAGCAGCAATTCACTGTACGAAATAGCCGGAGCAAATCTTCCTTCTTCTCTCTTGCTAGTGGCGGCCAAGAGTTGCTTGGAGGAGGAGATGACCGATTTTTCTTGTGGATTTTCGGGTGTGGTTTCTTCAGCATATAGTGCCGTATTTATAGGTGAAAAAAATGGTTTTTCAACACCCCATGGCCGTCCCCTTGGTGCACAAGAAAAGCCATCAATGTGGTCAAAGGTTATCCAAGAATCAAGGGTCACATTGATCAACTCAAGGGTTACTCCCTGCACATTAATTATGCCTATTCCTTTAGCTCTTCTCCTAGATCCCTTTTTGGTTCTTTTAGGACAAGAAAGGTTGAGTTTCCTTAAGCTAAAAGATTGAGTTCATCAGTTGGGGTTTCACTCCTCCGGTGAAGACACTTTGATTATTTCAGTTTCTCCTAGCATAGATTCCTTTTGAGCTACTCCTCGAGCTTTTGAGTTCTTCCCTCGAGCCGTGTTAGCTGAAATTTTAATTTTATTGTTGAGTTTTATGGTTAAGCTTAAAGTTTTGAGCTTAATTTCGAGTTTTATTTCTTACATGATTTGCTTCGGAAATTCCGGGTTCTCACATCCCACCTTCCTTATTGGAAGTTTCGCCCTCGAAATTTGGATCAACTCGATCTTTTAAAGAGATGAGGATATTGAGTGCACATCTTTTCTTCTAAGTTCTCAAGTTGCTTCTCGTTCAGTATGATTTGACTACTGTATTTTGACATATGAAATTGTTCGGTGTCTCAGCACTTGATCTTTGGTGTCCACTATTCGAGTAGGGACCTCTTCATATTTCAGCTCTTCGTTCAGGTGTCCTTCGATCATCAGCGGTGCAACTTTAAGGATGTGACTCGGGTCATGGACATATTTCCTTAGTTGTGAGACATGGAAAACGTTGTAAATTTTGGACATGTCTGGTGGTAAAGCCAGTCGGTAGGCTAGGGTTCCCACTTTTTCCAGTATCTCAAGGGTCCGACATATCTTGGATTTAACTTTCCGGACTTGCTGTACCGAACCACTCCTTTCATAGGTGGGACTTTCACATAAGCTTTTTCACCGACTTCCAGTTCCAACGGTCTTTGCTTTAAATCAGCCCAGCTCTTTTGTCGATCTTGAGCTGTTTGAGTCTCTCTCTGATTATGGCTACTTTGTCAATTGTCACTTGAACAAGCTCAGGTCTAGTGATAGCCTTTTCTCTAACTTCATCCCAGTACAGAGGTGACCTACACTTTCGGCCATACAATGCTTCATACGGAGCCATTTCGATGCTACTGTGATAGATGTTATTATAGGCAAATTCTATCAGAGGGAAGTGTTCACTCCAATTTCCATGAAAATCCATAGCACATGCCCTCAACATGTCCTCGAAGGTTTGAATTGTCCTTTCAGCTTGGCCATCAGTCTATGGATGAAAGGCCGTCCTGAGAGTGACTATAGTCCCCATAGCCTTTTGAAAATTTTTCCAAAATCGTGATACGAATGTTGGATCTCTGTCAGATAATATACTTACCGGAACTCCGTGTAATCTCATTATGTTGTCCATGTACATGGTGGCTAATTTATCCAGGTTTTAATTCATCTGAACCGGTAAGAAATGGACAGATTTAGTCAATCTGTCAATGATTACCCAAATCTCATCATGACCTTGCCTTGATTTTGGAGGCCCTACTACGAAGTCCATGGAGATGTTATCCCACTTCCATTTTGGTATTTCTAAAGGTTGTAGGAGTACTCCAGGCCGTTGATGTTCCGCATTGACTTGTTAATAGGTTAAGCACCTGGAAACAAAGACAGCTATGCCTTTCTTCATTCCATTCCACCAGTAATTATTTTTCAAATCTCGGTACATCTTGGTGCTTCCCGGGTAGACTGAAAATTTCGACTTATGTGCCTCGGACATCACTTCTTCCCGAATTCCATTGATGTCTGGTACGCACAAACGTTGATTCTCATCCAGAGAACACCATTCTCATCGGTCTGGAACTCTTGGGTTTTTCCTTCTTGAATTTGTTCTTTAATCTTCGTGATGGAGGGATCTTGGCTTTGTTTCATTGCTTCTCGAAGGCATGGTTGCGCTGATAGAAAAGAGAAGCTTACTTTTCCAATGTTCCTTCGGCTCCACGCATCTGCTACTTTATTTGCCTTCCCCGGATGATAATTGATCGATAAATCGTAATCTTTCAGAAGTTCAATCCACCTTGTTTGCCTCATGTTTAATTCCTTTTGGGTGAATATGTATTTGAGGCTATGGTGATCAGTAAATTTTTCTTTTCTTATATAGAAAGATTTGACAATAAAAACGAAAGGATAACACAGATCTGATAACAGAACGGATTTTAAACAGATTTGAAATAGAAACAAAAGGATAACACAAATATGATAAAAGAAGAATTTTTGTTTCTGTTTTTGATAGATATGACAATAGAAACACAAGGATAACACAGATCTGATAACAGAACGGATATTTATATTTTTATTTGATTTTTAGACAGATCTGAAAATGAAGAACAAGATACTTTCTTGATTTCAATGAGCCAAAGCTCTGATACCAAATGATGAGAATCCAAGTACGAATGAATAGCAAACACGATTATCGAAATCGCACCATCAATTCAATAACAAACAAGGATCTATTATGTTGTCCCGATCTTTTGAAACAAGTAAAGATTTGTGATATTCACCTCTAAGTGATTAACACTTAGCAACAAATATCAACGATGATAACAATCGAATTTCGTACGAACCTTCAAAGAACTTGTTTTGACAATCCGTGCGAAGAAAAATCGACAAACGATAAGTTTGATTTTGATAAACACAAAGCACAAGCCTTGCAAATTTGAGAGAAGTCTCAAGTGTTTGTATATCAAGCTTCAATAATTCGTTCATCAATAATACAATCATTATATAATAATACAATAACAAGAAAGTAGTGTGAAAATGCTAAAAAAAAGTAACTAGCAATTTTGACACGGAAGTGCAGACCGCGGGTGTGCTGCAGAGTGGACCGCGGGTGCGGTACAGTCTCGAGAAAAATTTTTTTTTTTTTTTTTTAGCAAGACCGCGGGTGCGGCCCTGTTTTTAGCTCGGGTGCGCTACAGCTTCGGCAATTTGACCGCGGGTGCGGTCCCTGTTTGAGCGCGGGTGCGCTGGACCTTCGGCAATTGCACTTGAATAACATTCCAAAGACCTCCAATATTATTCCCATGGTTCCCAACCTCCTCTAATTTAGACATCAAACTTGTAGGACTTCCTTGATAGCTCATCATGAGTCCTTGAAGTGCATCTTTAAACTTCTTGCTTCTTCCCCTCGTTATAGATCCTTCAGGCATTCTTTGTTGAACTCCACCACTTGCTTGAATATGCTTGATTCATCATCTTTTATCACAATCAAGCTTGAAAGTCCGAAGCAACAACGCATCTTAAATCTTCCCCCAAACATTTGCACACGGTGCCTAACCAGAATCATATCAAATGCCCTACATTTTCTAGTGCAAGTGTAAGGTGGATCTTTTAAGCAAGTGGTGGGCCTAATTTTGAAGGAAAGGAGGAGAGCTTGTAGAAGGTCATCCTATCAAGAGCTAAGGTGTTTACACCTTAGTTGGAGCCATCATCAACCTCAAGAGGTTGATAGGTATGATTCCTTTACACCCTATGAATGTCATAGTTGTGTTTTTGAATATGCTACACCTAGTACATATGGTGGCCGAAATTTTCATGTAAAATCGAAAATATTTTGAGCTTCCGTTGCGCTTTCGGTCACCTAAAATCGATCCTTTTCAGAAATATTATTTAGCAAAGCAGCAACAGTTTCAGAAGGCAGGCACAAATTTTGTGACACATGGATTATGGATTCAGGAGCGACGTGGCACATGACGTCTCGAAGAGAATGGTTTGATCATTATGGACCAGTCTCAGGAGGATCTGTATTCATGAGAAATGATCATGCCTTCGAAATTGCTGGGGTCGGTACTATCAAAATTAAAATGTCTGATGGCACCATTCACACCATAAAAGAGGTACGACATGTGAAAGGACTGACGAAGAATCTTTTGTCTTTGGGGAAATTCGATGACATCGGGTGCAAAACCCATATCGAGAACGGGATCATGAAAATTGTTAAGTGTGCGCTTGTGGTTATGAAGGCGGAAAAAGTTGTTGCAAATCTGTATGTACTTATGGGAGAAACACACAAAGAGGCAAAACTAGCTGTTGCATCAATTGGTTCAGGAGAAGAATTAACAGTGTTATGGCATAACAAGCTCGGGCATATGTCAGAACGAAGGTTGAAAATTCTATCAGAACGGAAGCTGCTGCCTGGACTTAAATAAGTGTCACTACCCTTTCGTGTGCACTGTGATACTAGTAAACAACACAGATTATAGTTTGGCATTTCTACTGCTAGGAGCAAAAACATATTGGAGGTGATTCATTCGGATGTTTGGCAAGCACCAGTTGTATCCCTATGAGGAGCGATATACTTTATCTCGTTCTTTGATAATTTCTCTAGGAGATGTTGGGTATATCCAATCAAGAAGAAATCAGATGTTTTCCAGATATTCAAAGATATAAAAGCGCGGGTTGAACTTGATTCAGAAAAGAAAATCAAGTGTCTGAGGACTGACAATGGAGGAGAATATACCAGTGATGAATTTGATGCATATTGTCAACATGAGGGCATCAAAAGACAATTCACGATGGCTTACACACCTCAACAGAATGGAGTGGCAGACGGATGAACATGACCTTGTTGGACAGAACAAGAGCTATGTTGAGGACTGCAGGTCTGGAAAAGTCATTTTGGGCGGAAGCAGTCAAAACTGCTTGTTATATTATCAATCGTTCTCCTTCAGTGGCGATTGATCTGAAGACTCCGATGGAGATGTGGACCGGGAAGTCGACAGATTATTCTCATTTGCATACATTTGGAATTCCGATGTACATTATGTACAATGAGCAAGAAAGATCAAAGTTGAATTCGAAATCCAGAAAATGTATCTTCTTGGGTTATGGAGTTAAGGGGTTTCGCTTGTGGGATCCTACTGTTCACAAGATTGTCATCAGCAGGGATGTAATCTTCGAGAAAGATAAAGTAAAGGGAGACAAATGCACACTGAATTCAGAAACTACTATATTTCAGGTGGAGAATAAGACAGACGAAGGTCAAATTTCTTGTGAAGTAGTACCAGAGCACAAAGAACAAGAACATGTTGAGTCTGAGGTTTCCAATGTGAGGCAGTCAACTCGAGACAGAAGACCACTAGGTTGGCTTTCAGATTATGTCACTGAAAGCAATATTGCATATTGTCTATTATCAGAGGATGGCGAGCCATCGAGTTTCCATGATGCTACTCAAAGCTCATATGTATCCTTATGGATGATAGCAATGCAAGAAGAGTTGGAGGCATTAAACAGAAAAAAACTTGGGATCTTGTTACACTACCACGAGGGAGGAAAGCCATTGGAAACAGATGGGTCTATAAGATCAAGCATGATGGCAATAACCAAGTGGAGCGGTATCGTGCTAGATTGGTGGTAAAAGGGTATGCTCAGAAAGAAGGCATTGACTTCAATGAGATATTTTCTCCTGTGGTTCGGCTTACAACAGTCAGAGTAGTGTTGGCATTGTGTGCGGTGTTTGACCTACATCTAGAATAGCTAGATGTAAAAACCGCGTTTCTTCATGGAGATCTTGAAAAAGAAATCTATATGCTCCAGCCAGAAGGTTTTGCGGAAAAAGGCAAAGAGAACTTGGTTTGCAGATTGAACAAATCTTTGTATGGTCTCAAACAGGCGCCAAGGTGT
Organism: Primulina eburnea; assembly: GCF_022965805.1. Classification (NCBI taxonomy): domain Eukaryota; kingdom Viridiplantae; phylum Streptophyta; class Magnoliopsida; order Lamiales; family Gesneriaceae; genus Primulina; species Primulina eburnea. The sequence goes on along the minus strand of NC_133103.1, from coordinate 25,813,882 downwards.
TGGTACAAGAGATTGATTTCTATATCATGAGCCTTGGATACAACAGACTGAGTGCAGACCCTTGTACGTATTTCAAGAGGTCTGGTGATGATTATATCATTTTGTTGTTGTTTGTGGACGACATGCTGGTAGCAGGCCCCAACAAAGATCAGGTCCAAGGATTGAAGGCACAGTTGGCTAGGGAATTTGATATGAAGGACTTGAGACCAGGAAACAAGATTCTAGGAATGCAGGTTCACCGAGACAGAAGTAATAGAAAGATTTGGTTTTCCCAGAAAAATTATTTGAAGAAAGTCTTGCAACGCTTCAACATGCAAGATAGTAAGCCAATATCGACCCCTTTTCCTGTTAACTTCAAGTTATCCTCCAAGATGTGTCGTAGCAGTGAAGCAGAGAGGACGCAGATGTCTCGAGTACCATATGCATCAACAGTGGGAAGTTTGATGTTCGCCATGATCTGTACAAGACAGGACATTGCTCAAGCAGTGGGAACAGTTAGTCGGGGTATAGCAAATCCTGGACGAGAGCATTGGAGAAAAAGTAAGAGGATCTTTAGATACATTAAGGGTACCTCGAATGCTGCATTATGTTATGGAGGATCGGATTTTACACTCAGGGCTATGTCGATTCAGATTATGCAGGTGATCTTGATAAGAGAAAATCTACTACTGGTTATGTGTTTACGCTTGCAAGAGGGGCAGTAATCTGGGTTTCAAAACTGCAAACAGTTGTGGCATTATCTACGACAGAAGCAGAATATATGGCAGCTACTCAAGCTTGCAAAGAAGCAATATGGATTAAAAGCTTATTGGAGGAAATTGGACACAAAAAAGAGAATGTTCCTTTGTTTTGTGATAGTCAGAGAGCCTTGCAAATCGCAAGGAATCCAGCCTTTCATTCCAGGACGAAACACATTGGAGTATAATTTCACTTTGCGTGGGAAGTAGTAGAAGAAGAAAGTGTGGATATGCTGAAAATCCATACGAAGGATAACATAGATGATTTTCTGACCAAGCCAGTACACATTGATAAGTTTGAGTGGTGTAAATCCTCAAGTGGTCTAGCGAAAATGTAAGCAGCAGGGAATGACAAGATTGAAAGGATGTGTGGAGATGTGTTTGATTCTCAATCAAATCTCCAAGTGGGAGAAATGTCGGCAAAGACTTTACAGAAAAGGTTGGCAAAAATTTTGAAAAACGTGGCTCGGCAGAATTTGAAAAAATTATAATAAGAATATGCGTTTTCACACTGACAGGAAGTTCTATAAATAGAGATTCATTCCTTCATTTCAAATCACCACTTCTTCGAGTTTTCTCTCATCTTATAAGCATTTGAGCGCTTAGTTCTATAATATTTGTGAGGTGTTTTGTTCTCATGTATTAAGAGAGTGCGTGTTCTCTTTGAAAACACAGTGAGTGAGTTGTACACCACAAAATATTATAGTGGAAATTCTTTTCATGTTGCCCGTGGTTTTTACCCTAATAATTTTTAGGGATTTTTCACGTAAATCTCGGTGTCCAATTTATTCTTTATTTTCGGGTTTTATTATCTCAAATTCCGCATGTGGGACCAATATATAGATACATATATTTTTTCGAATAAAAGCACTTACAAATAATTAATCTAAAAGGAGATGGGAAGGAGGGCATTGAATTTTGCAACCACCCCAAGCTTTCATTGCCTAAGATGTACTGCCAGCTAGTTCTTCCTTCATTTTAATTTATTCCCAAACAAACCAGTAATTTCCCTGTCTCGTTTTTACTATAATTTTTGTTCTATGTATAGTCTAAATTGAGATTTAATAATGCTTTTTCATTTGGAAAAAAAACATGCAAACCAAAGTTGCAAAAAATAAAAATAACAAACTAATAACAGTTGATACATAATAACTGTGTATATATTTATATAGGTCTATGAAAACTACTTAACCTTACATCCAGCCAGATCGTTCATTATGTAGCTAAATATGGATCTATTAATTCCACTTCAAAATTAGAAATTATGCGTGCTTACTGGAAAAATGATAAAATTGATCAAATAAATGCTTATTTCTAACTTGAAAGGAAAGGCAGTGTAATAAATTTGAAATATTGTTGGTGATAGCACAAAACCCCATACTCATAAAACCTAAACAGAGATCTACAATCAAGTTTAGTTAAAAATTATAAAATCCCAAATACTAGTGCTTCTAAATTTCTTTCCAAGAATTCAACACTACTATATACAAACAAAAGAGTACTGATTACACATGCTTCACGTTTCTCGTCTAAGCGGGAACCTTCAAGTTCGCAGAAGTGATACATTGGCAATAAGCATGTACTGGGGTATTTAAATTCTCTAAAGTAAATACCTCCACATCGGATTTTTTTTATCATGTGTATAGTATGTTGTAAGCGTTCTTTGGAGCTTAGATTCCAACTACACATTCGCTACTTCATGATTCCTTCTCCTCTGTGTAATACCTGAGAATAACAGATTCATTCAATGCATCATCCTGCAGAAAATACAAAAAAATACAACTCCAGGAGTGAAAGATTTTAACATTACCAGTGCCTTTAAAGTCGGTTTCAGATGTACTTGAGCAGAAGACTACAGAAAACAACAACCTCTATTAGAAAAAGTCAGAGATTTAGCTAACTAAACCTCCTACAATCAACTACTGCAAAAGATCTCTTTAGAATCAAAGCAAAATCACCTGAAAATTGAAGAACAAGATCTCGACCAACTATGGTAGAAACATGGGCTCCATTCAATATTTCTTGGAAATATTGATACCAAAGTGAAGCTTGGACTCTACCCTATTTTAACTTAAATCGGGAGTTCCTCCACCAGCGGTGGTGGTTACCACAACAAGAGGCAAAGAGTAGGGTTACTTGGGTTTCTTTGGGGAATGGGTTTAATAATTGGACACTTGTTTATGTCCTCTCACCTCTTGTATTTCATATATATATATATAAGTTGGGGAGAAAATTAGATAAAATAAAGGTGAGAATATTTGGGTTAGATAAATATTGGAGGTGGGAAAATAATTGTTTCCCTCCATATAAAAAATAACATCAATTAAAAATATCAGGATAATTAATCTAATATGTTTTTTTTTTCACACATTATTAATTTTTGTTTCCCTTAGCTCTGTTGTTGGAGCATTGGTCATAACAAAAGGAATTATTATGAACTCATAGTGTCCATAACCTTTCTTTTTAATGTTGTTTTAGGAATATTCTATGCTTTGGCCTTCAATTGTGATAGTCTGACCTTAGATAGAACTTTAAAAAGTTCTTAGCTCCTTTTAACTGATTGAAATTGTCATCTATTCTTGAAAGATGACATTTGTTCTTGATCTTATTGAGTTCTTTGTAGATCGACACACTATCTTGTACCTTTACCATTTTTCTATACCAATAAGATTGAAGCTTCCCAAGGAGAGGCACTTGGCCTGATTTGTTTTTGTCTAACAAATATTTGAATCGATCTTTTAGCTCCTTGAGTTCAACTGAAGCCATTCTCTATTGTTCCTTAAGTTTTAGTGTAGCATGAGCTATCAAGCTACTTTTAAATTCTACTGCACGATCTGAGATAATTCAAAGTAATGCTTCTGGAGCTCTCGTACCATAGGAATATTTTATATCTTGATCTCAATTCCTTCTTTTCCTTCTCTCATTATTGCTAGTTACACTTCTTAGCCATACTCCATGGCTTTCTAAGTCTGAGAAGCAGAAAGGAATGATTTATTTTCCTTATCCTTGCTACGAAATACAATTTATTCTTGGATTGGAATTTGGCATTCTTACCTTGACAATCTACCATTGCATGATTCTTGTCCAACCAATCTATTCCCATAGTACACTGAATAAAATCGGCACTGAATATATGCATATCCATACTTATTTTATTCAATCTTAAAATTATCACGATTACTATCTCAAAATTTAAAACCAATATATAATTTTATAGCATAACTCCTTATCAGCCTATTGACTTAAGTCTCAATAATTATAACCTAGTTAAAATTTCTTTCGACCTTGTACGGAAGAAACTAATTCCTCAAACAATTCATCTTTTACTAAGTCTTTCTTTAATCAAGACTATGAGCTTAGCATGCTTTAACTTGAACAAGTTTCGTTGGATGTCTTTCTTCTCAAATCTTCCCCCTCCCCCCCTTTTTTTTAATATAAGAGGAGTCAAAACTTATTATGTATGTTACACTTCCTCGACGCCCATCAATATCTTACTTTATTTTCATAAGGAAGTGAACTAATTAAAAATAATAATTTAATAGATATTATTTCTTACCTTCATAAGATATTACAAAATCCTACATATTTTGTAACACCTCGACCAGTTTTAATAAAATAGTAGCGGAATTTAAATTTTCTTTAAAAGAAAGAAGGATTTAGAATACATTTCAATATATAATCAAAAATATATCCATGATCAATAAAATGATGCAACAAAATACAAAATATCATTTTTGTGATCATGTCCAAAATGCTAGCAAAATAGTCTTCTTCCTTCCTTCTCTTATTCATATGACTCCGGCTCCAATCAACGTCCAGACTCGTCGCTCTTATCTGCATAACATGAAATAACTGAAATGAGTATAAAACTCAGCAAGTGGAACTCTTACATAGCAATGAATACATATCATACTTTGAAAAACATGACTTTGAAAACATTAAATACCATCAACTCTGAAACATAAATATCATAGCATGAATAACAATAACGATGGTATTTCTCTTTTCTCTGATGGATTGATATTTAAATAGTATCTCTGTCTTTGTACCTATATCCCATCGATATGAATCGATACTCTGTTGGGATATAAGCCTATGGTCGTGGATCAACTAATTGCATTCAATCTCTGACTATGTATCTATCAATCCACTAAATCATTTGAACTCTCTTTTAGGCATTAAACCAAACACTTTGCATACTCTTTTCTTTTGTATTCCCTTTGACATAATTGAGACATAAAAATGTCTTTAATATACAACAAAGTTTATTAATACATAGTGTGGGGACCCGGACGCTAATTAAGTTCATAATCGTCATTGGGACAATTTAATCAATTATAATAAACATGGTCTATTTATTTTTTTTAAATGCGGAACGTAATGGAAATAATACTAGTACACATATCAGTATAAAATAAGGTACAAGCCCTGTACAACATACATTCAATACAACTAAGGTTCCACAACTAGCTATCAAGTGTTCAAACCCTATCTACAGCAACGTCAAAGTCCGTGGTCTCCACTCTAATCATGATCTCTCGTCATCTCCTCGACCCTGATCCTGTCCCACATGTTGTCATGCACACATACAAACACGATAACAGCCGGATAATTCCGGTGAGAATATAATCCCAGTATAAATCAACGAACATGCAATCAAATAATAAATATAAAGCATGAAGCAGATATCAGATATAAATCAAAGTCTGAAACATAATTAATATAAAACTATCAATCATACTCGTGACTCCACGACTCAGACTAGACTCAATCCTAGTCTAGGGATCCCGGTTTCCAGACGTTGGTATTCCTTTATCGACCAACAGTAATAGAAGAAACTCCGATTCTATCCACGTCGATATAACCAAACATCCAGTGTCTTGAACTATCCGTCACAGACTGTGGCACTATCGCCAATACACTATCTTGTGACATCGTGCAATGTGCCCGTGGCGATCCCACCACTATCAGGCACTTCTGTCACAAGATCACTCGTCTAAAACTCGTGTAATACATGCTTCCTATAAATCAATAGAACAACATATAAAATCAAATCAATGCATATAACAACAATAAGTATGTGATTTAGGGAAACTCAAGTATATCCTACTTGAGTCGATCTCCCAATATCACATTGACTTATACCTTTCGTTCGTAGTCTCGGTCTGAAGCAATATCAGTTCTGAACTCAAGAATGTCTCTGTAAATCTGAAACGACATATCGAGAATCATAATATCAATATTCAATTCTCAATTCAACACTGAATCTGATTAATCTGGATTTAATTCAAATCACGGCATAACGGCACAATCTCAGTATCACCGTCAATACCATATCAACAAACATCAATTACAAATCATAACTCATATCAGATACAATCTGTAATTCATTCATAATCCAAATCAGTCCGATTTCAAATCAACATAATCAGAAAATCATAACAATTCCATAATCAATCTGTTTCTCAATCTGACTTCGATTCTACGATGTCTAACATGCCAAGAAGATCATATATGAATCATATTCGATTCCAACACTATCATAATTTCAAGACATGTCAAAACGTAGTAAAACTTACGTCTAGTTGTAGCCTACGTTGATAGGAACACAGTACTGACTGAAGGAATGTAACGTTATATATATATATATATATATATATATATATATATATATATATATATATATATATATATATATATATATTGCATGCTGAAGGATAGGTGGCTGCTCCTATGTGCAGCACGTCTCGCGCATATGCGCGAGACCTACTGGTCTTAGCATATCCCTTCTCGGCAGCTCGCGCATATGCGCGTGCTACCTCCGCGCATATGCGCGAGGTTCTCTGGAAATCTCCTTTGGCTTCTCGGATGACGCGCACATATGCGCGCACCACTTTCGTGCATATGCGCGAGGTTCTCTGGACATCACCAATTCCCTTGCACAGGCTCGCGCAGATGCGCGCCCTCACTTCGCGCAGATGCGCGAGACCCTGTACGTCTTGTCGCGCATGTGCGCGAATGGTACTGTCCTCGCACATACATTATCACATGTTACCTAAAATCATGTCTCGGTTGGCCTTTTTTATAATCATATTAAATTATAATCCAATAATCTTTAATTAACAGCGATTAACTTTCGGGCATTACACATAGCATGAATCAAATGGAAGGGAATAACATGTTAAAACCATTGAAACACAATACATATATTATCATGTGGGCACAAGGAAATGAATCCCACGTACTACACTTGGATCACTTGATTCTATTCTCTTGGTACACTTCCTACAACAATAAACCATATATTGCACCATTAATAACCCAATAATCAAACAACCATACCAATAAATCCATAAAACCAACACCATCAACAAACCCATGATTTCTCCCAACACCAAAAAAAGAAGAATAAACTATACCACAAGCTTACCTTAGCTCCTTGAACCAACAATGACCTTGTTCTCACTACAATAATCGAACAATAAGCTTGAATCAAAGAAAGGAAGGAAAGAAATGTAGGAACCCTAGTCTCCCTTGAGCTGCAAACCGAGAAGAGTGGAGAGAAATGATGGAAAAGTGAACCAACTCATGTATTTAATCACTTAAAACCGTAAAACACGACTCTACAGTTCATGCACCGCGGGTGCGCTAAGCCTTGGACCGCGGGTACGCTACGCTGTCTCTACAACATCCGAAAATTTGAAAGTGACGACCGCAAGTGCGCTGAGTTCTTATCGCGGGTGCGCCCTGCCTACTGGAATTTAGCCAAAAATCTGAAACAAGCGACCGCGGGTGCGGTACCTTTCTGACTGCGGGTGCGGTGCTGCCTCTGCCCAATCACCGCGGGTGCGGTGTCTTACTTACCGCGGGTGCACTGAAACCTGAAGCCAACAAAATACTTTGCAACTAAAATCGAATCGCAACATTGCTTCTCTTCACAATTCGGCAACACTCTCAACAAGAAAGTTGCACCTCTATATCTTATCTAACCATTAAAATTGGCCTCATACCAATTGGCTCAACTTACAATTTACCATGAATTAAACCACAACGATGCTACAATAAAACCACATAACAAGTATAACCAACAATACTATAAACCATAAATCACAACTCTTAACATCAAACTATACTTAATCTTAACCAATGAGTCAATAAACATACGAAATCTTAAACCGTACCGTTCACCAGGCATGGCTATAACAATCTCCCCTCCTTAAAGGAATTTCGTCCTCGAAATTGACGTCACTGCGCAAACAACTCAGGATACTTTTCTTTCATTTCATCCTCTGGCTCCCACGTGGTTTCTTCAATCAAATGATTCCTCCAAAGGACTTTAACAATGCCGATTTCTTTGTTTCTCAACACTTTAACTTTGCGATCCAGAATCTGGACTGGAATCTCTTGATACGTCAAATTCGACGTCAAATCCAATGGCTCGTGACGAAGGACATGGGAAGGATTTTCCATATACTTCCTGAGCATGGAGACATGAAAAACATTATGAACTCTATCAAGATCTGGCAGTAGGGATAACCTGTAAGCTCGATCACCAACTCTATCCAAGATCTCAAATGGGCCAATAAATCTCAGACTCGACTTTCCTTTCTTGCCAAACCGCATCACACCCTTAAGAGGTGCTATCTTCAAGAACACATGATTGCCAACCTCAAACTGCAACAGCCTACGACGCACATCAGCATAACTCTTCTGTCTTGACTGCGCTGTCTTCATTCTTTCTTGGATAACAACAACAACATCGGCTGTCTGTTGGACCAATTCTGGATCCAACATCTTTTTCTCACCAATCTCATCCCAATACAAGGGAGATCTACACTTCCTACCATAAAGTGTTTCATACGGTGCCATGCCAATCGTCGCCCGGTAGCTATTATTGTACGTGAACTCAACAAGAGGCAATTTGGAATCCCAGCTACCAGGATAATCAATAGTACAAGCTCTGAGCATATCCTCTAAAATCTGAATAACTCTCTCTTTGACCGTCGCTCTGGGGATGATATGTTGTACTGAATGCTAACCGTGTACTGATAGCTCTGTGCAAACTCTTCCAAAACTCTGAAGTAAATCTAGGGTCATGATCAGACACGATCAACACAGGAACACCATGAAGTCTAAAAATCTCAGTTATGTACTCTTCGGCATACTGGTGGAATACGTTGTCTTGACTGGGAGAAAATGCGCTGACTTGGTCAACCGATCAATAATAACTCAAATAAGTTAAAACCTTTCTGCGTTCTAGGTAGACCAGTCACGAAGTCCATTGTAATGTGCTCCCATTTCCATTGAGGAATCGGAAATGATAGCAATGTCCCAGCAGGTCTCTGGTGCTCGATTTTCACCTGCTGACAAGTTAGGCACTGAGAAATAAACATTGAAATATCCTTCTTCATACCTGGCCACCAATAGAGTCTACGAAGATCCTGATACATCTTGGTACCACCTGGATGTATCGAGTATGGCGCGGTATGTGCCTCTGTCAAGGCGTCTCGCCAAATATCCTGTACGTCATTGTAGCCCGAATGACCAACGCTGAAAAGCGAGCAATGGTTCCCGGAACCACTAAAGCTATCTCTTCTCGATGCAAGTCTAACAACAGCGGCTTTTGAATCATAGAACTCAAAGAAGAACTCGACTTACGGCTCAATGCATCTGCTACAACATTCGCTTTCCCTGGGTGGTAACTAATCTTCACATCATAATCTTTGACGACCTCTAACCACCGTCTCTGACACATATTAAGTTCTTTCTGAGAAAACAAGTACTTTAAACTCTTGTGGTCCATGAAAATTTCACACTTTTCGCCATATAAGTAATGTCTCCAGATTTTCAGGGCGACAACCACAGCTGCCAGCTCCAGATCATGTGTAGGATAATTCTTCTCGTATTCCTTCAACAGGCGAGAAGCATAAGCTATAACTTTTCCACGTTGCATCAGTACTGCATCTAGGCCCTTCTTTGACGCATCGGTAAAAACAGCAAAGTCCTCTGAACCACTGGGCAAAGCAAGTACAGGAGCTGTCGTCAACCTATCTTTCAACTCTTGAAATCCACTCTGGCATTCAATGGACCACTAAATTCACAGTCTTTCTCGTCAAATTGGTTAACGGCAGGGCAATCTTGGAAAAGTCTGCAATAAAACGACGATAATAACCCACCAAACCAAGAAAACTGCGTACCTCTGATACAGTGGTAGGAATAGGCCACTTCTGAATCGCCTCTATTTTCACTGGATCAACAGCTATACCATACTTCGAGACAACATGGCCTAAGATAGAAATCTGCTCCAACCAGAAATCACATTTCTTCAACTTAGCATACAACCTCTTCTCTCTCAGCAACTGAAGAACAACTCTGAGGTGCTCTGCATAAAGCTCTCTGGTCTTGGAATAAAACAATATTTCATCGATGAAAACAATGACAAAGCTATCCAAATACGGCTTGAACACTCGGTTCATAAGATTCATGAAGACTGCATGAGCATTAGTCAGACCGAAAGACATCACAAGAAAATGACCGTACCTGGTCCGGAATGCCGTCTTATGGATATCAGACTCCATAACCTTCAACAGATAATAGCCAGATCGCAGATCAATCTTCGAAAACACTGTAGCCCCTGCAGTTGATCAAAAAGATCATCTATTCGCGGCAACAGATATTTATTCTTGATAGTCACTTTGTTGATTTCTCTATAATCAATGCAAATCCGCAAAGACCCATATTTCTTTTTGACAAAAAGAACTGGAGCTCCCCAAGGGGAAGAACTCCGCCGAATAAAAGCTTTATCCAATAGATCCTGCAACTGCGTTGTATAACCCGAAAAAAATCAGATTACGTATAAGTCATGCATAATTGCTAATATTTAAATTAAAAATGAATTTTTATGAATATATGAAGTGTTTTAATTGTTTTAAAAGTAGATGTTTAGTTTTATCTTTTCAAGATAAATACGCGAGGTCGGACCGGAGTTTGGAGATTAGAGATAAGAATAATAATAAGAAAAATATTCCTAAATTTAATTTAAGTCAAAGAATGATTTAATTTAAAGAAAAAGAATATGTCTTTGTGATTTAATAAATTAATTAGAGCTAAGTTGGTAAATATGTTCTTTAGGTTAATATTTAATTAAAGCTTAAATTAAAATATGTAAACAAGTGGGGATATATTAATCTAGGTATAAAATATTCAAGAAATTAAATATAACATTTAAATGCTTAAATTGTTAACAATGCAATGCCATACAAGAGTTCATTTTAAATTAAGGTGTAAATTCACTAAAATGTATAATGAGTATTTAAAACCTTGAGCAATTAAAATACAAGATTTAAACAATAAAATACCATGCAAATTAGTAATAATAATTTTGGGTCCAACATTCAAAATAATTCAAAAGTTGATAACTCTCTATTCAAACCATTCCTAATTGCACTCCATGTGGTATTTATTCCCTCACTTTTAATTCACTAATTAGTAGTAATTCAAACACTATAACACAACTCATTTCTCCTCAGCTAATTACCCAAACCAAACCAACGTGAATATGCAACAAGACCAACGACAACAAAAAGGAATGGAAACAACTCAAAACCCATTCAAATCCCTCACTTGTAACTCTCAACTAAATGCACTTCAATACCTATTTATCACCTCCTATAATACTCATCTCTATTGTCTAGCAATCACACATCATCACCTTTGAAACATATCAGAATTAGCAGCTTAGAAACGTGATAACAATAGCAAAAGTAACCGAGAATAGCAGCAGAAAATAAGAAGAGAATCCAACTCGGTTCCGACGCTCGTCTTCGTTGTATTGATTTGTTTTTGTGTCAAAACAAATTCCAGGCATGTATATATTGTTTCTTTTCTCTTCAATAAAGTCCTATAGATATTTTAAAACATTATATGTTCAGGATTCATGAGGCAACACGAAATTTACATCAACTTTGCAAGAAAACTGCATATGCACACTCACGGATTTTGATTTAGAACTTCACGGTTTGAGATGTTTTGTTGGTTACAGGGTGTTGCTTCGTTACCAGGCTCACATGGCTGCTTCTAGGAATGTTTTAGAGTGTGTTAGGGTGTTGTTAGTTCGTTGGTTTAAGTCCATACACTCAGGAGAAAGATTTGACAACAACATTTCAATGAGTTACAGATTTTGTGTCAAGTTTCTGTCATTGAGTTGTTTAATGGGTGTGTTCGGATCTTGGCTATCCTAAGGGCTGTAGCCATGGTTAGAACTCTACCTTAACATGTCAAGGATGTGACCAAATCATCCCTTCAAGGATAGGTTCACGGATCCATCAAAATTTCACCAAAACATCACAAGCACATTTCGGTTTCATCATTTTTCTGTGTGAGTAACTTTCGGTTTTTGAGGTGTTGGATGGATTGTGGTTGGCTTCTAGCCCATAGCCATGGTTCATACAATACTCCGTCATGTCTAGATCAAGCCATGGTTGATTAAATAGCCATTGGAACGACCCAAGACAGTAAAACAAGTCAATACATCACAAGACACAGCAGGTTGCATTCTCGGCTAGCACCTTACATTGTCCTAGGTGTTGGCTCGGTTTGGTAAGAGTCTCTAGTTGGTGGTTCAAGCCATTGGTCATTAAATTTCAGAGTTTACACCACAAACACACAAGCTGCTACTGCTGTAATTTGACAGCAACTAGCAGTTTGGTTTTGGTGCTTGTTTGAGTTCTTGTTTGGCTTTTAGCCCATGGACTTGGACTGAAAAGTACCATAATGAGTTAGGAAAGTCATGTTGTTTGCCGTTCGTGATTCGGTTGAGTTTAGAGATCGTACGAGAATTTACGGTGCAAGGTGCCAAAATGACTCTCGGAAGAATGTTTTTTGTTTTTGGATTCCATTCACCAATTTTCGTGTACAGCTGTTCCCATGGTTATTTTCCAGTATATTAGGGGTATTGTAATCATGGTTAAACGTCGGTTTAATGTTGGTTCGCTTTGGTATGAAGCCATGATTAAAAATCAAGTTATGGGTTCTAATCGTCTCGTTTTTGGTTCTATTGCTAAGTTTTGGTCAAGATGAGATTTATTGCATGTGTCACATATTAGAATTAAGTCGCAGCAAGCCTGGGAGCGATCCAACTCATCCGATAAAAATAAGGTTATAATTATATTACGTGCATAAAATATAAAATGTTTATTTTTGAGATATATGTGATATGTCTTGTGGCCACCTTATGTTTATGGGTTTGGAAGTCGGTAGGCGCAACCGAGGACCTCTCCACCCGGTGACTTACGACCGGTTTACGATTATGTATGGGTACGGATATCCAGTCCAAGGGCTGTGGTGATCTCTACCGTCCAGTATACTGTGGTTTAGTCTGATCAGGCGCTCACGTTATGTTATGTGCCACTTGCTTAGAAACATTATCTCTACCAGAAAATTATGATATGATATGACAGAGCTCCATTGAGCAAACCTTTTACGTATGAATTTCAGATATGCACGTAGTTATAATTATTCATGATACGATTTTCACCATACACTTTACTATACCATATATTTACGTTGCATGCGATTTTATGATATATTTACTTGTTATTCACGATATATACATGTTGATTCCTTAGACTCACTAGACTTGATTGTTGTAGGTACTGATGAGGTCGAGACGAAGGGCGTAGACCAATGAGCAATCTTGTGGCAGTAGTAGTAAACCCGAGGACATCATGTTTTAATTTATGCATCTTTTATTATTCAAACTCAGTTTTAATACGTTGGATTATTTTTAAATCGTTGTTTGAAAACAATATTTACTTCCGCTGTTATTTTAAAATTAAATTTTATTTACATGTTTATTTTATAAGTGAGGCAAGTTATATATTTATTTAGAAGTTTTTTTATAATTCCGCAAAAATTTAAATACAAAATACGGGCCTTTACATGCGTCTTCAAGTCTTTCATCTCTGTAGGGGCCATTCTATATAGAGCCTTAGAAATAGGAACCGTTCCAGGGACTAGATCAATCACAAACTCTACATCTCTGTCCGGCGGTAAACCCGGAACATCATCCTCAAATACATCAGGGAAATCTCTCACCACATCAATAAAATCAATATTCAACTTAACAATTCTATCCATATCAAAAACCGAAGCCAAAAACCCATCACAACCTCTAAACAACAACTTCTTAGCCTCAAGACATGAAATAAAAGAAAGGACCAGTGAATTACCTGCACTGGCGAGCATACCTTCCCTATTGCCATCATCTGCAAATTTCTCCGTCTTAGCAATGCAATCAATCACTGCACGATAAGTTGATAGCCAATCCATGCCAAGTATAATATCAAGCGCAACCATCGGAATAACAATCAAATCAGTATAAACCACTCGCTTATCAATTTGAACAGAGCACGCACACACAATAGATGTCTGGCACAACATATCCCCAGAAGGCAATACAACATTAAACTGGAGGGGAAGAATAGAAGGAACTAAACCCGAAGATCTCAAAAATAGTTCAGACATAAAAGAATGAGTAGCACATATATCAATCAATGTCGTAGCTACTCTGCCTGAAATTAAAATAGTGCTAGGGATCACAGAAGAATCATGGTTTATACCTTCCTTCGTCATGGTGAAGATGCGACCCTGCACCTTCTCTTTACTCGATCCTCTTGGACAGTCCTTGGCAATATGGTATGCAGTTCCACATCGGTAACAAGTATGAGTACCAAATCTGCACTCTGCCCTATGATGCCTATTGCACTTGGGATACAATGGCTTGTCTGGATCAAATGGAACTGTCGGTGCGTTAGAACTCGGTTCCATCTTGTCTTTCCCCTTAAAACTGCCTTTGCCTCTTTGGATCGAACCTTGACCTCTTTGAGCAATAGCCTGTTGCCTCGCCTTTCTCTCTCTGGCAATGTCTTTCTCGTCTTGCTCGACTAACAAGGCTTTAGCCACAATCTCTTTATATGTCACCTTAGCATATTGATGTCCCTTCTGATCTCTGCTCGAAGGCCTCTAATGAAGTGAGCACCCTTGTCTTTGTCATTAGAGGCAATATACGGTGCAAACAGACAGCCCTCCTTGAACTTCAAAATGTACTCATCGACATTCATACCTCCTTGACTAAGCTCTAAAAATTCAGTCACCTTCAGAGCTCTAAATGCATCTGGGAAGTACTTGTCATAGAAAAGATCAGTAAAATCTTACCATTTCAATGCCCCGGTACATCAACACCTACCTTGGTAGCATTCCACCAAATGCGTGCAGCTTTGACTAACATGAACACTGCACAACCAATTCTATCCTTGTCTTCATATTTGAGATGATCAAATATCGCCTCAAGTGTTTTGATCCACTCTACAGCCACCAGATCAGTGCTTCCTGCAAATTCCGGTGGATCCATCCTCTTAAAAGCAGTAAAGATCCCATCTGTTCTAACTGCTTGTGCCACTTGGCCTCTCCCTTGTCCTCTACCTTGGCCTGAACCTTGCAAACGGAGCAACTGTTGGATCTTCTCACTGTGGACCTAGGCTTGCTCTTTCAGTAAATTGCCGAACTCGTCGACAACTCTCGATGATGAGCTATCCTCACCCTCTGAAGCCTTTCTCTTAGGAGGCATCAACTCCTACAATGTTCTCAGATAATACATATAAACCAATAACAAAGAATAGATGTAGAAGAAGACATACCCGAACTGTTGAAAGTAGACGAAGTCATATGCATTGGTCCGAAGAACGTTGCTCTAATACCACTAAATGTAACGACTCGACCAGTTTTAATAAAATAGCAGTGAAATTTAAAATTTTCTTTAAAAGAAAGAAGGATTTAGAATACATTTCAATATATAATCAAAAGTATATACATGATCAATAAAATCATGCAAAAAAATACAAAATATCATTTTTGTGATCATGTCCAAAATGCTAGCAAAATAGTCTTCTTCCTTCCTTCTCTTATTCATATGACTCCGGCTCCAATCAACGTCCAGACTCGTCGCTCTTATCTGCATAACATGAAATAACTGAAATGAGTATAAAACTCAGCAAGTGGAACTCTTACATAGCAATGAATACATATCATACTCTGAAAAACATGACTTTGAAAACATTAAATACCATCAACTCTGAAACATAAATATCATAGCATGAATAACAATAACGATGGTATTTCTCTTTTCTCTAATGGATTGATATTTAAATAGTATCTCTGTCTTTGTACCTATATCCCATCGATATGAATCGATACTCTGTTGGGATATAAGCCTATGGTCGTTGATCAATTAATTGCATGCAATCTCTGACTATGTATCTATCAATCCAATAAATCATTTGAACTCTCTTTCAGGCATTAAACCAAACACTTTGCATACTCTCTTCTTTTGTATTCTCTTTGACATAAATGAGACATAAAAATTCCTCTAATATACAACAAAGTGTATTAATACATAGCATGAATCAAATGGAAGGGAATAACATGTTAAAACCATTGACACACAATACATATAGTATCATGTGAGCACAAGTAAATGAATTCCACTTACTACACTTGGACCACTTGATTCTATTCTCTTGGTACACTTCCTACTACAATAAACCATATATTGCACCATTAAGAACCCAATAATCAAACAACCATACCAATAAATCCATAAAACCAACACCATCAACAAACCCATGATTTCTCCCAACACCAAAAAAACAAGAATAAACTATACCACAAGCTTACCTTAGATCCTTGAACCAACAATGACCTTGTTCTCACTACAATAATCCAACAATAAGCTTGAATCAAAGAAAGGAAGGAAAGAAATGTAGAAACCCTAGTCTCCCTTGAGCTGCAAACCGAGAAGAGTAAAGAGAAATGAGGGACGAGTGAACCAACTCATGTATTTAATCACTTAAAACCATAAAACACGACTCAACTGTTCATGCACCGCGGTTGCGCTAAGCCTTGGACCGCGGGTGCGCTACGATGTCTGTACAACATCCAAAAATTTGAAAGTGACGACCGCAGATGCGCTGAGTTCTTACCGCGGGTGCGCTCTGCCTACTGGAATTTAGCCAAAAATCTGAAACAAGCGACCGCGGGTGCGGTACCATTCTGACCGCGGGTGTGGTGCCGCCTCTGCCCAATCACCGTGGGTGCGGTGTCTTACTTACCGCGGGTGCACTGCCACTTGAAGCCAACAAAATACTTTGCAACTAAAATCGAATCGCAACGCTGGTTCTCTTCACAATTCGGCAACACGCTCAACAAGAAAGTTGCAATTCTATATCTTATCTAACCATTAAAATTGGCCTCATACCAGCTGGCTCAACTTACAATTTACCATGAATTAAACCACAACGACGCTACAATAAAACCACATAACAAGTATAACCAACAATACTATAAACCATAAATAAAAACTCTTAACATCAAACTGTACTTAATCTTAACCAAGGAGTCAATAAACATACGAAATCTTAAACCATACCGTTCACCAGGCTTGGCTATTACATATTTAAATTTAGCACTTAGCATCCCAATTTTCATACCATTTATTATTGACACAAAAATAAACTTCTACATCAAAATACTAAAGCTTATATAATTTTTATCTCATATTACCATAAATAATTTATTATCTCCGAGTTAAACATTTCATCTTAAGTCAGAAGCTAATCTTCAATAAATAAATTCCCAAAAATGTTAGTCAACTTATATGATAGGTGCATTACCAAAAATATAAGTCAACTTCTATCTGATAGGTACATTCCCAATATAATTCAACTTATCTTTGTACATTCCCAAAGAAATGTTACATTTATTTCTTTTCGCATCATATAACCATAATACCAGTCTAGCCTACCTTATCATCTCTCCATCATTACTGTTGTTTTTCCACTACATCCATATGTGCTTCTTCTTCTTCTCCTTCCACATTTTCCACTACAAGGTGCATGTAGTTAATTTGTTCTTGTAGTCTATCCATAGCGCCATGAAGCTTGGCTATGTAACGTTCTTGCTTGTTAGCAAGGTTTTCATGTTGATGAAGAGAGCAGTTAGCAAGATCCTTCTCAGTTTTAATCCTTACTATCAACTTTTGATTAGGGGAAACTAGTTGTACCACGTGAGATGGGTTACGTAGGGTTAGGTCGAGCTGGCTTTCTGCTCGATCAAGATGATTGGTGAGACATTGTACATTAGTTTGAAGCAGGTTCCTAATCTCCAAGAGTTCTTGTTTCTCTTGTTTTCCTCTAGCGAGTTGAGCCTTTAGGGTTTCTATCTCTCGTGTTTGGTTTTCAATTGTAAGTTGATGCATGCGAAGGGCGGCTTGAGCACGAGTACAAAGGGTGGCCATTTCCAATACATATCGAATGAAAAAGCGATCAAAGTTTCATTATCAGATAAGCAAGGTATTTGGATCGAACAAGATGGGATTTTCCAAACGTGGAAAGAAGGGGTAATTTCGCACAGATTGAAAGCAATTGACAAGATTGAGTTTCGAGAATCTATGCAAAAGTATAAGCTATCCAATTATGGTGACATCTTAAATTTGGAGATTTAAACAAAAGAGATGAGTGTGATACATCAGAATGATTTGGATAGGAAGGCATAGGCTTTTGCCAAAATTTGACTTTGCCAAATTTTTTCTCTCATACTCCCAGCCGGATTATGAACCCGACAGCTCTGTTACCACTTAAATGTAACGCCAGCAAAGAGGAGCATAGTCGCCATTTGAGGACAACACTGCAAGTTTTGCAAGATAGGAATTATATGCAAAATTCAGCAAGTGCGAGTTTTGGCTTGATAGAGTGGAATTCTTAGGCCACATCATTTCTAGTGATGGCGTTGAAGTTTATCCATGTAAAGTTGAGATAGTGAAAGAGTGGTCAGTACTGAAGAGTGTTACCGAGATTCGCAGTTTCTTGGGACTAGCTGCCTATTATCGCAAATTTATTCAGGGATTCTCATATATTGCAGTACCTTTGACATCTTTGACTAAGAAGAATGCAAAGTTTATTTGGGATCCGAGTGTCAAGACAGTTTTGACAAGTTGAAGCAAGCTTTGATATCAGCGCCAGTGTTATCTATGCCATCGGGGCAAGGAGAGTATGTTCTCTATACCGACGCTTCTAAACTGGGTTTGGGCGCAGTTCTGATGTAAAATGACCGAGTTATAGCCTATGCGTTAAGACAGTTAAAAATCCAAGAGAAAAACTACTCTACTCATGATCTTGAGCTTGCAGCGGTAGTTTTTGCATTGAAAATTTGAAGACACTATTTATATGGGGAGAAGTGCAAAATATTCACAGATCATAAAAGTTTGAAATACTTCTTCACCCAAAAGGAACTGAATATGAGACAATGTAGATGGCTTGAGTTAGTAAAGGACTACGACTGTGAGATTAGCTATCATCTAGGAAAAGCTAATGTTGTGGCAGACGCATTGAGTCGAAAAACAACAGTTATCACTCAATTATCAATCCAAAGACCGTTGCAGTCCGATATATAATGGTTTTAGCTTACAGTGTATGCTAGGGGCTGAAAGGGGATCTATTAAGGTGCCTTAATGCGCAACGGAAGTTTCAAAAAATTGTTTTTCAACAAACAGAGCACCCTAATCCTATAATGTGAAGCAAATACAAAAAACACAATATGACATTCATATGGTGTTTTAAAGAAATATACCTATCAATCTCTCAAGATTGATGTTGGCTCCAACTTAGTTGTCAAACAACTAAGCTTTTCAAAGGATGACCCAATCTACAATCTTTCCTTGAGCACACATTTCTCAAAATCAAGCCCACCACCAACTAGCTAGAACCCCTTTTATTTTGCACTAGAAAAATAAGAGGATTTTTTTTGAGAAGTGTAAGGATTCTTCAACAATTGAAGAAGCCAAAATTGAAGGAGAAAGAGCCTCAAAATTTCAGCCACACCATGGAGGAGGAGAGAAGAATAATTTTTCTTGGTGTGTGAAAAAAGTTAAAGTGCGCATGAGAGACACAAGCCTTGTTAATTGAAAAAGTTGTCTCTCAACTCTTCACCTCCCTTGCATGCTTTTCTATTTGGGTTTGTAACAATTACAAAGCCCATGGACTTTTATTTAAATGTCTCCAACACATTTAAGTCCGTTTAAACTTTACTTGATTTTACTCAAGCCCACTACTTTAATAATTATTTCTAATTGGGCTCTACAATTCCCAATGTTATTTAATTAATTAAACACTTACTTGAATTAATTTAATTATTTGGACACTTCTAGGCCCACTAGTGTTTAATTAATTCAACACTAGAATTAATTTAATTTAGTCCATAATAATGTTTATGAAAATCAAAATTTTCAAATACATTACTTGTTTAGCCAACTTTTAATTAAGGAATACTTCCATAAATTAAAAGTTACATTCTCCTTATAGAAGTCATACTTTTATTTTTATTTACGCTTATAAACTCCTTTATAAGCCGTTCAACACATTGAACTATTTTTCTTCTCAACGAGATCTAGAAAGCTAGTATTTGTGTGGCCCTCAATGGTTCATTGATACAACTAGCAGTGGGTTCACATTTCCATGTGATTCGAGACTAAACATGTCCTTATATGAGCATACCTCAATTGCTCCATTCTTACTTATCAACTCCTTGATAATAAGAACGTCAGAACTCAAGTCTGATAGTACCCAACCAATCATGTTAAACTCCTAGTAGCATTGCTTACATGATTCCCTAGGTATCAAATGATAATGCCGGCAAGAACCATTCAATTATGGTTAGCGTACAGTACGGTCCCTTCAACTCATATATCCCGACCGATTCGACAACTATTGGTATATCGAGAGCTGTCAATGAATCGATACTATGTGTCATGTTGTAGTTGCATCGATGGTGTAATCTATGAAACCCCTTTCCTAATTAGCACCATACTCTGATCAGAGATTTCATACTGCATATACGTGAGAACACATAGGATATCCATACCCGAAGGTAAGCGGTGAATCCCCGACTACAATGCATCGACTCCTATATGTTTCGACAGAACACCCAACCTTGCCACCTGATGACCCCATGAGAGTCGGTAAACAAGTTAAAGTGCAGTGCTAGCACATAGAGTCTCAATGTTGTAGAGTCTCAATGTTGTCCCGGGTCATAAGGACTACTGGTGTACAACCATAAACTAGGACGTTTCCACTCGATAAGTGAGAACCACTTGGAAAGTCCTTTATGGAGGGTTGTTCAGTGGACTCTACAAGGAGCACCTCTCTGCATGTTCAGACATCACAATGTCCCCTACCAATGAAACATGGTATTCACATCGCAGATACTAGTCTCGAACTCGAGTGGCCTATATCCTTCTTAGCGGCGGCTGAATCGACTAGGAACTGTTTAGAATATACAGTATTCCAAATATGAGTTTCATGATACTCATCATATGAGCATTTCATATTATTTCTACTATTTGTATATTTATGGATTTTATCTATGCAACATGCATGAGTATACAGATAAAGAAGTGCCAAAACAATAATTTCAAATATTATTAAAATAAAGACTGTTTATACATATAGTTTCATTGTGAACACTCGGCCAACACTTGGCTTGACGTGCACCTACTCTAACAATCTCCTACTTACACTAGAGCCAACTACCCATAAGCTTCAAACCCATCGATTCACGATGCTTCTCGAATAATGGTCCAGGTAAAGGCTTAGTTAGTGGATCAGCAACATTATCTGTGGAGCCGACTTTGCCAATCGAGACATCTCCTCTTTCCACAATCTCTCGGAGTATGTGGTACTTTTTCAATTTGTGTTTGGACTTCTGATGAGTCCTTGGCTCCTTTGCTTGAGCAATAGCTCCCGTGTTGTCACAAAACACCGTGACAGGAGCAACTCCATTAGGAATGACGTCCAAATCTTGAACGAAATTCGTTATCCAAACAGCCTCCTTTGCTGCAGCTGATGCAGCAATGTATTCGGCTTCAGTGGTGGAATTCGCAGTACAGTTTTTCTTGGAACTCTTCCAAGAGACAGTAGCACCATTGAGAATGAATACGAACCCAGAGGTTGAATTCGAGTCATCGATATCACTTTTGAAGCTAGAGTCGGTATAGCCTTCCAATTTCAGTTCTGCACCCCCATAGAGCAAGAACAATTTATTGGTCCTTCTCAAATACTTGAGGATGTCTTTCACAGCTTTTCAATGTGGAAGACCAGGGTTCGATTGATATCTACTCACTACACTTAGTGCGAAAGCCACGTCAGGACGTGTAGATATCATCACATACATGATTTTACCAATCGCAGATGCATAAGGAATGCTTGTCATCGTCGTTATCTCTGCATCAGTCTTAGGAGACATAGACTTGGATAGGGACACACCATGACACATTTGTAGATGTCCTCTCTTAGACTCATCCATCGAGAACCGCTTCACGATGGTATCAATGTATGTGGACTGGGTGAGACCAAGAAATCTTTTCGATCTATCTCTATAGATCTGTATTCCCAATACAAAAGATGCTTCACCCAAGTCCTGCATCGAGAACTTACTCGCTAACCATATGTTAGTTGATTGTAACATTCTTACATCATTCCCAATGAGTAGAATGTCATCAATATACAGCACTCCCACTGACCTTCTTATACACACAGGGTTCCTCAGGATTCTTAGTAAAACCAAACTCTTTGATTGTACTATTGAATCTAAGGTTCCAACTCAGAAATGCCTGCTTTAGACCATAAATAGATTTCTGAAGTTTGCATACCATATGCTCACTTCCGACAGATGTAAACCCTTCAGGTTGAGACATGTAAATCTCTTCCTTAATATCCCCATTAAGAAAGGCTGTCTTGACATCTATCTACCATATCTCATAGTGATACCATGCAGCTATGGCTAGCAATATCCTTATGGACTTGAACATTGCAACTGGAGAAAAGGTTTCCTCAAAGTCAACTCCTTGTCTTTGTGTATATTCTTTTGCCACCAATCGCGCCTTGAAGGTCAATACCTTCCCATCCGCCCCAAGTTTCCTCTTGTAAATCCATTTACACCCTATAGGAACAATTCCCTCGAGTGGATCCACGAGATTCCACACTTGGTTCGAATGCATGGAATTCATCTCAGGTTCCATTGCTTCAAGCTACTTAGATGATTCAGCATCAGATCACGCTTCCTTGAAGGTCCTTGGATTACATCCATGGTTAGATTCATCATGGCCCTCTTCAAGAAGCAGACCATACCTCATATGTGGTCTTGAGACTCTCTCGGATCTTCTAGGAGCTTGTATCTCCTCTCTTGGCTCTTCGGGTGTGGGTTCTTCAATTGTGGGTGTTTTTCGAACCTCTTTGAGTTCTATCATCTCCCCTTTTCTATCCAATAGAAATTCATTTTCCAAAAAGGTTGCATTCCTAGAAACAAACACCTAGAAACAAACACTTTTGTTTCTTTGGGATGATAGAAATAGTATCCAATTGAATTCTTTGGATATCCCACAAAGTAACATAAAATGGATCGACTATCCAATTTATCTCCCAATACCTGCTTCACATAAGCAGGGCACCACCATATTCTAAGATAAGAATATTTGGGAGGCTTACCCATCCATATCTCATATGGTGTCTTATCAACTGCCATTGAATGAACATTGTTCAACAACGGTGCTTTGTCTCAAGCGCATATCCCCAAAAATATGGCGGCAATTCCGTGAACGCCATCATAGACCGAACCATGTCCATCAATGTTCGGTTACGACGCTCAAAAACACCATTCAACTGTGGTGTAGCGGGCGGAGCCCACTGCGAGAGAATCCCATTCTCCCTAAGATACTCTTGGAACTTCGCTCTCAAGTTATAATGGCCCGAAAATTCGTGTTTGAAAATTTGCGGAAAAATTTAAAATTTTCTTTTTTTAAAATAATTAAAGTGCCTCATTCATAAAATAAACTGATAAATCAAGTTTAATGTTCAAAATAGGAGCGGAAGAAATTATTGTCCGCAAAATAACAAGTTAAATTAATCCAACAACTGATAACAATGTTTGAGCATAAAAATGAAAAATACTGTAAATGAGGGCCTCGGGTTCCACTACTGCCGACCCAAGATGGCTCACTAGTCCCCGCCCTCAATCCCGACCTCATCAGTACCTACAACAATCAAGTCTAGTGAGTCTAAAGACCCAGCATGCATATATCGTAAATAACGAGTAAATAATATAATAAAATTGCATGGGAGTAAAAATATCATGTCATGAGGCATAACGTGAAAATAACTTATCATGAGCAATTATAATACGTGCATAACTGAACTGAGAATCATAAGTGAAATGTTTGCTCAATAGAACCTTGTAATGAAATAGCATGTAATAATTTTCTGTTTAGTTTATGTTCTACGCAAGTGACCCCAGAACTGCACTGAACTGAACTGATCGATTAGTGACCACCGGGTGAAGTAATGTTCGCCTAATAAGACTAATGCCATAGTATACTGGGTGGAACTGAACTGAACCGGTAAGTGACCACTGGGTGATACAATAATCCCATGATAGTGAAATGGCCACAAGCAATATCGCATAAATCTCAAAAAAATGAATATTTTATATTTTTATGCACGTAATATAATTAAATGGCATAATTAAATATCCTGTATTATATTACCACATGGGTTGGATCGTTCCCAGGCTCGTTTAGACCTAAATTTTACATGAAAAATATGCAAATGATTTTCTTGACCAAACTTTGTAATTGAATCAAAAAACGAGACAATTACGCCCAACGACTTCGTATTTAATCATGACCCCGTACCAACCCGAACCAACATTTAGTCATGATCACAATATAACTAAAATGATGAAATAATGCTCCTAAAATTTCAGTACTTCGAAATTTAGTGAATGGAGGCCAAAAATATGAAACGCTCTTTCGAGAGTCATTTTGGCACATTGCACCGTAAATTCCCGTACGACCTCTAAACTTAACCGAATCACAAACGGCCAAAAACATGACCTTCATAACTCGATGAGGCACTATCCAGTCCAACAACATAGGGTAAAAGCCAACCAAGAACTCAAACGAGCCTATGAACCGAAGCAGCAAGTTGCTGTCCAGAAATTCCAGCAACCGCACTTGTGCTCACATTGCTTCGTTTGCAAGACTATTGGCCATTAGGGCTTGCACAACTGACTATAGCCTCTTCACAAAATCCTAAGGAATGGTTGGAACCATGTATAAGGGCCCTAGGCCAGCCACAATCCAAAAAAAACCAGAAACAATCCACACGTCCCAACCGAGCACCAATTATGCGTGTGGGATGTTGCAGTGGTTCTTGCTGTCATGGACCATTCCAGTGGCCACCATGGCACGATCTAGACATCAATAGGTAGGGTGTGAACTAGGGATAAGGGCCAGAGGCCAACCAAGGTCCACCCCAAATCACCAAAAATCAGAGTATACATGCAGAAATGAAATGGGGATCGAAGGGGGCTGTGCTTGTAAGTTTTAAAAACGGATAGGAACGTGAACCAAGCCATGAAAGGCCGACTTGGTCATGTTCTAGAAATGTCAAGGAGATGTTCTAACCATGGCTATAGCCCTTAGGGCAGCCAAGATCAGAACACTTGCCTTAGAATAAAAATCGTGCAACCCGACACTCAAAATGCAGTTTGGACGTGTTGCTGTCCATTCAAGTTGCTGGGGGAAAATGAGACTTTAACCAATGGTCAAATCCCTTCTTAACACACCCTATATCCATCCTATATGCAATCTGGCAAGCCTGGGCGTGAGCCAACACCTGAACCATCATAAACAACAGAAAATGTGAAGCACAAGAGGGATCCGAAATAATTATGCAATGTTTTCGAATCTTGCATGATGAAATTTCGGTTTTTGCTTAAATAAAATCATGAGTATGTTGTTTTAAAATACTAATGTGGCTTGATTGAAGAACAAATAAAAACATATACATGCCTTGGTTTCGTTTTGAAAAGAAAACGAAGGAATATGACGACGCGGCGCGGAGGAGACGGAGTGATCTTCTTTTCTTGCTTCTATTCGATTTCCTCTCTTATTTCTTTCTATGAGGCTCACGATTTTTACTATGAATATGCTCTGAATTTCGGTGCAAGGGAGAGGGGGAAATGGTTAGGAGACTGAAGGGGAGTTGCAATATAAAAGGGATTCAAATGGCATGACCAAGTCTTGCTCCTTTGAATTTGTTGGATGAGTAATTGGTTTGATATCCAAGAGATTTTTGGAGGGATAATGGAGGTGCAATGACCGATTCTTCATGTCAAAACAAGGCAAGGACAATGATTTATTATTAATTAATGGTGATTAAAAGTGAAAGGGTTATCATACTGAGAAATAACAAGGAAAGGTCAAAGGTGTTGAGTTGTCAAAGAAACGTTATAACACCTATGGGGTGGCCGAAATTAGGTTATTAAGTGGAGGAGAAATATTGCTTAGTTAGTGTATTTTAAATCTTTAGAACCTTACCTAACCTTTAAATAATTTAGTGAATTAACACATTAATTATGGAACCTAAATGAACTTATTTCCTACTTACCTCAAGTTACTTAAATAATTCCTTAAACATTCTTTTACCTTAAATTAACTTACTAGATAGCTAAAATAAATTCTGGGAATGTTTTCTTAATATTAAATTTTATTTCAAAACTCCAACTTCAGTCCGGCCTCACTTAATTAACAGAAAAGATAACAATTAAACTACTGCATAAAATAATTAACTTTAAAGAAAAAGAATTTAAATTCTCATTCAATAAAATCATATTTAACACTAGAATTATGCATGGCTTATACGTAGTCAAATTTACGGGTTCTACACAAGTACTCACCACCTCGATCCGATCAAAGTGTCTTGATGCTTCGTCCCAACTGTTTCTCTTCTTCACTTCTGAATTTTTTGAACCTTTCAAAGGCTTCAGACTTGTATTTCATCAAATACACATACTTTGAAAAGTCATCGGTAAAGATGATGAAGTAAGCATGTCCATAGTGGTGATGCTAAGCAGACCGTACACATCGGTGTGGATCAAATCGAATAACCCTTTGGCTCGCTCCACATGGCTCTTAAAGGGGATTTTGGTCATCTTTACTTTTAGACAGGATTCACAAGTCGTGAGAGCATTAATATAAGACATATCAAACATGCCCACTCCCACTAGCATGTTCATCCTTCTTAGGGAAATATGTCCTAATCTAGCATGCCATAATTGTGCCGAATTTAGAGTATCTTGTTTTCCCATGTTTGTTGTTGTTATTGCTTGGACATTGTTTAGTTGAATATCTTTCAATTTTAAGGTGTAGAGATTGTTTTCAAATTCTCCAGTACCAATTAAACATTCATTCTTGTAAATGATACAACCTTTCCTAAATAAACAAGAATATTCATCTTTATCTAGCATAGAAATGGAAACAATATTTTTGAACAAATGTGGTACAAACAAAACATCTCTCAAAATCAACTTAAAATCATTGTTCAACAATAAGTAAACATCTCCTACGGCTTTGGCAGCAACTCTTGCTCCATTGTCCATCCTTAAGAGGGTCTTACCTTCCCTAAATCTCCTAGTTCTTCCCATCACCTGCAAATAATTACAGAGATGTGAGACACAGCCGGTATCCAATACCCATGAAGTTGAGTCAATTGAAATGTTTACTTCAATGTAGAACATACCATTTTAAGAACTTTTCTAGGCAAGATGCTCTCTGCAGTTACGCCTCCAATGTCTAGGCTTCTTGCAGTGATGACAAATATCAGCGGTCTTGTCAGCCTTTACTGGTGTGGCTGCCACAACGGGACTCAGAGCTTGCCTTTTCAAGGGCACGTTCTTATTGGGACGTTGGAAAGAACGCTTCTTTCCCTTCCCACGTGGATCAATCTTCGTACCAAATGAAGAACCCACATAAAGAACCAAATTCTCTTTCTTGATGGTGGACTCAAAGGTAATTAACAAGCATTTTCACCAACTCCTCGAGGGTCGGCTCCATCTTGTTCATATTGAAATTTACCAAAAAAAGATCAAATGAGCTAGGCAATGACAAGAGCAACACGTCGGTGGTCAACTCCGAAGGCAACATCAGATCCATGCCAACGAGCTTGTCCACAAGCCCAATCAAATTTAGGCCATGTTCATGGACCGAGGCCCCATCTCGCATGTGCAAAGTGATTAGCTCCTTGACGGTAGCATGCCTAAGAGGTCGAGTCTGCTCACCAAAGAGCTCCTTGAGATGCAAATGAATGTCAGTGGCACTCTTTGCATCCTCAAAACGCCTCTGCAGCTCATCATTCATAGAAGCCTGCATATAACACTTGGCTTTAAAGTCATGGTCACACCAATCCTTGTAAGTCTGCAATTCCTCAGGAGTCCAGCTAGTCGGAGCCTCAAAAGGGGGCGACTCAGTAAGTGTATATGCTATCCTTTCCGTTTAAGATGATTTTCAGGTTTCTTAGCCAAGTGAGGTAATTAGGTCAGGTTAATATGTGTTTTTCCAGTATTGCAGATAATGGATTGCGAATCGAAAACATTGTCAATTTTGTACTGAAAGTAAAACAGATAAATGTTAATGACTATTTTAAAAAATATTTCGTAAGATATAAAGTATGAACTTTTACTTTATAAATGTTAACTCCCACTATTTTGACATCTTTCACTACCCTCTAGTGAAAACGGGAAACTCCTTTCTTAGTAGGTATGCAAGGTCCAATTAGAGAATTATGATCTCGAATAATATCAGCCAATCATAATTCCTAAAAGGTAGTTTTCAATTGTATCTCCATGCAACCCTCTACGTAAAATTTTGTTTCACGTTTGATTAGGACCCAATAATATGACGTCGTTCATCTTTACGTGTCAAGCCTTACCCATCGATGTTGAACCTTAATGGACAGTCGCCATGAGTTCCCTCAATAATATGAGCCGAAATCATGGGAGTTCCACGTAGTTCACATCACCATGTCAATGGATGTCACAGCTTTCCGGTGTCCAGGGCACCCCCAATAATATGAGCCGAGCCCCGAACACGCATAGCGTTCATCATGCACCCATTGTCGATGAAAGACAAGAAAATTATAAACAAGTTTATAATTCCCCTTTTCGGGCTTGATATTAATTTTGAATCTTATTCAAAATGAGGGTTTTTAATTTGGAAAGGTCTCATCATGAATTTTATTTAAAAGCTTTCCATGTTTGATCGTATATTTGCCGGATTCATGCAACTTTGTTATTATCATAATAATAATGCACATACTCATTATTTATAACATATCATGCATATATTATAAACAATAAACAAAACAAGGATGATCAATCGCCCCAAAACTAATGGACCGTGTGAGCTAAGCACGGGCCTAGGTCCAATCCTAGGGAAATGCATGGGATGCAAATGCAACTATTACATAAGCTTCTAATATTTACATGTCTTCGATCTTCATAATCATCAATGCCACCATCTTCCAATCTTGATCTTCTACTAAACTAATATTTACAATTAAATATACATGGCAAATAGGGATACATCTAATGGGGTGGGAACGGGCCATAAACCAAGCCCACTTGAAATTTGATAATTATTACAATCATTCAACACAAAATATCCTAGCATACACCTAACAAATTAGGCTTGGGCTTTTGATCATCCTTCATGCATAATATCACATATCATACACCATCAATTCATTATTACAATAATTAATTGATCCAATATTATATATCTTGATCCAATCACTAACCACCACGATTATAAACTAAATTAACAATGTATACAAACTCCTTTATCTGCTTTCTAATTAATTCATTTATAACCGAATTTCTTGTAAATCACAATTTACTATAAATAATTAAAGTCCAACTTCAATTATTTATTTTATGAGATAATATGTACAACTTTTGTGGATTTAAACTTAAGGGCCAAAAAATCATTTTTCACTAAAAACATTTTGGCCTATTTAAATTCACAAATTATATTAGCCATCTAATGACCCAACAATTTCAAGGCCCGTGACACTGATATTCCAAACCACTTTTTGAAACCCTAGTCGTCATCGCCGTCGTCGGAGCTCCGTCGCCGGATTCCAGCCAACTTGCACACAAATTTTTTTTTATTAAAACAAGGGGTGAGGGGCTGCCCTTTCTCGAGCTGCCCCTCGATTTTTGTTGCAAAATTTCATCTTATGCGGTTAGAAATCGACCTCAATATAATATTATGTATATGCTACACAAAATAGTATCCATAGCTCTGATACCACTTGAAAGAGGATCGATTAAGGTGCCCTAATGCGCAACAGAAGTTTCAAAAATTAGTTTTTCAACACGAAAACCGAGCACCCTAATCCTATAATGTGTATAGCAAATACGAAAAACACAATATGACAATCATAGGGTGTTTTAAAGAAATATACCGATCAATCTCTCCAGATTAATGTTGGCTCCAACTTAGTTGTCAAACAACTAAACTCTTCAAAGGATGACCCAATCTACAAGTTTTCCTTGAGCACACCTTGCTCAAAATCAAGCCACCACCAACTAGCTAGAACCCCTTTTATTTTGCACTAGAAAAATAAGAGGATTTTTCTTTGAGAAGTGTAAGGATTTACTCGAAAATTGAAGAAGCCAAAATTGAAGGAGAAAAAGCCTCAAAATTTCGGCCACACCATGGAGGAGGAGAGAATAATAATTTTTCTTGGTGTGTGAAAAAATTAAAGTGAGCATGAGAGACACAAGCCTTGTTAATTGAAAAAGTTGTCTCCCAACTTTTCACCTCCCTTGCATGCTTTTCTATCTGGGTTTGTAACAATTACAAAACCCATGAACTTTTATTTAAATTTCTCAAACACATTTGAGTCCATTTAACTTTTACTTGATTTTACTCAGGCCCACTAGTTTAATAATTATTTCTAATTGGGCTCTACAAGGCCCAATGTTATTTAATTAATTCAACACTTGAATTGATTTAATTATTTGGACACTACTAGACCCACTAGTAGTTAATTAATTCAACACTTGAACTAATTTAATTTAGTCCATAATAATGTTTATGAAAATCACAAATTTCAAATACATTATTTGTTTGGCTAACTTTAAATTTAGGAACACTTCCATAAATTAAAAGTTATATTTTCCTTATAGAAGTCATACTTCTATTTTTATTTACGCTTATAAACTCCTTTATATGCGGTTCAACACATGAACTATTTTTTTTCTCAACGAGATCTAGAAAGCTAGTACTTGTGTAGCCCTCAATAGTTCATTGATACAACTAGCAGTGGGTACACATCTCCATGTGATTTGGGACTAAACATGTCTTTATATGAGCATACCCCAATTGATCCATTCTTACTTATCAACTCCTTGATAATAAGAACTTCAGAACTCAAGTTTGATAGTATCCAACCAATCATGCTAAACGCCTAGCAGCATCGCTTACATGATTCCCTAGGTATCAAATGATAGTGCCTGCAAGAACCATTCAATTATGGTTTGCGTACAGTACGGTCCCTTCAACTCATATATCTCGACTGATTCGACAACTATTGGTATATCGAGAGCTGTCAATGAATCGATACTATGTGTCATGTATTAGTTGTATCGATGGTGTAATCTGTGAAACCCATTTCAGAATTACCACCATACTCTGATCAGATATTTTATACTACATATACATGTGAACACATATGATATCCATACCCGAAGGTAAGCGGTGAATCCCTGACTACAATGCATCGACTCCTATATGTTTCGACAGGACACCCAACCTTGCCACTTGATGACCCTATGAGAGTCGATAAACAAGTCGAAGTGCAAT
This sequence comes from Primulina eburnea, assembly GCF_022965805.1. Classification (NCBI taxonomy): domain Eukaryota; kingdom Viridiplantae; phylum Streptophyta; class Magnoliopsida; order Lamiales; family Gesneriaceae; genus Primulina; species Primulina eburnea. The sequence goes on along the minus strand of NC_133103.1, from coordinate 25,782,334 downwards.
GCTAGCACATAGAGTCTCAATGTTGTGCCGGGTCATAAGGACTAATGATGTACAACCATAAACTAGGACGTTTCCACTCGATAAGTGAGAACCACCTGGAAAGTTCTTTATGGAAAGTTGTTAAGTGCACTCTACAAGGATCACTTATCTGCATGTTCAGACATCACAATGTCCCCTACAAATGAAACATGGTACTCACATCGCAGATAATAGTCTCGAACTTGAGCGGACTATATCCTTCTTAGCGGCAGCTGAATCGACTAGGAATTGTTTAGAATATACAATATTCCAAATATGAGTTTCATGATACTCATCATATGAGCATCTCATATTCTTTCTACTATTTGTCTAATCAAGAACTTTATCTATACAACATGCATGGGTATATAGATAAAGAAGTGCCAATCAATAATTTCAAATATTATTAAAATAAAGACTATTTATACATAGAGTTTCATTGTGAACACTCGGCCAACACTTGGCTCGATGTACACCTACTCTAACAGGGGAGAGGCCCCCAATCTTGCCACATTATCAATACAGTCAACCTTGAGAGATAGAATTCGTGATGGACAGTCTACCGATGAGCAATTGCAAAAATGGAGAGCTAGAGATGAAGACAAGAGCCGAAAATTGTATTCTGAGATGGATGGTATAGTTCGTTATCAAGATCATTTATGGGTTCCTAGTGACGATTCTTTGAGAGATATTATTATGAAAGAAGCTTATGACACAACTTATTCCATTCATCCGAGAAGCACGAAGATGTATAAAGATTTGCAGTTGTTATATTTGTGGCCAGGCATGAAGAGAGACATTTGAGATTTGTATCCGAGTGTTTGACTTGTAAGCAATTTAAAGCAAAGCATCAAATACCAGCGGGAAAACTTAAGCCACTTCGTATTCCCGTGTGGAAATAGGAAAATATTTCTATGGAATTTGTTGTGGGATTACCGAAGACTGTTAAGGGATTCAATGTCATATGGGTGACATTTGATCGTCTACGAAATCAGCGCATTTTCTACCTATTATGACGACCTTCACCATGATTCAATATGCCGAGTTATATATTCGAGAGATAGTTCGTCTGCATGAGATTCCATCCTCAAACCGATGGTCAGTCTGAAAAAGTTATTCAAATTCTGGAAGATCTACTGCAAGAATGTGTTATTGATTTCCAAGGCAGCTGGGAATCAAAATTACCTCTAGTGAAGTTGACCTACAATAATAGTTTCCAATCATCTATCGGGATGGCTCTGTTTGTTGTACTTTATGGAAGAAAATGTAGATCTCCTATTCATTAGGACGAGGTTGGTGAAAGAAGATAGATTGGTCCGGATGTGATTGAAGAGACTGCCGAGATTGTAGTCAAAATTCGTGAGAGAATGAAGACTGCACAAAGCCGACAAAAGGGTTATGACGTTAAAAGATGAAGAGACTTAGAGTTTGCAGTAGGAGATCATGTATTTGTGAAAATACCACCTATGAAAGGAGTTATGCGTTTTGGCAAGAAAGGCAAGCTAAGTCCAAGATTTATTGATACGTTTGAGATATTGCCACCGATGCTTTCTGGAGTTCACAATATGTTCCATATTTTGATGCTGCGGAAGTACATGTAGACTCTGTCACATGTGCTAAATTATGAACATCTGCAATTGACTCCAAATATGACAAATGAAGAAAGACGTGTCCAAATCGTGGGAAGGCAAGAAAGAAGACTGCGAAACAAAGTCATTCCAATGGTCAAGGTCAAGTGGCTGACTCACTCAGAAGAGGAAGCTACTTAAGTAACCGAGATGGACTTGAAGAGTCGCTATCCAGAGCTATTCGATAAGTTCTAATTTCGAGGACGAAATTTTATTTAAGGGGGGAGGAATTGTAAGGTCCAAAACTAAGACGACATAATTCAACAACATGCAAATCTAGGAATTTTGAAAATGGCTAATTAAATTGATTCTAATTGCTTAATTGGTTATGTGAAATTCATGATTATATGTTAAATAGAATTTTATTGCCATTATGCATAAATGAATTTAGGATTATTCAAGTTGCGATCGAGGAACGAAGACCGAGGGCTGAAAATCGTAAAATGTTTTTGTTAAATAATTTTTTTTAATTATTTAAAATATGGTTGATGGTTTTTCACATTTTTAAAAATGAGGGGTTTTTAGGTGATATTATATGCTAGGTCGTAAATTTTATCAGTATCGGTTTTTCAACAAAAATAAGAACTTCTTGGCGACCCGGCTATTAAATTCACAAACCTATTTAAACAAAATAATTTTTAATATTTAAATATAGATTAATGGTCCTAATTTGCATGCTTATTAGGCCTAAGCCTTGTTAGTAAAATAACTAAGTATATAATATGTTAAATAACCTCCAACCCCCTCATTATCACACTCCTACAATCTGAATTTTCTCTCCAAACCCTCCCCCCCATATACATGATACACATACCACCAAAGTTCGAGAGGAAAATCGAAAGCTTCAAGGGTTTTTCAAAGCCTATACCCTCCTCGTCATCGTTTTCTTCGTCAATGGATAATCGTACATTTAAAACGCAAAGACACGCCATACTTCTTCCTTTTCTTATCTTTCACACATAGTTAATATTTAAAATTGTTTTGCATGAAAAACAAGGAACACTTTGTTATATTTTCATGTTTCAAGCGAATGTGATTTTTAAAGCATGGTTTTTGATCCAAAAACATGTTTTTGTATTGTTTAAGGTGCTGTCATGATTAGGACATACTTAGACATTGTTTTACATGAGTTTACAGTCTTAGAACCCAAGCCAAACACCACACACAATCATGAACATAAACTGGAAGCAAGTTGCTGCCATGAGGTTCATGGGGGTTCGGTTTTCGATCATGGGGGCTTGGCTTGAGTCCTAGCCATGCTAGGACTCGAGGTAAGAGGGCTGGGAGGAGTCCTAGCCAACAAGGACTCCTACACGAGAATCTTCAAGACACGCGCAGAACTTGCGCAGGCTTCCAGGAGGCTCAGTCTGTGGTACAGGGGCTAGGCTAGGGTTCGTCCTTAGGGGCCTAGGTGAGTGCACAACAGACTGGTTCAAGGGTGGCTCGGTTGACTAGAGTCCTAGCCACCAAAACATAGAGTCCTTGCACATAGGGGTTCTCGGCTAGCTGGTATATGTGGATTGGGAGCTTTGGTTCGAGCCTAGGGGTCTTTTCCATGGGTTCCAAGAGTCCAGTAGGGTTTCCTAAGAAGTTGGTCAGGGTTTGGTCCATCATGGCTCGAGGGTGGCTCGAGCAAATCAAACCATGGCTCGGTGTCGAAGTTTATAGGTCAAGTTAGGGCTTCTTTTTGGAAAACAATTGGAAACAAGGCTCATGGGGGTCGAGTCATGGTTCATGAGGGCTAAAATAGAATAAAATGTCTAATTTTTTTAAATTTAGGAATTTTATGTTGAAGTTTGGGATTTTTCGGGATTAAAACGCCTTCAAAACGATTAATTAAAGATAAATTAAAAAAATAGTATTTAAGCTAAATTAAATAATGGGAATTTTAACTTAGGCTTTAATAATTATTTGGGACATGTTAGAGTCAATGAAATCATAAAAAAGTCAAAAACGTGAAAGTTTACGTCCAGGGGTAAAACAATCATTTTACACCTAAAAAACTAGTAAACATCATGGCAGTGCTCTGAATGCTGTTTTTACGATATTATGATTATTTCAAATGTTTATGAATTTTTACATGTTAAATTATGATTTTAAATGTTTAGGGAATGATATGATTATTTATGGAATTTTTACCATAAAGTTGAAAGTTATGTTGCATGCTTGTTTTTAAAAGAAAAGGATATTAAATGCATGATTTTTATAAAGTGATGAAAATGTAAATTAATGAAGGAAGTGAAGTAATTGTAAATATTGAGGATATGAGGATATGAGGATAAGAATAGGGATGTCGTTAAGGAAAAGGCCTTAGAGTGAGCCCATTTATGGGAGAAGGCCCCAGAGAGAGCACGACTATCGTATTTCCATTCGGTGAGGATAGGCCAAGGCCAAGTTGACTGGTGAGAGTGTTGATGGTGTCCCCGCCGCCTAGTACTGTGGTTATATGTAGATGGATCCATCGAATTTTTGAGGATGAGGAAAGTCACAATTAACGATCTGAATTCAATAAAAGGAAAAATGATTATGCTCATGTTAAAAGGAATTATGTTATGAAATGACGAAACGGAAAAGGTTGAGGTCTATGTTATGCATGTTATGAAAATGTTATTTTTACATAAAAAGTATCTTTTACTATTGCATGTGATTTTATACGTATTACTTGTTATCAAGAGTATGGTGTGTTGAGTCTTTAGACTCAGTATGTGTGATAGATGCAGGTGATTATGATGTTAATGTTACTGGAGGTCTTGATGGTTGACCTTGCTAGATTGTCGGTGCACATAACCTGAGGACCAGCGCTTCTACTTTTCCACAGTTATGATTTATGTTATGGTTTACGTTAAAGATTTTTAAGACTATTTACTTATGCTTTTGAGTGGTTTTTGAGAGGATGATACTTTTAGCAATACTTGAAAAGATTATTTTTAGGTTTGGTAAAACGTTTGAAGATTTTACGATTTAATATATTTTCCTTTGATTTTTGAATGTTAGTTGATTAATTATTTTTAAAATGGTACAAGGTATTTTCAAAGTATTTATATATATGTAAGAGAAAAAAAAAATAGTTTTCTAGCACTTTTTAAGAAAACGAATAAGCAGACGTTTATCATGACCGCCTGTGGGTTCCTAGCAGTGATGCCCTGAGAGTAGATATCATGAGTGAGGCCCACAACATCCCGTACTCTATTCATCCAAGGAGTACGAAGTTGTATAAGCATCTACATACTCTTTATTTGTGACCGGGCATGAAGCGAGAAATCTTGCATTTCGGGTCTGAGTATTTAACTTGTCAGCAGGTTAAGGCCGAGCATCAGATACCTGCAGGGAAGTTGAGACCACTCCCTCTTCCCGAGTGAAAATGGGAGAACATCACCGTGGATTTTGTGACAGGGTTACAGAGAACAAATGGAGGATATAATGCCATTTTGGTGGTAGTTTTCGGCTCACTAAAGCATCACACTTTCTACCGATCAGGAAAACTTTCACGATGACTCAGTACGCAGAGCTGTATATCAGAGAGATAGTCATACTGGATGGGATTCCAGTGTCCATCGTGTCAGATAGGAATCCGAGGTTCACGTCTGCATTCTGGAAGAGTTTTCATCAGGCCTTGGGCACTAAGCTGCTATTCAGTACTGCCTTCCATCTTCAGACCGATGGTCAGTCAGAGAGGGTGATTCAGATATTGGAGGACCTACTCAGAGCTTGCTTGATCGATTTCCAGGACAGCTGGGAGCCGAAGTTACCTCTCGTGGAGTTCACATACAACAAAGGTTTCGAGCGTTTAATCTTGATTTTTTTCAAAGGAAACCCTCTCCGCTTCTCCGGTGCCTGTTCTACGCAAATGTTTCGAGCGTTTAATCGCAAAGATATGTCCTAAAACATTTTTTTATCATCATTCACGCTACTAGATGTTGGTTTGTGTGTTTATGAATGACAAATCTTTTGATTTATGTTGTGGTCTTGTTTTTGCATAGTTTCACATGAAATATGGACGCCTTTTCCCTTAACTCACGTTTTTCTTTATATTGATGCAAGGGGGTGCTATGGCTGCGGGTTAAAGGGTTGTACATGTCGTTAGATAGGGTGTCATGGAGCTGGAATCATGAACTGGTCGATCTTAGGAAGAAAACGATCGGAGTCAAGGGTGTATTTAGATGCTGGAACTAGGTCGGCTTCGGAATGAGGGTCGACTATTGGGGAGTCACATCGAGCCACGGTGCAGACCCTAAGGGGTAAAATGGTCAATTAGGGAGTCACACCTAGCCACGGTGCAACATATTTTTCATATTCCATAAAAGATCATATTCAATATAGCATAAACATTTTAAAACATGATAAATTTGTGCACAGAGCGCTGCCCGGACTAAAAACTCACCCCGAGGGCAAAATGACCATTTCGCCCCTGGAAACTCAAAATGACCGTTTTACCCCTGGACTTCTAAATTTATACCCGAAGTTTACCAGACTCCTTAAATCCTCCCAAAATATATTAAAAGTGTTTCTTAGAAGTAAAATCGAGCCTATTTCAAAACTTAATCGATTCATTTTAAAACTTGGACTGGAGTCTCGGTTTTAACCCGAATCGAACAGAAACTTAACCAATTTTGTCGCAAATTTTTACCACACCTTATGAACACATTCAGATCCCTAAAACCATCAAGCCCAGCCTTCTAAACTTTCAGACAGCCCTTACAAGATGCTGGAAATTCTCCTACTCGTTCAAGTCGAACCCTAGCTGTGGCCCTAACTCACTTACACCGACCCTACACCAAAACCGCTAGGACCAGTCACCAACCAGCCTCTCCTAGACAACCCTAGGATCCATCTGAGCCTACTGAACCCACGACCACAACCCCATGCAAGCGCACCTCTCGAATCATCAAGGAAGTGCACAGCCGAGCCTCCCTTGAGGCGCACCAATTCCTAACTTGGGGACCCCCCTTCCACTCGAGACCAGCTGTATTTGGACCTCTCCTGGACCTCTGTTGGACCCTCATGGATGGCAACTCAATCTGGTTCAACCTCATTTCAGCCGAGGCTACCCTACCTCACACCAAAACCTCTCAAAATCCTAGCCGCCTAAGACACCACTCTCGGTGTAACGTACCGTATTTTGAACTACTTAAAATTTGCAGAAAAATAACAATTTTATTAATAAATAATAATCTTTCAAATTGTGATAAAAATAAAGTACTACTCGTCTAAAATATTTGAAATAAAAATTATTACAAACAAAGTTTGCCAAAAAGGTACTCGTTTAAAAATCGTGAAATAGTTTCATAAAAACAGAGTAACTAAATTAACATGCTTGAAAACTCTTGAACACATAGGCGGTCATCAGGTTTAGCCTCCGCGTAGTCCGAGCAGACTCACTGGTCCCCACCTCTCGCCTCCTCAAACTCGTCCTCACCTGCATCGATCAAGTATAGTGAGTTTAAAGACTCAACATGTATAAAATGAGAATAACTAATAATACGTAATAAAACCACATGTATTTTAAAGTAGAACATACATACTTAAACTTGAACGTACTTACATAAATATAGACGTGCCATCACATTGTAAAACTTTTCATAAATATTTTCGTAAACGTACTTGCATCGTACATATGTGAACATACATAATCATCATCATTTTGCGTAGAGATATGTTTCAAAGCAAGTGACCCATACATAAATATACTTGATCAGACTAAACCACAGTACTGGGCTGGCAAGGATGTCCACTACCACATACATGAGATCCCCGGTCATGCTTTACCGAGTGGATTGGTACCTGGTAATGTTTTACCGCTTTCCAATCCTGATCTAAACTCAATCATGCTTTACCGGGGTGGAGAGGTCCCCTGCCACGTTCACCGGCTTCCAAACCCGTTCATATTTGGTCACAAGACATTTCGCATACCTAAAAAACATAAAAATTTTCTTTTGCACGTCGAACATACTTACATGGCGGCGTTGAGGGATTCATTGGATCTTGCTTGGGCTACTGCTACGCATACTAACACGTTTTCATGCACTTAATTTCCATAACTTAGACGTAATAGTCGTGCTCATCTCCTAAATAAACAATTGACTTATGAAATTCTAAATCACTCGGGACTTGACCTCGTTGAATCATCGTACTAAACCATGACATCGAACCCCGAAACAATCTCTATATGAAGTGTGAACATTTTCCCAAACATGGAAGACATGGACCTAAATAACGGTTTAAAAATCATGGACAAGCACCTAGGCGCTGGACATTGCTGCGCTAGGCACTAGCGTCGAAGATCTAGCATTGCGGCGCCACAAGGGCAGCACCACGACACTAGGCTTGCGAAAGCCGGGCACTACGGCGCTCCCCATTGAGCGCTGCAACGCTAAATCTGCGCAAACTCGACCCCAAATGAACAATCTTTATGCAAACTCTAAGCCACGCTCTATCGACTCAAACCGATGCAACAAACCCATCCTAGTACGCTATGGCAATGATTCAAACTCACACAAAAACGCCCCAAAACAATGACGCACAACATACAACCCCATAAATAAAAATATTTGACACCAAAATGCTTTCTACGACTTCTAATGCAACCAAGTGCCTAACGGCACGAAACAAATCACCAAAAGTCGTCCAAACATCATACCCAATATACCTAAATGCAGCAGCAATCACCCGACGAATCCTGCAAGAAACAATACTCAAGAACACGTAAAGAACACTTTTTCATAACAACACAATTTGAGCAGTCACACGAGAAAATCCTAACTCACTCGTTTTTTGTCCAAAAATTAAGAATTTACTGTCAAATCGAAGATATTGAAAATTAATCAATTTTATTTAAAAGTTTTTCCAGGAAATCAACCGAAAATTCTAAGTGATTAAAATGACAGAAAACTCGATTTTTGAGATCTAAAAAAAATCGTTTCAAAATCGATCCAATCATTTTTGTTCAAACTTTGCATAACATACACGGATTTTTGTACACAATAAACATCAAAACATATAATATGACAAGATCGATGAAAAAACGAAAGAATACATGCCTTTACGTCTAAACGCTTGAAGATGACAAATACCAGTGCGGTAGAATACAAGGGAGGATTGGGTGACGTTTGTTGCGTGATTTCTTGAAGAAAAATGATCGAAAATTTGCTAAGAATTCGTAGGGGAAGGGGGATGGTGGCTGCTGAAAATAAATGGCTCAAGAACCCTTGGTTTTCTTCTCAAAAAAAAATCAAAACACCAAGTGTTGTGTGTGAGTGTGTGTTGCAACGTGTGTGTGTGTGTGTGTCTGAGTATGTTGTAACGTGTGTGTCTTTGTTAGTGGGGAGAGGATTAGGGGGGTTTAATTAGGGAAAATAAATTGTTTAATTAATAATTAACATGCTAAAAAAAATTTAATTCCCACACTAACTTTACAAAAATTTCTTTAAATAAAATAAAATGCACAAATGACAAATATTTAAAAGTTTAAAATCTTAAAATCACCTAATAATTAAATTAGGTTTTAAAATACTTAAAACTTTATGAATCATTTAAAATAACAATTTTTTCGACTTGACATAAAATAACAAATTTTTCGTAAATCACCTAAATCGTCGTCGGCCTATTTTCCCAATCTCGCACCGAATATTCGCCTGAAACATGACACTCAAGAAAACATTTAAACATGTATTAAATAAACATAATTTTTTAAAATAATTCAAATCGTAAGTCATGCACCGTTAAATTCATTTTAAATTTAAATAAATAATTTAACAATTAAAATAAATGCATGAGTTATACGTGTACTGCGTTTTGGCTATACACTCGGCCTTCACCTAATACCTGCACTCCGTCGACTCCAGCCTAGTGACAGCATGATCCCCGACATATTCAGCCCCTAAAGTCCCTTGCTCGGCAGCCCCTTGCACCAAGGTAAGCAAAATCGTGAGTTGGTGAAAGGTTAAGCGTGCATCGTGGAAAAACCGAGACTATATACCATAGTTCATGTAAAAATCGATCGTATTATAAAAATATCACACATGACAGCTTAATATCGACGTGAATGATGCGTTAAATAAAATATGCGGCGTGCCTTGAAGATTTAAGAACGAAAACGTGAAGGAATGCGCGTCGGGGAGGCACCGGAGGAGCGGGGATGAACCTTTCTTGAAGAATGATGGAGGAGCCAATTTTTTTTCCTTATTTGCTGCTGGTGGCGGCTGGTGGACGAGGTTGGAGGCTGCTGAATGGGGATGGGGATGGTGGAGGCCAATATGTTTAAAGTAGGGTTAGGGTTTAGGTAATTAGGTTTAGGTAGGAATTTAATACAAAAAAAGGCCCTAATTAAAAATTAAAAGGGTTTTGGGCCCAAATAGAAATAAAACAAACCCAACAAACCCAAAAACAACTCCAAAAAATATTTCATTCTGGTACTTTTTTGAAAATATTTTCTGAGCCCTTAAAAATTCCTTCGATTCGTTATGTGTACCGAATAAAAATATGCTTTGACAGCTAAAAATACCCAACAAAGCCCATTTCTTGAAAACTACACTTAAAAAACCTTATATTAATTAATAAAAATTGAACATGTATAAAAATAATTTCCTGAAAATTCCCCGGTCTCCGTTCCTCGATCGAGCGCGGAATGCATCTAGAAACCCTATGCGTGAAATTTTAAAATGATTCGGAAATGAACCATACCATGCAATAATTACGCATTAAATAAATAAATGCATCATTTAAATAAAACCCTAGATTGCATGCATTCACGATACGTAAACTAGATTCTTGGACCTTACAATTCTCCCCTCCTAAAAAAATTTCGTCCTCAAAATTAAAACATACCAAATAACTCCGTGTAGCGATTCCTCATCTCGGTCTCCGTCTCCCAAGTAGCTTCTTCCTCGGATTGATTCAGCCACTTGACTTTGACCATGTGGATCACCTTGTTCCTAAGTCTCTTCTCTTGTCTGTCTAGTATCTGAGTTGGTTAATCCTCGAATGACAGATGCGGTGTGAGTTGAAGTGCCTCATAGTTCAGCACATGCGAATTATTCGACATGTACTTCCGCAACGTAGAGACGTGGAACACATTATGAACTCCCGCCAGATTCGGCGGTAATTCAACTCTGTATGCGAGTGTCCCAACTCTTCCTAGGATCTCGAATGGTCCGATGAATCTAGGGCTAAGCTTGCCCTTCTTCCCAAACCTCATCACACCCTTCACCCGTGCAACCTTCACAAAAACATGATCCCCTACTGCGAACTCAAGATCTCACCGCCTCTGAACTACATAACTCTTCTGATGGCTCTGAGCGGTGACCATATCCGGACCCAAATCTGCTCTCTCTCCTACCTCATCCCAATACACTGGCGACCTACACTTCCTCTTGTACTGTGCCTCATATGGAGCCATACCGATCGATGCCTGATAACTGTTGTTGTACGTGAACTCCAAAAGAGGTAACTTCAAATCCCAGCTACCCTGGAAGTCGATAATGCACGGAGTAGGTACTCTAAAATCTCACTTTCCATCTATCTGAGGGTGGAAAGCAGTTCTGAACAGTAACTTAGTACGCAACGCCTGATGTAGACACTTCCAGAGCGCAGACGCGAACCTCGGATCTCTGTCTGACACGATGGCATAGCTAGAACTAGTGATGTGGTCAATACTAGCTTCAGTCGGTCAAAGCTCTCCTGACACTCAGCTCCCCATATAAACTTGACATTCTTCTTCGTCAATGCTGTCATAGGCACCATGATAGAAGAGAAGCCCTAAATGAATTTCATGTAGTACCCAGCCAATTCCAAGAAGCTACGGATCTTTGTTATGCTCTTAGGCATTGGCCAATCTCTGACAGATTCGACCTTACTGGGGTCAACCTCAATACCATTCTGAGATACAATGTGGCCCACGAATGTCATTCTGTCAATCCAGAACACGCATTTACTGAACTTGGCATACAGCCTTCTGTCCTGTAATGTCTGTCGTACGGTGCTCAAAAACTGGCTATGCTCCTCTCTGCTCCTCGAATAGATCAGGATATCGTCAATAAAAAAAATGAAGAACTGATCCAAGTATGGCTGAAATACGCGATTCATAAGATCCATGAAGATCGCTTGCGTGTTCGTCAAACCAAAGGGCATCACCATAAACTCATAGTGCCCATAACGCATCTAGAAGGCTGTCTTATGCACGTCAAACTCTCTCACCTTCAGCTGATGGTATCCGGATCAGAGGTCTATCTTTGAGAACACTGATGCTCCCTGTAGCTGATCAAATAAATTCTCGATCCTTGGCAACAGATAATTGTTCTTGACTGTAACTCTGTTTAGCTCTCGGTAGTCAATGCACAGTCGCATGCTGACATCCTTCTTCTTGACAAAAAGAGCCGGTGCGCAACCTAGTGCGAATGAGACCCATATCTAGCAAATCCTATATCTGGTCTTTCACTTCTTTCATCTCAGCAGATGCTAGACGGTAGGGTGCCTTAGAGATCGGCACTGTACCTGACATCAGCTCAATCGAGAAGTCCACCTCTCTATCTTGTGGAATGCCTGAAATATATTCAGGGAAAACACTGGAGAGACTCACTGACCACATCTACGTCCTCGAGCATCTGACTGACTGGCTCTGTCACTAATACAATGCTGGCTAAGAATGACTGGAAGCATTCTTGATAAACTTCCTCGCACACATGCATGAAATGATGTGAGGTTACTGCTGGTGTTTAGCTGCCTAAAAAATAAACGGCTTCCCTCTAGGTGGTCAGACAGACACTGACCTTTGTCGAAAATTTATGACATCTCTGTTGAACAAAAGCCAATCCATATCCAGAATAATGTCGAACTCCGAAAACGGTAGCATTATCAAATCAGCCTGCACCATATATTTCTGTAGCCGAAGCTCCAATCTCTTCACTATCTGCAAAGTGAACATCTGATCCCCGGATGGGATCGATACTCTGAAACCTGAATCTATCATTACTGGTATGATTCCTAGTCGCTTGATGAATGATTCAGATATAAACGAATTTGTAGCCCCTGAATCTAAAAATGCATGAGTGGCTACAACTAAAATATATATTATCCCTGCGACAGAACATGCCATCAAAGCTAATCGTGTTGAAGCTTAAGAAATTTCTTATCGGCAATTATCCCAAAATCCTCAAAATTCAATGATTTAACCCAATTATTCTTCAAAATCTCGAAATTAATCCTTAGAAAAATCGAAAATTTCCAACTAGCCCCTTAAAGTTTCGAAAAATACACATTGGTCCCCCAACTTTTCGAAATATGCAAATGACCCCACAAAAAATATCGGTTAATACAATTGGTTCCTAAAATTCTCCAATTAAACAATTACATTCTTAGTCTCAATTAGGTAGAGCATGCAACCTAATTCTTCTAAGTTATGGATCCGAATAATTAATTCCTCATCCAAGCATAAAATCCCATGCAATCATGCGATAAATTAAAATATTAAACAAAAGGTTTACCAATAATTAGTGACGAACCCGGCTCTGCATAACATAAGCTCGGACAGTAGTGGGCCCGCATTCTTAGGGAATTCCGCTGCTTTGTGACCCTCCTGCCCACAAACGAAGCACATGTAGGTCCCCCAAAAATACTTGTTAGAGTAGGTGCCCGTCGAGCCAAGTGTTGGCCGAGTGTTCACAATATTTATTTTAATAATATTTGAAATTATTATTTTGGCACATCTTTATCTGTATACCCATGCTAGTTGCATAGATAAAGCCCTTGAATATACAAATAGTAGAAAGAATATGAGATGCTCATATGATGAGTGTCATAAAACTCATAATTGTAATACTGTATATTCTAAACGGTTCCTAGTCAATTCAGCCGCCATTAAGAAGGATATAGGCCGCTCGACTTCGAGACTAGTATATGCGATGTCCTTATGACCCGGGACAATATTAAGACTCTATGTGCTAGAATTACACTTTGACTTGTTTACCGACTCTCATGGGGTCATCAGGTAGCAAGGTTGGGTAATCTGTCGAAACATATAGGAGTCGATGCATTGTAGTCGGGGATTCACCGCTTACCTTCGGGTATGGATATCCTATGTGTTATCATGTGTATGTAAGTTGAAATATCTGATCAGAGTATGGTGGTAATTATGAAAGGGGTTTCATAGATTACACCATCGATGCAACTACGACATGACACATAGTATCGATTCATTGACAACTCTCGATAAACCAATGGTTGTCGAATCATTCGGGATATATGAGTTGAAGGGACCGTAGTGTACGCTAACCATAATTGAATGGTTCTTGCAGGCACTATCATTTGATACCTAGGAAATCATGTAAGCGATGCTGCTAGGCGTTTAACATGATTGGTTGGGTACTATCAGACTTGAGTTCTGACGTTCTTATTATCAAGGAATTGATAAATAAGAATGGAGCAATTGGGGTATGCTCATATAAGGACATGTTTAGTCCGAATCACATGGAGATGTGAACCCACGGCTAGTTGTATCAATGAACCATTGAGGGCCACACAAGTGCTAGCTTTCTAGATCCCGTTGAGAAGTAAAATAGTTCAATGTGTTGAACGGCTTATAAATGAGTTTATAAGCGTAGGAAAAAATAGAAGTGTGACTTCTATGAGAGAAATGTGACTTTTAATTTATGAATGTATTCCTAAATTAAAAGTTGACCAAATAAATAATGTAGTTGAAAATTGTGATTTTCATAAACATTATTATGGACTAAATTAAATTAATTCAAGTGTTGAATTAATTAAACACTAGTGGGCCTAGTAGAGTCCAAATAATTAAATTAATTCAAGTGTTGGATTAATTAAACAACATTGGGCCTTGTCCCAATTAGAAATAATTAATAAACTAGTGGGCTTGAGTAATATCAAGTAAGGTTTAATTGGTCTCAAATTTGTATGAGAAAATTAAATTAAAGTCCATGGGCCTTGTAATTGTTACAAGACCAAATAGAATATGCATGGGGAGGTGAAGAGTTGGGAGACAAGTTTTTCAATGTTCAAGGCTTGGCATGCAAATTTTTGGCTTTAACTTTTCCCACAACTAAGGCAACTCCCCCCCCCCCCCCCCCCCAATTCTTGATGCAATGGCCGAAATGTTGAGGAGTTCAACCTTCAACTTTTTCTCTCCTTTTGTTCTTCAAGTTGTTGAGGAATTCATCTCTTCTCTTTGAAAAATCTTCTTATTTTTCTAGTGCAAAATAAGAAGGGTTCTAACTAGTTGGTGGTGGGCCTAATTTTTGAGAAAGGAGGAGGCTTGTAGATTTTTCTTGCCATACAAGAGCTAAAGTGTTTACACTTTAGTTGGTGCCATCATCAACCTCAAGAGGTTGATAGGTAACGATTTTCTCAACACCCTATGTATGAAAGTTGAGATTTTTGTATTTTCTACACACACATTCATGGTGGCCGAAAATATTCATAAAAAAAATTCGATTTTTAAACTTTCGTTGCGCTTTCAGTCAACGTAACCGATCTCCTTTCAATACTTGCCGACATGGAACTTGTTGCACTGCAGGCACGACTGTCTGTCATCTGGCTTAGGCACCCCTGGCACATGAGGAGCTCTCTGCTGCTGGGGCCTTCTAACATGTCCTTGGGGCTTCTGTTGCCCCTGCTACCTCGGTGGCCCTGATTACTGTTTCTTCTGTGGCTGGGAGCTAGACTGAGTCTGATGCCGCTTCCTCTACATCTCAAAGTCTATGCCTTGCAGCGCCTTCTCCGTCTGAAAAGTGCAGGCGGTGGCCACATCATAACCTGCCGACCTCATCAGCATGACTTCTCGGCGAAGGGTGGGTCTCATTCTGTCGAAGAAATGCCTCAACTTCCTTGCGACATATCTAGCTACCATCGGTACAAAATGGCAGCCCCTGTCGAACTTGCGGATAAACTCCGCCATATATGAGTTCCCCTGGCGGAGACTCATAAACTCTCTCGTCAGATGGCCCCTGACGTCAGCCAAAAAATACTTCCCATAGAAAAACTCCTTGAACCTGTCCCAGGTGAGGGTAGCCAGATCCACTGCATGCGCGGCCTCCTCCCACCAAAGAGATGCATCATCTCTCAACAAATAGATGGCGCACCTAGCCCGATAGCCATGTCTCAATTGAAGGTACTCGAAATGCAGCTCCAGTGATCGAATCTATCCCTCTGCCAAGAATGGACAAGTAGTGCCCCCGAATTCCTTCGGGTTAAGTCGCCGGAACTGCTCTTATACATCCAACTGAGTCCTGGGAGACTGTTGTACCTTCTCAAAGAGCCTAGCTACACCCTCTAGAACTCGGGTAGCTGCATCCATAGGTGGTGGTGGTGGTGGAGGGCCTCAGCCGCCTCCAGGAATATCGTCCTGCCTATCTGCATTGGGGGCACGTCTGGGAGGTATGATATTTGAATACAGTCCAATTTTAAGCGTAAATCATCATGCAATTTAATCTAGTTTGAAACTTAATCGATTCATTTTAAAACTTGGACCGGAGTCCCGGTTTTAACCCGAATCAAACTGAAACTTAACCAATTTTCTCCCAAAATTTTATGACACCTTATGAACACATTGACAGCCCTAAAACCATCAAGACCAGCCTTCTAAACTTTCAGACAGCCCCTACAAGCTTCTGGAAATTCTCCTACTCGTTCAAGTCGAACCCTAGCAGTGGCCCTAACTCACAAACACCGACCCTACACCAAAAAACGCTAGGACCAGTCATAAACCAGCCTGTCCTAGACCACCCTAGGACCCATCTAACCATAGTGAACCCACGACCGCAACCCCATGGAAGCACACCTTTTGAATCATCAAGGAAGCGCACGGGAGCCTCCCTTGAAGCGCACCAATTCCTAACTTAGGGAACCTCCTTCCACTCGAGAACAGCTGTATTGGAACCTCTCTTGGACCTCTTTTGGACCCTCATGGATCGCACCTCAATCTGGTTCAGCCCTTTTTCAGCCGAGGCTACCCTACCTTGCAGCAAAACCTCTCAAAACCCTAGCCTCCTAGGACACCACTCTCGGCCTTCACCTAATACCTACAATCCATCGACTCCAACAAAGTTACAACATTTTCCTTGACATATTCAGCCCCTAAAGTCCCCTGCTCGTCAGCCCCTTGCACCAAGGTAAGAAAAATCGTGAGTTAGTGAAAGGTTAAGAGTGCATCGTGGAAAAACCGAGACTATAAACCATAGTTCATGCAAAAATCGATCATATCATAAACATATTAAACATGACAACTTAATATCGACGTGAATGATGCGTAAAAGAAAATACATGTCGGGCCTTGAAGATTTAAGAACGAAAACGTAAAGGAATGCGCGTCGAGAAAGCACTGGAGGAGTGAGGATGAACGTTTCTTGAAGAATAATGGAGGAGCCGATTTTTTTTCTTATTTGCTGCTGGACGAGGGTGGAGGCAGCTGAATGGGGAAGGTGGTGGCCAATATGTTTAAAGTAGGGTTAGAGTTTAGGTAATAAGGTTTAAGTAGGAATTTAATAGAAAAATGGCCCTAATTAAAATTAAAAGGGTTTTGGGCCCAATTAGCAATTAAACAAATCCAACAAACCCAAAAACTAACCCGAAAAATATTTCGTTTTGGTATACTTTTAAAATATTGCCTGAGCCCTTAAAAAGTCCTCTGAATCATTAAGCGTACCGATTAAAAAAATGCTCTGACGGGTAAAAATACCCAACAAAGTCCATTTCTTGAAAACTAAACTTGAAACACCTTATATTAATTAATAAAAATTAAACATGTAATAAAATTATTTCCTGAAAATTTCCTGGTCTCCGTTCTTCGATTGAGCGCGAAATGCATCTAAAAACCCATTGCGTGAACTTTTAAAATGATCGTGAAATGAACCCTACCATGCAATTGAAACGTCTGATATTTTCTTAAAACGTACTAGAATTGTTTTTTTAAAACCCTTACTAGCATCGGCCGAACACTTGCATAAAATAATTAAGGTATTTTTAACGTCATTTTAAAACAACTCAACCAACTAACATTTAAAATTCCAAAATAAATACTTTAAAGTATAAAATCGTCAAACGTTTTACTAACCTATAAACCTTAATTTAATAAGTATAGCCCCTACTTTAACCTCTCAAAAACCAGTCATAAATATAAATAAAAGTCATAAAATATCATTAACATAAACTTAAAATCATAATTCATAACTAGTGCGGTAAACTAGTGTCGGTCATCGGGTTATGTGCATCTTCGGTCCAGCAAAGTCAACCATCAAGACCTCCATTAACATTATAACATAGTCACATGCATCAATCACACTTAGTGAGTCTAAATACTCAACACACCATATTCTTGGTAATAAATAATACGTATAAAACCATATGAAACAGTAAAAATACTTTTACGTAAAAATAAAATTTTTATGACATGCAAAAAATTCAAACATAAACATTTTCATGTCATCTTCAACATATTCATATACATATTATCATCAACATATACGTATTCCTTTTTCCTTTCGTTGTATTCAGATAGTTAATTGTGACTTTCGTGTTCGTCTACATGTTGGGCGATAGATCCATCTACATGTAATTACAGTACTAGGTAGCGGGGACTTCAGCCACACTCTCACTGGTCAACTGAGCTTTGACCTTATGTATTAACATATCATCATATACATATTTGTATCCAAAGAAACACGATGGTCGGGCTCTCACTGGAACCATAACCCTCACGATATTTCTAACATATCATCGTATTAGACATAATTACTTCACTTCCTTCAACGTGTCATATTCTCATCACTTTATAAAATTTAAACATGCATATAACGTTTTTCTTTTAAACCAAGCATGCAACATCTCTTTTAAATGTTCATATTAAATCATAAAATCCATATACATATTAAAAATAAAATTTTAACATATAACTATCCACAAACATTTAAAATAATCATATTAACATATAAAACAGCAATCAGAGCACTGCCATGACGTTTACTAATTTTTAGGTGTAAAATTACTGTTTTACCCCTAGACGTAAAATTTCACGTTTCTATCCTTAGACCTCGAAACGACATCCCAAATCATTCCAAAATTAACATATAACTTTAAAACACTCGCATAAATATTCCTTAGGCCTAACACATAGATTTTCGATAGGTTACCTGATTTTTTTTTAAACCTAAACGTACTCCCCGGTTTTGACCTGTATGGACTTGAAACTTAGCCCAATCTTACAAAACTTGAACCCAAGCTTCATAACACCTAATTAAACTATATTCAATCAAATTCCAGCCTATTAAGCCTCCTAAACATTCCCCTACAAGCTACTGAAGTTTCTGCATAGGAGTCCTAGTTCTATTAGGGTTATAACTTCTCCTATTTCGGCTCCACCCCATAACCACTTGGTCTAGGCCCTGGTCGACCCTAATAGAACTAGGACCATATCCACAGCAAGTAGTTGGACCTGGCCCAACATCCCAAACGAATCCAACGCTGCAACCCGTCCACCATAACCATGCGCTGCCCCCCACCCCCCATGCCCACGCGATCCCTAGCCCCTTCTGGCCTATCATCGTGCTGCCTCCTTTGAACCCTCCTACAGCCCCTTAAGACCTCTAGACAAGCCCCTAATAGCCTGCTAGCAGCCTCCAACGCCTACAGTCAAAAAACGCAGCCCTAGCCCCATAATATACAATTTTCTTTCAACCTACTTCACCCTACTGTCCAGCCCTTAAACCTTCGTCTATGGGTCCTTGAACCTTCTGGAAAACATCCCTTGTGATGCCCCTACCATGGCAGCCCCTTTATGCAAAGTTATCACAAGTTTTGGATCACAAATTCTTTAAACTCATGTATATGAATAAAAAAGAAAATAATAAAATAGATGCTTTTCTTTCATGCCAATCATAATTAAATACATATTAGGGTGTGATAGATGAGAAAAAGAGGAATTATGGCATGCCTTTGCGTATTTAACGCACGAAAAAAACCTTGCGATGTGCAGAACGTCGGCGGGGAGACGAGATGTGCAACCTTGCTGAATTTCTCTCAAAACCTATGTTACTTCTCCTTAAATTTTCGTGCATGTGTACTGTTGGCGTCGGGGGAGAGAGTTTGAAGTGTTTTGGGGTGTGGGTCGTGGGATTGAGATGGTTTGTGGGGTAGGTTTGAGTTTTAAATAGTTAATTAAAACACTAATTAAGCTAAGGCCCATTAAGAAAGTCATTTAGGCCAATTAGTGCTTAATTAAAATATTAAAAATTATTTTGAGTAGAAAAGTTTTTGAATTTATTAGCCGGGTAGCCAAAACGTTCGCATTTTTTGTTTAAAATCCAACACCAATAAAATTTGCGTCCCTACATATAAAATCACCTCAAAACCCCTTATTTTTCAAAAATAATAAAAAGCATTACCCATATTTTAAATAATTAAAAACAATTATTTAATAAAAACATTTTCTATTTTTCAGCTCTCGATATCTGTTCTTCGATCGAAACTCGAATAACCTTTAAAAATACATTTTAATGCAACCACGAAGAAAATTATATTTTAAACATGTAAATATGCGCAACATAATTAATTTATACAATTTAAACAATTAATTGAAATACAAAAGGAATTTAGTAACGTGTATGCACGTGGTTCGCGTGTACTTTTAAATTTTTGGGACGTTACAGCAATAATTATGCATTAAATGCATAAAAATAAATAAACACATAACTTTAATAAAACCCTAGATTTCATGCATTTAGGTAACGTAAATTAAATTCATGGATCTTACATGAATGATGTAGGTGAGCATATTCCTGCTGTGGGGACCCGGACGCTAATTCATTTTTAATCATCTTTGGGAATAAATGGATCAATTAAATAAACTGTGTCTATTTTTTTTTTTAAATATACATGAGTGCGGATTATTTTATAATTAATCTTATATAAACATCAAGAGTAAAGGTACAAGTCTTGTACAAAATACATTCATATCAAACTAGGGTTCAACAACTACATATCCAGTGCTGAAACCAATTCTACTTCTTGGTCCGGATCTCCACGCTAAACTTGATCTCTCATCCTCTTCTCGACCCTGATCCTGTCCCACCTGTTGTCATGCACACATACAAACACAACAACAACCGGATAACTCCGGTGAGAATATAATTCCCAATATAAACCAAGTAGACATGCATTTCATATAAACATATACAAAAGCATATAACAGTTATCAATGAAATGTATCACAATCTGAAAACATGAAACGATATAAACTATAAATCAAATTCTTTGACTCTTAAATCTCTGATTCGACTCTTCTCTAGTCTAGGGATCCCGGTTCCCGGATGTTGGCACATTATATCGAATTTCTGCAATAAGAGTCAATCTACTCCTAAGCACATACATATATAAACCAAACATCCAGTGTCTTGGAACCTCTGCCAAAGACTCGCACATCTGCCAAAGACTCGTTCTCGATATCTATCTTCTATTCTCTGCTTTCCTATAAATCAATAGAGTAAAACAATAACAAATAAGTATGTGGTTTTGGAAAACTCAAATCAAATCTAACTCTAGTCATATCTCCCGATTAACATTCATTTATACATTTCTTTTTGTCGATCTGATGAAGGCGAAGTCTTGAATTTGAAGCTGTCAATACTCAATCTAGCAATGACATTCGAAATATACAATATCACCATTCCATTCAAACAAGACATCTCAATCTTATCAAATTCTGACGGCATAATGGTACAATCTCGAAATACCTGTAATAAAATATCAATATACATCAATCTCAATATCTCATAATCAATCAACAACACAATCTGATACAAAATCTGTATAATCTCAATCAAATCAATCTTAAAAATCATAAAAATTTCATACGGTATCTGTTCTTCATTCTGGTTTCGATTATACGATGAATAAATTCTCAAGAACACATAATATAAATCAAACTCTGATTTATTCAATATCATATTTTCAAGTCATAACAAAACATAAGAAAACTTACGTTCTTTTGAAGTTCTTGTCGATAGAAACACGGTACTAAACTCGGATTAAAGATTGAACGGACAGATCTTGAACAAATCAAATTCTAAGATTAAGAATTTTAAAATGGCTATGGAATCCTCTCGATCTTCTTCCTGCTGATTCTAAGGAAACAAATGAAGATTGGATATATATATCATGCATGGAAAGGATAGGTGGCTCCCTCTTGGTGCAGCACGTCCCGCGCATATGCGCTTCCCTCAATGGCACATATGTACGAGACCTAGTGGTCTCGGGGATTGTATATTCACCAGCTCGCGCATATGCACGTTCTATCTCGCGCATATGCGCGAGACCTACTGTCTCGGCATGCTGCAGCTCGCGCATATGCACGCCTCATCTCCGCGCATATGCGTGAGACCTTCTGGTTTCACACTTAGAGATTTTCCCATGCTCGCGCATATGCGCGCACTGTTTCGTGCATATGCGCGAGGTCTTCTGTCCTCGCACATATCATATGCCTTGGTCTTGTCTTTCTCGGTCTTTTCCTTCTATAATCACATCAATTTATCAATTAATGATTTCTGATTAATAGGATAAAATCTCGGGCATTACAATTCCCCTATAAAATCTGATTTTGTCCCCGAAATCACAGGCAATCAAATCAGATAAGGTAGAAAGTATACAACAGAAACGCATAAGAAACTCACATCAATGGAACAAATCTGGGAATTTCTGTCTCATGTCTGATTCAGTTTTCCAAGTAGCTTCTTCAATGCCATGACGACTCCACTGAACTTTCAAAAGCGGAATAATCTTTGTTCTGAGTTAATTTTCTTTACGATCGAGAATCTGGATCGGCTTTTCAAAATAAGTCAGAGTCTCATCTAGTTAGGCCTCATTTGGCTGAAGAATATGAGATGCATCAGGAAGATATTTCCGCAATAAAGATACATGAAAGACATCATGTATTCTAGATAAAGATGGAGGTAGGGTAAGTCGATAGGCACGATCACCTATCTTCCCCAGAATCTCGTACAGACCAATATAACGTGGAGACAAATTCTCTTTCTTGTCAAATCTGACAACACCTCTAAAAGGAGAAATCTTTAGAAATACTCTGTCTCATGCCTCAAATTCCAATGTTCGTCGTCGAACATTGGCATATTTGGCTTGTCTGTCTTGAGCTGTCTTCATTCTCAGACGAATCAATTTCACTTTCTCCGTCATATCTCGAATCATATCAGGTCCAATCTCAGGTACCTAAGAAATATCATCCCAATAAAGAGGGGATATGCACTTCTTGCCATACAACGGTTCAAAGGTAGCATCTCTATACTCATCTGATAGTTGTTGTATGAAAATTCAAAAAGTGGCAAAGAATCTTGCCGAATAGTGCGAAAATCTAGCACTAAAGCTCTAAGCATATCCTCTAATATCTAAATAGTCTGATCTGACTGTCCGTCTGTCTGAGAATGATAAGCGGTACTGTAACGCCCCAGATTCGACGACTGTCCTCACTGTATCACGACGGGTCTTTCCAGCGTGCTTATGTCCTCACTCACACGCACCCTGAGAAACTTCCCAGGAGGTCACCCATCCCAAAATTGCCCCAAGTCAAGCACGCTTAACTTTAGAGTTCTTATGTGATGAGCTACCGAAAAGAAGATGCACCTTCGTGATATGAGTAGTACCAATCAAATCTTTTAAGCCCTCTTCAACTGTTCAGTCCATTACATTGCACAGTCTCGGAATCCCTCTCATTCCCGTGTGGGTCAGTTCATTCATGTTCCCTTCACCTAGAAGCCTGCCAGGAGCCGCTCATTGTCCGTGCAACTGATGGCACCGGCGATCACCCCCCGCCCTCTTCGGCCCCGGGCCTCACATGCCCACCAGCTTCCGCTTGGTTCGTCCCCGAACCACACCGTACTAAGAGAGGTCGGCTCTGATACCACTTGAAACGCCCCAGATTCGACGACTGTCCTCACTGTATCACGACGGGTCTTTCCAGCGTGCTTATGTCCTCACTCACACGCACCCTGAGAAACTTCCCAGGAGGTCACCCATCCCAAAATTGCCCCAAGTCAAGCACGCTTAACTTTAGAGTTCTTATGTGATGAGCTACCGAAAAGAAGATGCACCTTCGTGATATGAGTAGTACCAATCAAATCTTTTAAGCCCTCTTCAACTGTTCAGTCCATTACATTGCACAGTCTCGGAATCCCTCTCATTCCCGTGTGGGTCAGTTCATTCATGTTCCCTTCACCTAGAAGCCTGCCAGGAGCCGCTCATTGTCCGTGCAACTGATGGCACCGGCGATCACCCCCCGCCCTCTTCGGCCCCGGGCCTCACATTGTAAGGTCCAAAAATTAGACGACGTAATCCAACTGCATGCGAATCTAGGAAATTATGAAAAATGGGTAATTAATTTATTTTAATTGCTAATTAATTATGTGACATACATGTTTATTTGCTAAATATGATTTTATTGTCATCATGCATAAAATGTAAAATTTTAGGAATATTCAAGCGACGATCGAGGAACGGGGACCGAGGGCTAAAAATGTAAAAGATTTTTATTAAATAGTTATTTTTAATTATTTAAAATGCGGCCGATGTTTTTAAGTAAAATTTTGAAAGTATCGGGTTTTGAGGTGATTTTATACGCCGGAACGTATATTTTATCGGTATTGGATTTTTAAATAAAATACGAGCTTTCGAACTACCCGGCTAATAAATTCACATTTAATTTCAAAAGAAAACTTTACTATTATTTTATTTAAAATCTAAGTAATTTAAATGGGCTTTAATTTTGGGGCTTAATAGGCCTAAGCCTAGTTAGAAAAATTAAACTAGTAGTTAAAGTGTATTTTTGCCACAATTCTAGAACCATCAATCGGCCACCCACTTTTAAAAATTTTAAAACTCTCTCAAGCTCCAACACACACACACACACGGCACCTTTTCTGGAAATAAGAAAAACCAAGGGCAGCAGCCGTAGTTGGAGGGATTTTCGTGCGGTTCTTGCCTCGTCGTTTCCTCCGTTCTTCGTCGTCAACGGATATTCGAGCGTAAACTACGCAAAGGCACACCTTAATCTCCTTTTACTCATCCACTACATCATATTATTGTTTAAATTATGTGTACATGATAAATCTTGGGGTTTTACTGTTAGAATTACGTTTCCTGTCATGTATATGCGTTAATCTTGGGATTTTTAGGAACCAAGTCATGTGTTGTCTATGTTTAGGGCTGCCATGGTTAGGGTAAGTTCACGCTTGTGTTTAAGAGTCCCACAAACCACACCTAGATCGATCAAACCAAGAAAGAAAGAAAGAAGAAACAGGAAAAAGAAAAAAAAAAAAAAAAAACGTAACCGGCTGTCAAGATGCGAGGGGCGATCGGCTTGGTCTTGGGAGGAATGGGGCGGGGTCTTGGCTTGGTCCAGGGCTCGTCCAGGGTCTGTCCTTTGTCTGAGAAGAGTCCTAGCCAAGCTAGGACTCATAGCCGAAGGGCAGGGAGGAGTCCCTGCATGCAAGGACTCCCACCCGAGAAAATCGCACATCTTTGTGCAGTGTTCGCGTCATTCTCAGGCGCTTGTGGCTCGATGTATGGGGCACGGGCTGGGCTAGGAAGGTTCATTAGGGTCCTAAGCAAGTGTCCATGGGTTGGGTTCGGTTGGTATAGCGTTGGTTGGAGTCACACGATCACACACAAAGTTTTCATTCACAATGCAACTCTCGGCCGGATAAGGTACAGCTTTGGTGGTCTCGTTTTTGAGTTTTTGGGACTTGTTTTGGCTAACTTAGAATCCAGTAGGGTACTTTGTCATGTTGGGCACCTTTTGGCTCGATATGGCTTGGGGAGAACTCGTGAAAATTAAGAGATGGCTCGGGGTCGAAGTTTAGGTGTCAAAACGAGTTTTAAAATAAAGAAATTTTGGCAAACGACTCACGGGGGTCGAGTCGTGCTCCATAAGGGCTAAAATAATATAAAAAGTCTAAATTTAGAATTTAGGAATTTTATATTAAAGTTTGGTATTTTTCGGGATTAAAACCCCGTTAAAAATAATTAAGAAAAGATAAATTAAAAAGCCTAAGTTTTAAGCCAAATAAAATTGCGATAAAATTTACATAAGCTTAAATAATTATTTGGGACATTTTAGAGTCATGAAATCAAGAAAATAGTCGAATTCGTAAAAAGTCGAGTCCAGGGATAAAACGGTCTTTTTACACCGAGAAATTAGTAAAGGCCATGGCAGTGCCCTATTTGCTGTTTTATATGCTAACATGATTATTTTAAATGTTTATGGGTGTTTTATGATGTCATATGCCAAAACGCTATTTTAAAAAAAAAAAGGATTATGGAATTTTAAATGTCTATGGATTTTTGATGAAACGTTAAAGTAAAAGACATGTTGCATGCGTGGTTTAAAATGAAAAATGTTATAAGCATGATTTTTATTAAGTGATGATAATATGTTGAATGATGTGAATGGATTGTGACTAACACGATGATATGTTGGAGATATCGTGAGGGTGATGGTCCCAGTGGGAGCCCGACGATCGTATTTCCTCGGACACGGATATGTATATGTATATGATGACATGATATTACGTAAGGCCAGGGCCCAGTTGACCGGTGAGAGTGTTGCTGGTGTCCCCCGCCGCCCAGTACTGTGGTTACATGTAGATGGATCCATCGCCTAACACGTATATAAAGTCACAATCAACGATCTGAATTCAACAAACACGAACATGAACATGAATACGAATATGAATATGGATACGAATATGGACATGAATATGAATATGTTTAAGTGATATGTTTATGCCTTTTGAAAATGTTTTTATGCATCATGAAAATGTTTACGAAAACGTTTATGTTTAAAGTTTATGCATCTTCATGAAAACGATATTTTAAGTACAAGTACTTTTCACCGTTATATGTTAACTGTATTATGTATTACTCGTTATAAAGATTATGGTGTGTTGAGTCTTTAGACTCACTAGGTGTGATGGATGCAGGTGGTTCTGAGGAAGGTCTTGATGAGTGATACTACTGGACTGATGGCGCACACAACCCGAGGACCAGCGCATTATTTTCCGCATTACGTTTTATGATTTCTTTTAAAGATTTTAAGACCATTTATTTACGCTTTTGAGAGGTTTTTGGAGAGTTTAGTATGTGCTACACTTTTCAACATTTATTGCTTTTTAGGTTTGGTAAAACGTTTTACGATTTCTGGTTTGACTATCCCCTTTCAATTTTCAAATACTAGTTGGATGATTTACTTTAAAAGGGTGCAAGATTATTTTTATGTGCATGTGCATGCAATGACCGAAAATGCGAGAGATTTAAAAAAAAAAAAAAAATTTTACTAGTATTTTTAAAGAAATAAAAGATGAGGACGTTTCAGGTACTCAGATATAACTTTGTACCTAGAGCTTGTTGTAAACTGTGCCAGAAGGAAAGTAACCCGAGGATCACGGTCTGATACAATCGACTTCGGCACTCCATGCAATCTGACCACTTCTCTGACATAAATCTCTGCCATCTGGTCATGTCTGTACGTCATTTTGTACAGAATAAAACATGCTGATTTGGTCAATCTGTCAATCTCAATCCAAATCACATCGCAACCTCGAGAGGAACGTGGTAGCTTCGTCACAAAATCCATAGAAATGTGATCTCATTTCCATTCCGAAATAGACAATCTATGCAATAAACCTCCTGGTTTCTTTCGTTCTGCTTTCACCTGTAGGCAATTCAGACATTTGGATACAAACTTTGCAATATCTGCTTTCATCAATTTCCACCAAAACCGTCTTTTCAAATCATTGTAGATTTTTCTACCACCAGGATGAATACTAAATCGACTATTGTGCGCTTCTGACAAAATATGATGTTTCAACTCTGAAACATTTGGCACAAAAGACGATTATTCACATATAAGACATTCTCACAAACCTGATATTCTGATCGATGCCAAGATCTGACCATCGAAATCGAGTTCTGAATATTCTGATCCACTTTCTGTGCTTCTTTGATTCTCAAAATCAGTTCTGTTTCAACTTGAATGGCATAAAGTTGCAAAGGCTTACAATCTGTTTCAACAAGCTGCTGCATTTGACTTCCCCAGATAATATTTGATTTCACAATCAAAATCTTTCAGTAAATCAAGCCATCTTCATTGCCTCATATTCAGTTCTGACTGTGAAAATAGATATTTTGAACTCTTATGATCATAATAAATCTCAAACTTCTCACCGTATAGGTAGTGTCGTCAAATTTTCAATGCAAATACAATGGCCGCCAATTCAAGATCATGAATTGGGTAGCGAGTTTCATGTGGCTTCAATTGTCTTGAGGCATAATCAATGACATGCCCTCACTGCATCAGAACACAACCTAATCTTCTCTGAGAAGCATCACAATAAACAACAAAATCACCAGTACCTGACGGGATAGTCAACACTAGAGCACTGGTTAATCTCTTCTTCAATTCTAGAAAACTAGATTCGCATTCTTCTGAGTCAGCTGAGTAATTGGCTTAGCAATACTGGAAAAATCTTTGATAAATCGTCGATAATAGCCTGCTAAACCCATAAAACTGTGTATCTCTGGAAGTGATATCGGTCTTGGCCAATTGATCACGACCTCAATTTTGCTAGGATCAACAGAAATACCATCTCCAGATATAATGTGCCCCAAAAATACAACATGTCTCAGCCAAAACTCACATTTTTATAACTTTGCATACAGTTTTTCAGTTCTCAGAGTTCTCAATACGATTCTCAAATGTTCAGCATGATCAGTCATATTCTTTGAATATATCAGAATATCATAGGTAAATATAATCACAAAATCATCTAGATACTTCTAAAATATATGGTTCATCAAACCCAAAAATACAGCTGGAGCATTTGTTAAACCAAACGGCATGACTACAAACTCATAGTGGCCATACCTGGTTCTCAAAGCTGTCTTCGTTATATCAGAATCTCTGTCTCTCAGCTGATGATATCCAGATCTCAGATCGATCTTGGAATAAACAGAAAAACCCTGAAACTGATCAAATAAATCATCGATACGAGGCAAAGGGTATTTATTCTTTACCGTAGCCTTGTTCAGTTGCCGATAATCAATGCAGAGTCTCATTGAACCATCTTTCTTTCTGAAAAATTGCACTGGAGAACCCCAAGGAGAAAGACTTGGTCTGATGTAACCCTTGGCCTGTAAATCTTCTAATTTCTCTTCAATCCTTTCAATTCAATCGGTTCCATTCTGTATGGAGTTTTAGAAATAGGAATAGTACCTGGTAACAATTCAATGCTGAAATATATCACTCGAACTGGAGGCAATCCTGGAATCTCATCTGGGAAGACGTCAGCAAACTCACATACCACTGGCAAATCTGCCAATGTAGGGCTCGATTTCAGTACATCTATTGAATACACAAGGAATCCCTCTGCTCCTTTCTGTAATAATCGAGTCATCGATAACGCAGATATCAAATTAATTCACGATCTGGAAACCTTACCGTAAAATTTCCACTCTTCAGCCATTTCAGGTCTGAATCTTACGATTTTCTGGAAACAATCTACGGTAGCTCTGTACTTGGTCGGCATATCAATACCGATAATACAGTCAAAATCAGAGAAACCGAGTATAATACAATCTAACTCAATCTCATTACCATCATACTGCAGCATACAATATTTAACAGAATTCACTGATATCAGACCTCTCCCCAAAGGTGAAGAGACAGATACTACAGCAGATAATGACTCAACAGGCAAAGCATGTATCAATGAAAATATCTCAGATATAAAAGTATGAGATGCACCCGTATCAATCAATACATAAGCAGGGTAACCAGAAAGAGAACAGTTACCTGCAACAACATCATCAGGTGCTTCTTGTGCCTGTTCTTCAGTCAAAGCAAACACTCTGGCATGCTGTCTCGGAGGCTGGCTAACAGTTTGGCTTCCTCCTGACCTTGGCTGTGACTGAGTAGGTGCTGGCTAGAATGAGTGAACAGCAGATGATCGTCTATCAGACTGAGCCACTGATCCAGATGATTCTGCTCCCTGGGATCTTTGAGAACTTCGCTGTGGGCAGACTCTAGAAAAGTGTCCCTGTTGTCTGCAGATATTGCAACTACCAAACACTCATTCGCATTGCTTTGCGGAATGTCGTCCTCCACAATTTCAGCAATAAGCTCCTTTATAACTCTGGTTCTGTCGTGAACCACTGGAGCTAGATGAACTACTACCAGACTTCATGAAATGTTTCCCTCTGGTTTTCAAATAATCTTTCTTCCCGCTGCTGCTACTGCCACTCTCAAATCTGGGAGGGGGTTGGTGTAACTGAGTAGGGTTTGTTGTTGTTTCGGTGCTGGAGCAACATATGAAGCCCCTTTCTATCTGATCAGACTTGCTTACGCTCCTTTGGCTCTGTTCAATGTATCAGCAAAATTATTCGGTCTCCCAATACTTACCAATGTAAAGATCTCAGAATTCAGCCCATTGATAAACTGATCAGCAACAGCTTCATCATTCTCAACAACATGGGGAGAAAATCGCAACAATGTAGAGAACTTGGCCACATATTCTTCAATTTTCAGTTGACCATGTCTCAGATTAGCAAACTCTACACCCTTGTCTTTTCTGTACGATACTGGGAAAAATCTTTGATAAAATTCAGTCTTAAAGATTTTTCAAGTAATAACCATACCTCGATGCTCCAAAGCCCTCTTTGCCGTAAGCCACCAATTCTTCGCAACATCATGCAACTGGTGCCCAATCAATCTGACTCTACGCTCATCTGTATAGGTCAATGAATCAAACAACATCTCTATATCATCTAGCCAACTCTCACAGTCAACAGAAGTCTCATTGCCCTTCAGAGTCGGTGGTTTGAATGACTGAAACCTCTTCAGCAGTGTTTCCATAGGTGTTGCTGTAACATCCACCGGATTATTTGAGGTACTACCCTGTTCTGGGATTCTTCCAGGAGGCATATCTGATTATCAAAAGGGTTAATAATCAAATCTGACAATTCTGTCTCAGTCCTCCTCTGATCATCTTACCTCTGATCAAGAATCGGTTCTGATTCATTCTCAATAATACACATTTCAAGTCAAATCAGATAATTTGATAAACATGTATTAAAGAAGTAAACCATGCTAGCACTGCAAAATCAGGAAAGAAAAATCAGTCTACCCCACTCACTCTCTTCTATTCCAGTCTAAGGAACCTACTGCTCTGATACCACCTGTTGTGGGGACCCGGACGCTAATTCATTTCTTAATCATCTTTGGGAATAAATGGATCAATTAAATAAATTGGGTCTAATTTTTTTAAAAAAATACATAAGTGCGTAATATATGATAATCAATCTTATATAAACATCAAAAGTAAAGGTATAAGTCTTGTAAAAAATACATTCATATCAAACTAAGGTTCAACAACTACATTTCCAGTGCTGAAACCAATTCTACTTCTGGGTACAGATCTCCACGCTAAACTTGATCTCTCATCATCTTCTTGACCCTGATCATGTCCCACCTGTTGTCATGCACATATACAAACACAACAACAGCCGGATAACTCCGGTGAGAA
Organism: Primulina eburnea; assembly: GCF_022965805.1. NCBI lineage: Eukaryota > Viridiplantae > Streptophyta > Magnoliopsida > Lamiales > Gesneriaceae > Primulina > Primulina eburnea. Next base: position 25,751,103 of record NC_133103.1, on the reverse strand, counting down.
TATAATTCCCAGTATAATCCAAGTAGACATGCATTTCAAATAAATATATACAAAAGAATATAACAGTTATCAATGACATGTATCATAATCTGAAAACATGAAACGATATCAAACTATAAATCAAACTCTTTGACTCTTAAATCTCTGACTTTACTCTTCTCTAGTCTAGGGATCCTGGTTCCCGGACGTTGGTACATTATATCGAATTTCTGCAATAAGAGTCGATCTACTCCTAAGCACATCAATATAAATCAAACATCCAGTGTCTTGGCACCTCTGCCAAAGACTCCCTTTCGATATTTATCTTCTATTCTATGTTTTTCTATAAATCAATAGCATAAGCATATTCATTCAAAACATACAAAGTTATTAAAGCATTATCAAATAAGTATGTGGTTTTCGGAAACTCAAGTCAAATATAACTCGAGTCGTATCTCTCGATTAACATTCATTTATACCTTTCTTTTTGTCGATCTGACGAACGCGAAGTCTTGAATTCGAAGCTGTCAATACTCTATCTGGCAATGACATTCGAAATATACAATATCACAACTACATTCAAACAAGACATCTCAATCTTATCAAATTGTGATGGCATGATGGTACAATCTTATCAAATTGTGATGGCATAATGGTACAATCTTATCAAATTGTGATGGCACAACTACATTCAAACAAGACATCAATCTCAATATCTCATAATCAATCAACAACACAATGATACCAAATCTGTATAATCTCAATCAAATCAATCTTAAAAATCATAAAAATTTCATACGGTATCTGTTCTTCAATCCGGTTTCGATTATACGATGACTAAATTCTGAGGAATACATAATATGAATCAAACTCTGATTTCTTCAATATCATATTTTCAAGTAATAACAAAACATAAGAAAACTTACATATTTTGGAAGTTCTTGTCGATAGAAACACGGTACTAAACTCGGATTAAAGATGGAATGGACAGATCTTGAACAAATCAAATTCTAAGATTAAAAATTTGAAATTTTCTATGGAATCCTCTCGATCTTCTTCCTGCTGATTCTAAGGAAACAAATGAAGATTGGATATATATATATCATGCATGGCAAGGATAGGTGGTTCCCTCTTGGTGCAGCACGTCTCGCGCATATGCGCGTCACTCAATTGCGCATATGGGCAGACCTACTGGTCTCGGAGCCTATATATTCACCAGCTCGCGCATATGCGCGCCCTATCTCGCGCATACGCGCGAGACCTACTGTCTCGGCATGCTGCAGCTCGCGCATATGCACGCCTCGTCTCCGTGCATATGCACGAGACCTTCGAGTATCACACGTAGAGATTTTCCCATGCTCGCGCATATGCGCGAGGTCTTCTGCCATGCTCGCGCATATGCACGCCTTTTCTCGCGTATATACGCGAGGTGTTCTGTCCTCGCACATATCAAATGCCTTGGTCTTGTCTTTCTCGATCTTTTCCTTCTATAATCACATAAATTTATAAATTAATGATTTCTGATTAACAGGATAAAATCTCAAGCATTACAGATGAGGAGACTGGGGCGCCGAAAACTGAGTAGGCGGGGTTGGATGTGCGCACACTACCCAAGGACCATATTTTCGCACATTATGTGTATGAGTTATGAGTGATCTTGGATATTTTCATACTATTTCATTTTTATATGTTGATGTTGACAGGTTTTTTAGTTGGGCTAGGGTTTGACTTTTTTTCACATTTTTAAATGCATCGTTTTTGCTGATAGTTGAATAATTTTATTTTAAAATGTGTAAATTTCAGCGATTATCACATGCATGGATATTAATATTTCGAGATTTATCTTTAAAAAAAAATTAGTTGTAATTTAAGCAGTATACGTTTCATTGTGAAATAAAAGTTAAACGTCCACTACTTTTTTTTAAAAAAAAGTACTAGAATTTGTTTCTTTCCAATGCATTCGGCCAAAATACTTAGCATTTAAAATATGAATATTTTGCACCATTTAAAAATAAACCAACCACCTATTATTTGAAAATCCAAAAGAAAGTAAGTGAAAGCATAAAGTCGTAAAATATCAGCCAACCTAAGCTAACATTATTTCAAAAATAAAAATAACCCTGACATCCTCTAAAAAAACTTCTCAAAAGCCTCATAAGTCATAAAAATCTTTAAATAATCATAAATCATAAACATAATTTTATTTCCGGAAAATTAGCGACGGTCCTCGGGTTGTGTGCACCTCCAGTCCAGTAAGATCAACCATCAAGACCTCCATTAACATCAAGCTCATGCTCACCTGTATCGATATCACCTAATGAGTCTATTGCCTTAACAAACCTTAATCATGAAAACAAATAATACATAACTTTAACATGCCCTTTCATCATATCATATCCTATTTCCTTTCATCGTATCATATCGTATTTTCTTTCATCGTATACGCATACGTTTCCCTTTTTATTGAATTCAGATTCTCAATTGTTCTTTCGTATTAGTTGAAGGTCGATGGATCCATCTACGTACTACCACAGTACCGGGCAGCGGGGGCATCAATGACACTCTCACTAGTCAACTACGCATTAGCCTTACATATCATCATACCATATTATCATCGTATCCGTCAAAATCATTTCAACTCCTTCAATTTTTCATATTTCCATCACTTATAAAAATTCATGCACATATAAATCATTTTTCTTTTAAACCAAGCATGCAACATATCTTTTAGCATTAACGTTTTATCATAAAATTCCATAAACAGTTGAAATAAACATTTTAATAGTCATTACAGTATTCAGGGCACTGCTAGGACGTCTAACATTTTTCAGGTATAAAATGACCATTTTGCCCCTTGAATTCTATCTTTCTCGATATATCCTTAGACCTTAAAACAATGACCCTAATCATTCCAAACTTAACATATGACCTTAAAATACACCAACAAATATTTCTGAAATGTAAAATTCAGCTCCTCGACTAACTTCCCAAATTGTTTTTAAACTTAGACGTACATCCCGGTTTTGACTCGTATTGACTCGGAACTTAACCAAACTTTACCCAAGTTGGAACATAGATAAATAACACCTATTTATACAATTTTAAACCCAATCAAGCCAATAAATACCCATTAATGAGCCTAAATAAGCTACTCAATTTTGTTGTCCCAATATGGAACCCTAGCCCTATGTGGTTCTATCCTTAGAATGCCTCGGATCCGGCCCCTTAGCCACGATGTACAAACCTTAGTTGCCCCTGCTAGGACCTAGATTGACCCTTCAGGATCCACTTAGACTAGCCCCTTACAAACCTCACACATAACCGCGCATGTTTCCTCCAAGCTCTCGGCCGCGGCTAGGTGATGCCCTAGCCTTGCGCCCTAATTGACCAGCCATCCCCTAGCCCAACTAGGACCATGACTAGACTCTATTAGGCCCTTAGACACGTCCCTACAGCAGCTAAGGACCATGTCCTTCTAGGAAGCAGAGTTCGAAACCCTAGCCCATAGAATTCAAAATTTTAGTTCTTATTCCTTCCCTATCTTGTCCAGCCTTCAAACATGCTTCTAAGGGTTCTTAAACATGTGGAAAAATATCCCTTCAAGTTCCCTTACCATGGCAGCCCTTTTTTCATCATTACGAAGTGTTTTTAAAAAATGAAAACTCTAGTTTTATGCATGTATAGCCATAAAAACGAAAATAAAAGTAGTGCATCATATTCATGATACAAAAATAATTAAATATACATAATATAGCGTGAAATATGTTTTAAAAAGATTAAGGCGTGCCTTTGCGTATATTACGCTTGAAAACAATTTGGCGATGCGAGGAACGTTGGTGGAGAAGCGACCCTTGCCGAATTTTTAATGAAATTCGCATGTTTCTTTTCAAAGTTTTTCGTGTGTGCGTGTGTTTTGGGGATGGGAGAGTCCTAGTAATTATTTAGAAGGGGAGGGGCGAGAGTTGTGAGGTTTGTGGATGGAGTTTTTGGCTTTTTATTTTAATTAAAACTCATGGTGCAACTTGGGCCCATTAGCCATGTATAATAGGTCCATTAAGCCCATTAGTTATTAATTAAAATATTTTATTTAAGAAAGGTTGTGAAAATATTAGCCGAGTTCTCGAAATATCACTATTTTTTTGAAAATTGAATACCGATAAAAAATACGATTCGGCCTATAAAAACCCCTCAAAATACCCCATTTTCAAAAATTTCATTTAAAATACACCACACATTAAACAATTTGAAATAATTCTTTAATAAAATATTTTCTCTCATACGGCCTCCGGTCTCCGTTCCTCGACCGCGTCTGGAATAACCTTTTAAAAACACAATTTTATGCATTGTAAAATAAAAATATATTTTAAACATGTAATCATGCATATCATAATTAATTCATGCTACAAAAACCATTTAATTAGTCATTTTCCACTTTCTCCAAGATTTTCATGCAGTTGGATTACGTTATTGTATTTTGGACCTTATAATTTGTTGGTATTAGAATTTCAGAGTTTGACAAATAGATATTTTGAAGATTGCAGAAGTGATCGACTCAACTGAATAAATTCGATCTCAAACTAAAGGCGCCGAACTGATAATTAATGCGCACAATAATCGAAGGCAATTGAACTAATCAAAGGTAACTGAACTATCAGTTAAGAATGATCAGTTACACAAAAACTCAACATATAGTTAACTGATAATCAGTTTAACACGTGATCAGTCAGAGCGTAGCCAACAACCGACAATATGTACAAAAGCAGACTGTAACTCGTAGTGGAAGCGCCGCATATCAGAATGCCACAATGTACTATTTTCATAAGAATGTTGACACATTCAAAAAGACAAATCAACGGATATATGTAATTTAAACACATTCAATATTACCGTTGGAAGCAAAGCCTATAAATAGCCATGAAGTTCAGCTGAAAAAACGGCTTTCGTGAACAATTACTCTGAGTGGATTTTGAATTCAAACTTACAAGTTTAGCTACGATATCCAGACAGAAAAACTCACTGTAATATTCGTAGCTTTCAGGCTATCATCATAGCAAAAGTATTACCACATTACATTGTTTTATACGATCTCGTAAGATCAGTTGTGCTAAGATAAGAAAATCAGTTGTTTACCATAAAGTTATAAAGATACTAAGAGTTTCAGTTTGGCAGTGTTAACACTAAATTGAAGTGGGTTATTACAGTTTCTGTAATTAATCAAAGTCTTTTAGTGAATATCCTATCTTTGTGATAGAAGGGGTTACGTGGGAGTATTTGAACACATAAGTCGAGAAAAAACATCTAGAACACAACAACTGGAAAGTCAGTTAGACTGATCCAAGTTTGGGCTCCTAAAGAACTAATCAGTTTTGGACCCAAATAGATGTGGGTACCAAAATTATTCATCGAGTGTGATTGCAGGTAACATGAACATCAACAAAAGAATCAATTTGGTATCTTTACAGTCGATGCTCTTGACATATGACAGGAGATGCTGATTTTCTATCCAAACTCTTAAATTTTTTGGCCCAAACATGAGTTTCGGAGATAACTCGAAAAGTAAAACTGTGGGTAAGGGTAAGCTTATCCATAATATTGTCATTAATGATATCCTACTTGTTGAAAATTTGATATATAACTTGATTAGCATTAGTCAGTTATGTGATAATAATTTCTTAGTTCAGTTCAACAAGCACACCTGCACAGTTAAGAACTCAACTAATGACATTATCATAACTGGTAATTGATGTGGTAATACTTAAAAAATAAGTTGGACTAATCAACCGATGCACCATTATGCTTTGTAGCTTCAAACTCTTCTAAAAACTGGATATGGCATAAAAGGTTGAAACACTTAAATTTCAAATCCATCGCTTATCTGATTAACCATGATCTTGTAACTGGTATGCCTAAGATCGATTTCTCAAAAGATGAATTTTGTTCAGCATGTCAGTTTGGTAAACAAGTAAGATCTTTCTCAAAAAACAAAGGTAGTAAATTCTCTTCCAGATGCTAAGAACTGTTGCATAAGGATCTTTTTGGTCTTATACCAATCATAAGTTTGGGGTAATGAAATACACATTGGTTTTGTTGATGATTTTTCAAGATATACTTGTGTTATTTTTCTCAAATCAAAAGATCAAACTGTTGCATAACTGATTAAGCTTTTCAAAAGACTTTTAAATGAAAATTCAGTTGGAATTGACAGAATAAGGTCTGATCGAGGGACTGAATTTGACAACCAAAATATTTCACAATTTTTAGAAAATACTGGATTTAAGTTTGAGTTCTTAGCAGCTAAAACACCTCAGCAAAATGGTGTAGCTGAAAGAAGAAATCATACTCTTAAAGATGCAGCTAGAACAATGCTTGCTGATTTCGGTATATCTCAGAGATTTTGGACAGAAGCAGTAAACACTACGTGCTTTACTCAGAACATATCAATGATTAATAAAAATCATTTAGAAACGTCATATGAGATCTGGCATGGATAGAAAAGTGTGGTATCTTATTTCAGGGTATTTGGTTGCAATTGTTTTATTCATAATAATGGAAAGAATTACCTAAAAACATCTGATGCTAAATCTGATGAAGAAATATTTCTTGGTTATTCTCCAATTAACAAGGCTTACAGAGTGTTTAATAAGCATACTTTAAATGTATAAGAATCAGTTCATGTTGTATTTGATGAATCTGCACTAACCAAAAAGCTAATCAATCCAGTTGAGCTAACTGATCACTTAACAGGAATTATCTTGGAAGATGATAGTGAAGAAGAGGTTCATGTCAATTAGACGTCCTGGCAGTGACCTGAATGCTGTAAATAATGTTAATATGTTTATTTTAAATGTTTAAGAAATTATATGATGAAATGTTAATGCTAAAAGATATGTTGTATGTTTGGTTCAAAAAGAAAAATGATTTATATGTTGCATGAAATTTTATAAGAGATGAAAATATGAAAATATGAAAATTTGAAGGAGGTGAAGTGATTGTAACTAATACAATGATTATGATGATACGATGATATGTAAGGCCAAGGCTAAGTTGACGGGTGAGTGTGTCGTTGATGTCCCCGCCATCTAGTGCTGTGATTACACATAGATGGATCCATCGACCTTCAGCTGATACGAAAGTAACAATTAACGATCCAAATTCAATAAAAGAAAAACGTATACATATATGATGAAAGAAAATATGATATGATTCGCTGAAAGAAAATATGATATCATATTAATGAAAAGGAAAAATGTTTAAGTTTATGCATGTTCATGAAAAGCTGTTTTAAGAAAGTTTTTTCATTGTTACGTGGGGATTTTATATGTATTATTTGTTATAATGGTTAAGGTTTGCTGAGTCAATAGACTCACTAGGTGTAATCGATTCAGGTAAGCATGATATTAATGTTATTGGAGGTCTTGATGGTTGATCATGCTGGAGTGAAGGTGAACATAACCCAATGACTATCACTAGTTTTCCGCACTTATGTTTATGACTTATGCTAATGATTTAAGTTACTTTTAAAGATGTTAAGATTATGATGCTTTTGAGAGGTTTTTGAGAGGATGCTGGAGTTAAAGTTTATTTTTGAAACAATGTTAGGTTAGATTGATCGACGTTTTATGTTTGAATTATTTTCTTTTGGGTTTTCAAATAAAATGTTGGTTGGTTTATTTTTAAATGATGCAAATTATATATACAAATTTTTATCTATGTTTATATGTGTTTTTGGCCGAATGCATAGACGAATGGTTTAGGGGGAAAAAAAGAATTTTCTAGGATATTTTAAAGAAAAAAGGGCAGTAGACTTTCAGCTGCTCTAGTAAACGAGCCATATCGGCTAGTACACGGGCACTAGCATCCTGATTAGGTGGAGGCTGTAGAATAACTTCCTCCTACCTATCCTCATTATCACTAAGAATAACTCGTCTAGAAGGCATCTCTATACAAATCGTCCACACCACGTAACCAACATGCATTTAGCATTTTAATTGAAACATGCATATAACTTCTATATCATGTATCATAAAAGCATTTAAAGTTCAACATATAAAATCTAAAGCCGTAAAAACTCACAGACTTGAGGCGTGACTTTTTTAGCTTCTCGGAGTGGCAGTAACACAATCCTTTGGGGATCCTTCGCTCTGATACCAACTAAAACGTCCACTACTTTTTAACTTTATTCCTACTAATATTTTTTTTTCTTTTTGAAGCATAAAATTCGAACTTCACATTTAAATTAACTCAACATTTTCCTAACCAAAAACATAATTTAACATTTAAAATCTCAAGGGCATAAATCCCTAAATCGTCACTTAACAAAAATCCCTAAATTTTTCTAAAAATGGTAGAGTCCAAATTATTTTACGAGACAAGCTTGATTTTATCAGGGAAGCCTGTTTTGGACAAACGAGGGACTTTTAAAAAACCAAAATTATTGTTTTTGAAAACTAATTTTTATAAAAAAATTATTTTACAATTAAATAGGTATTATTGAGCCTAATTTAGCTACGATTAGAAGACCCAATTATCCCTAAACAAAAAGCTCAAAAACCTTAAACCATTATACATCAAATTTTCAAAAAATTTAAATATAATCCTAGATTGGACTCCATATCAGCCGCACTACTTGCACACACAACAACCTCAAATTTTCGAAAACTTTGAGAGAAAAATTCAAGGTCATGAGTCATCCGTTCGTCTCCCTTCTCAACCCACGCCAACGATCGTATATTCGAGTGTTTTAAACACAAAGGCACACATCTAAACTCTTTTGATGTAACGTTCAAATCATAATATGCAAGTTTTACATATTTTAGCATGAAAAATATTTGAATATGAACCACTTAACATTTTGATGATTATTTTCAGAGTTTTGATAATCTTACGCTTGTTGGAAACATGTTGTGAAATCTCTGGACATCCCGCCATTAGGATGTGTCTAAGGGACTGGAAAATGGGACTTTTAGGGACTAGATGAAGGCTGGGCGTGAACAAGAATGGGCTGTGCATGGTGAAGGGTAGGGTCCTAGGATTTTTTTTCTACGGTTTCTCTTGGGTGAAGGCCACAACCATGAGGAAGACGCACCAGGGCTGGGTGCGTGGCTCAGAGACGTGGCTAGGAAGAGTCCTAGCATGGCTGGACTTTAGGTTGCACAAGAAAACACGAGGCACTAGGGCTCTCTGCTTGGAGGAGACGCGCGGTTGTTGCATCTTTGGGGGAGGCGTGTTGCTTGGTTTGGACAAGCTAGGCTGGTCCATTATGGTCTAGGGAAGATGTCTAGGGGTCGGGACAAGGCTAGGTGTAGATAGGGTTCGTGGTGGCTCGAGTAAATTGGGGACGCGACTTACAGAAGGTAAGGTGGGTGCGCGTTGGTTGGCAGGAGCTTGCGCTGGTTCGGTGCTGGTCTAGGAAAGGTCGGTTAGGGCCCAAGAGGGCCTGCGAATGGTCTGGTCGATGGTGGCTTGAGGGTGGCTCGGGTTTAAGGGGAACCATTGCTTGAACTATATAAGGTGTAGACTTCGAGAATGGCTAGGAAGGGAGAGGTGGTTGGAATCATGGTCCATGGGGGTCGATTCATGGTTCACGAGGGTAGTTTGGGTATAAAAATTTAATGTTTAATGTGCTGGAAGAAAATATTAAAGTTGAGATTAATTCGGGATTAAAACGCTTTACGGTTTAATAATTAAGGAATTAAATCAAAAATCTCGATTTTACGTTAAACAAGAATATAAAGAAGTCAAATTTAAACTTAAATAAATATTTGGGATAATATCGAGTCAATAAAAGTGAGAAAATTCAAAATCGAGAAATTTTGTATGCATGGGCAAAACGGTCATTTTATACCTGGATAGTAAAGAAGGGTGGGCAGTGTCCCGAAGAATCTAATGCATGATAAATGATATTTTAAAACGTTTATTATGAAAATATGAGAATTTATGATTTATGATAAATTTGTGCAATGTTTACTGTTAAAAAAGCTATTTTTCAAATATGGAAAGGACACGGTATTTTATGATTAAATAGAAAAAGAAAAATATTTTGAAGAATATGAATTGACTATTACATAAAGGATATGATATATGATTTTTGATAATATCGTGAGAAAAAGGCCTAGACGGAGCCCGTTTACGGGGAAGGCCCGGAGGAAGCCCAACGATCATATTTCCATTTTACGCCGGTGCTTAGTGCCTTTTCCCATCCGCAATGATGAGCTAAGACTGATTAGTCGACCAGAGGATACAGCTAGTCACATTCAAGGAACAAACTTCACCCAAATTGACACCATAACCGAGCATCATCCTTAAACAAATAAGTGGCACACCTGACTCTGTCAGCATCTTGCAACTCCATAAAGGTAAACATCACCTCTATGTACTTAATTCGTCCCTCAGCCATGATAAGATCAGTCGTACCCTCAAAATCCTTAGGGTCCATCTGACGAAGACACTCATATATTGCCTCTGGCCTCATTCTCCTTTCCACCTCGCATTGCTCCTAGAAAACTACGCAAAGAACGGGGTCATACCAGCAAGAATCTGAGCCTAAATGTCTGGTGATGGATGTGGAGGATATACTCTCTTCTCCTCACGAGCCTTGCGGCCCTCACGGTCAATCACAGGTATAGGAGGCATACTGTACCACAATTTAACCCAACACATAACCAACATGGATAACTGAACTACTCATATAACATGTTAAAAAGATTCAAAACATAAACACATAGTTAAAGAAACTCGTTCTTAATTCTTAAAACATTTAAAACCGTAAAAACTTACGGACTTGAGGCGTGACTTCCTGAGCTTCTTGCAACCGACAGTAGGCACAAACCATATTAGGAACCTTGCGTTCTAATACCAATTGTGATGGCCCGTTAATTAAAATAGCTTTAACATTTGCGGAAAAATTTTAAATTTTCTTATTAAATAATTTATTATAAACATAACTCATAAATAACGGTCACCACTCGTACTAAAAATCAAGTTAGTTAAAAAACTTCAAAGTTTGATTACCGCTACCTTAAAAATCCCAAGTCAAAATGACAACCATAATTTTAGAAAGTCTAGCATAACGTAATAAGTTTCAAAGCTTTCCCTCCTCGTCACAAATGCATAAAATCAGAGTAAATAGTTTTAAAAATTTTATAATAAAATCCTGTGAACTACAAGGTCCTGGGGTTGCACTGCCACTGGCCCGAGCCTGCTCACTAGTCACCATCCCCCGTCTCCTCAACAACATCATCTAATTTGATCAAGTCTAGTGAGTCTAAACACTCATTATGCATAAACAGTGAATAACAAGTAATACGTAATAAAAATTCATGAAAATTTAACATAGCTCGTACATAGCATAATATAAGTATAAATATATATAACGCGACTTTCTTGCATAAACATTTTCATAAAATCATATTTTCTTACTTATCATAGTAATCATAATCGTAAATTATTTTTTATATAGTTAAGTTCAATGCAAGTACCCCATAACCTAAATCGTTTGATCAAACTAACCACAGTACTGGGCCGGCAAGGATCACCACAGCCCTTGGAATGGATGTCCATTCCATAACATAACATAATTCCCCCGAAGTGGTTGGAGAGGTCCTCAGACACGTTCTTCGGCTTCAAAACCCATAACATAATTTGGCTCACATACTTCAAAATAATTATTTTTCACGTCATACACGCTTACGAACATTGTTAATCTCGTTGATCGTCCTCGGACATCCTGCCACAATATCCTAAAATAAATACCAAAACTGCCCCTAAAGGTGCATTCGGACACATACGATTCCAGAATTAAATAAACCCACTTAGGACGTACCAATCGACTTAGGGCTCAACCCACACGTAAAACACATCCAAACCTACTGCCCAAGGCTCTAAACCAACCCGCACCATGCACAACAAACCATGAAGACACATGATGTTCCAAAGAGTGAAGCTATGACACATATGCTTTATGTACTACTTCTGATCGATTCCAACCCAAAACAAGCCCGAACCAAGCCCTAGACTCAACCCTTAGACATAATTTAAGACCATGGTTTTACCCTTTCCAGACCATGACACTCGCACATGCCTTAAACTAGACAAGTTGTAAACCTAGCCACGCAAGCCTCCCCTACGCGTGTAGCGCCAAAGCCTCTCGCTGCCCAACCACTCCCTAACCAACCCATACCAGGCTCAACTCAGGACCCTAAGACCCTGCCTAGACCCTAGCCATGAGCCCTGGTCCAGACTCACACTGAACCTGACGCCCTAAAGCCGCGATCACCCCTTATGTGTGTTGTGATGCTTCCTTCGACTATTGCTCTCCAACGGCCTATCGGCCCATTCCGGACAACCTAATGACATATAAACACACCTCATAACATAACATATGTAGCAGCAAGCCTTCGTATTGGTCAAGTGAAGTCGGAGATCAAAAACTCGAGAAAACGGATAACTTCATGTATATTAAATATCGAAAATGATTCTAGTAATGTTCTAGCATTCATATAATCAAACCACTGAGTGTTCATGCATATTTTGTATCAAAATACAGTAAGTAACATGATCGATGTGTCGAAGAAGGCTTTATACATGCCTTTGCATTTTAAAAGCACGAAATATCGAACACCAACGCGAGAAAGAAAGGAGGCCAAAGGGAGACGGTTTACTGCGTTTTATTGCTTCAAAAGTGACTAAAATAATCAAAGAAAGTTGTGTGATGATCAGATAAGGCTGCTGCTGGAAGAAGAATCGATAAAATCCAAGGCCTTAGGTTGGAACACACTCGGCCGAGAAGTGTGTGAGTTTAATGTGTGTTCTAGGTGTGATTGTTGAGAGGCCTGTGTTGTGTGTGTTCTAGGGTAGGACTCTCCTATTTTATTTAATAAAATATTAGCTTGGTATTTTAGGATAATTAACCAAATTTGTAATTACTAATTAAGCCCTCCATATTTTTATATTTTACAAGAGTCCTAAAAATTTTAAATTTTACGCATAACTAAATACTAACTAACTTAATAAATTACGACATAAAATAACTATTAAAATATTGTATATCTAGTGGAAGTATTTAAATTCCTTACATTTTTTAAATTTCTTAATTAAAATGATTAATGTCTTTATTTCACTCGATAAATTAAATTTGGCCGTTAAATGCTAAAATTCATAAATCTTTTCAAGATACCTAATTTCTCGACTTAAAATAAAAATGCAACATTAAATTTTAACACCTCAATCGTCACCGGTCTTCTTTTCCAATTCTACATCGAATATTGACTGCAAACTAAAACTCGAAAAAAAATTTAAATTGCACTAAAATAAATATATATACATTTTAAATAATTTAACACATAGCATGAATCACCTAAATTATTAGTTAAATAAATAAACTGTTTCAATCATAAATGAGGTTTACATGTATTTGTTTTTAAACACTACCCGGCTAACCAAGAAGCTCATGTTCTTGCTCGTCAAAGTTTACTTAGAGATATCAACTGTAGAACCTGTTCAATCAGACTACGTATAAGCCATTCATAATTACTATTATTTAAATTAAAATTATTTTATGCATGAGGATTTAAATTCTTTTCTTTAAAAATTGTTTAGTATTTTACGCAGTAGTTTAGTTTTATCTTTTCAGTTTAAGTGAGGCCGGACTGGAGTTGGAGTATGAAGATAAAATTTAATATTAAGAAAATATTCCTAGAATATATTTAGGATAAATAATAAGTTAATTTAATGTAAAAGAATGTTAAAGGATTTATTTAATTAATTAGAGATAAGTAGTAAATAAATTCTTTTAGGTCTAAAGCTACCTAATTTCTCGACTTAAAATAAAAATGCAACATTAAATTTTAACACCTCAATCGTCACCGGTCTTCTTTTCCAATTCTACATCGAATATTGACTGCAAACTAAAACTCGAAAAAAAATTTAAATTGCACTAAAATAAATATATATACATTTTAAATAATTTAACACATAGCATGAATCACCTAAATTATTAGTTAAATAAATAAACTGTTTCAATCATAAATGAGGTTTACATGTACTTGTTTTTAAACACTACCCGGCTTACCAAGAAGCTCATGTTCTTGCTCGTCAAAGTTTACTTAGACATATCAACTGTAGAACCTGTTAAATCATACTACGTATAAGCCATGCATAATTACTATTATTTAAATTAAAATTATTTTATGCATGAGGATTTATATTCTTTTCTTTAAAAATTGTTTAGTATTTTACGCAGTAGTTTAGTTTTATCTTTTCAGTTTAAGTGAGGCCGGACTGGAGTTGGAGTATGAAGATAAAATTTAATATTAGAAAAATATTCCTAGAATTTATTTAAGATAAATAATAAGTTAATTTAATGTAAAATAATGTTTAAGGATTTATTTAATTAATTAGAGATAATTAGTAAATAAATTCTTTTAGGTTCAATAATTAATTTATTAATTCACTAAAATATTTAATGGGTAGATAAAACTCTAAAGAGTTAAAATACATTATTTAAGAAATTTTCTAACTTATTTTGAATGAAGATTTCGGCCACTACCCTTTTTAAATTTAAAAAATTTTGGCAACTCTCCATTTTTGATATATTTCCTTAATCCTTTCATGGCATAGATAATTCCTTCAACTTTAAATCCTCAATAATTATTAATTAAGCAATTTTCCTACCCATTTTATCTAGAGATTTCGGCCATCACCCTTAAAAGATTTAAAATAGTTGGCAACTCACCACTTTATTCATTTCCTTAATCTGTTCTTCGTAGATAATTCACTCACCATTTAATCTTCAATAATTAAACAACTAAGCAATATTTCACCTTGAACCTAGACTAGAAATCGGCCCTGCAAACCTCTAAATATCCCTCAAATCAAATCATAGCATTATTATTTTCTTATCTCACAAACTCAAAAGATAGCAAGATTCATTTCTCCCTTTTATCTTGCAAACTTCCCATTCTCTTCCCTAGACATTTTCCTCTCCATTTCTTCGAAATTTCAGAGCATTTCAGAGAGAAAAAAAAAATCATGAGTCTTCATAGGAATAACAAGAGAGTGAAAAAAAGAAGAACACTCTGTCTCCGCCGGGCCGTGTCGTCGTATCATTTTTGTTTTCTTCAAAACAATTTCCCAGGCATGTCTATATTTTTATTTGCTCTTCAATCAAGTTATATAAATATTTTAAACATTACATGATTATGATTTCATGGCAAAACCGAAATCAAGACAAGCGAATTTTCGGAAAAAAAAACATGTACAGATTTGTTTTCGTCCTTCCTCTTGTGCCTGCACGGTTTTTGTTGATTTTGTGGTTGCAAGGTTGGCTCGATTTCCAGGGGCTCCAGGCTGCTTTTAGGCATGAATTAGGATGTGTTAGGGAGGCGCTAGTCCATCGGTTTGAGTCCCTTCGCCACAAACAAGACGAAATGGACAGCAACTCCCATAGTGCAGTTTATGTGTTTCGATTTCTTGTTTTTCTTACCTAAGGTGTGGGTTCTGATTTTTGTCTGTCCTATGGGCTGTAGCCATGGTTAGAATCCCTCCTTGGTATGTCTAGGACGTGACCAAGATGCCCTTTCATGGCTTGGTTCATGGTCCCATCGGTTTTCAAAAGAAAACAAGACAAGTGTCCCTTCGATCATTTTATTTTCTGCATGAGTGGGTTTCGAATATATGGGGTTGGGTGGATCTTGGTTGGCTTCTAGCCCTTAGCCATGGTTCACACAATACCTAATGGTGTCTAGATCATGCCATGGCCGACCATATGGCCACTGGAATGACACATGACAGCAAGAACGAACAAGACACCCCACGCGTGTGAGATGTTTTCTCGGGTCGAGCTTGTGAGTGGTGTCGGGTGTTGCTTGGATTTTGGTTGGTCTAGGGCCCTTAGCCATGGTTTAAGTAATACTTTAGGATGTGGGTAAGAGGCTCTGGTGATGCGAATCTTGATACGAATAAATAGCAAACACGATTAAAAGTGAATCGCACCCTCTATTCAATTACGATAACAAGACACGTGTGTTTTCCCGATCTTTGATTCAAGTATTGTGTGATATTCACCTCTAAACTAGCAAGAGTTTAGCAACAAATAATCAACGAGAGAAACAATCGCGTTTCAAGAGAACCTCCAAAGAACCCGCCCTTGGCAACCCCCGTGAAAATCGATCGACAAACGCCACAAAAGATAAATCTTTTGATAAGTTTGATTTGATACAACGCAAAAGTTATAACGAAACTTAAGCTTGTGTTGAGAGAATTCTCAATATCATAAAAGATGAATAATAATCAATGTTGTGTTTACAATCAATAAAATTCGTCTATATATTGACTACAAATCAAAAAGATATGAAATCTAGTTACCAAAATAAATAAAACTCTTATTTAGGAAAATAACTCTCCGTCAAAACTAAAGGGCACGGACCCCGTGTAGGCCTCCGGGTAAGGGTCCGTGTAGGCTCTGTAAAATTACTCTCCGGAAAACAATGGACACAGACCCCGTGCACAGGTCCGTGCTCGGGTCCGTGCAGACTCGGGTTTCTCTTCCTCAAATGTAATGGACACGGACCCCGTGTACTGGTCCGTACTCGGGTCCGTGCAGCCTCGGTTCCTCAAAATAATGCTTGAATAATGTTCCTCCGGCTTTCCAACGTGCTCCCATGCATCACGAGCCCTTCTCCCTTGCTTATCAATCATTTGAACACCATGCCCGGCCAGATTCACATCATACTCCCCTTCTTCAAAAAGATTTGTCCTCAAATCTTGCCCTCCTACACAAAAACGAAGCAAGTTAGTAATAACAATAAGCATATTATCAACATGCTTACCTTTCAATTCAAGTTCGTAGGCGCTATTGCTAGCTCGCTCCATCAGCACTGGAAACTCCAACATCACAGTTGCCTTTCCTATGAACTCATCAATTTCAACATACACCAAATAATAAATGACACCAAATGATAAAATACCATTAAGTATCACGAAAATTAAGTTCCTCCCTTTCTTAGACCTAGTTAACACCAATGCAAGTATCATACAAATGTAAGTATATTGCTTACTAGGACTAAGAATTAAGTCATGCATGTCATAAAACCCTAGCCTAATTGCTATCTTCATACATGCAAGACCCTCGTCACAACACCATTCGACATACCTCTTCATATGTAACCAACATAGAAATTCATGCATCTTATCAGTAATGAAATCATAACAATATGCATCACTAGCGGGTAACTCATAAAATAAGCATAATATGAACAATTTAATCTCCTTAAAAATATATTCATCATGAGCAAAGAAATTCTTATATTCATCCATGCTCTTCCCAAAGTCTTCATCAAACAAGTAGGAATCATGCAAATAGAACACACTAGGCGTACTACCCATGTAAACATTTAACTCATCACAAAGATTTGAATATAATGCATACAATTCATTGTCATAACAAAAACTCATGAATTTGACAACTCTTGAAAAATCACAATCACTAACATTTAAATTGGATCTAGTCAATATGTCATAATTCTCAAATCTATGACTCCTAGGGACAAAGGTTAATTTACCGTTAGACCATTTAAACATCCCATTCTCAATTCTCTCACCAAACTCTTGAATACAACATAACAATGAAATAAGATAAGGACTAAAATCATACCTCATGCTTGTTGCGTTGGCAATTATGCTTACCTCACGGTGATTACCCTCAACACCAAATGGATCATCCCATTGCATTTTTACACCTTCCACATTTGCTCGTCTCCCCCTCACAACTTCATCATAACCCTGCAAATGAGAAATAACAATGCTCGGGATTGAACCGGCTATATCGTCACTAGATATATAAACCTCACCTTTGTACAAAGGTACTTGGAGAGATTTATACCAAATCAAATCACACTCATACTCACTCTTTTGGGCCTTAAATTCATTTTTCTTTTCTTTTTTATTGGCCACTTTTGCATTTTCTTTTTCTTTTCTTTCTATGGCCATCTCACTCTTTTGATCACTCATTTTTTCGGCCATTGTAAATTCTTTTTCACCCTCACAATTAAATTGCAGTTGATCATCAGTAGTTACAATTGAAATAGGTTGATCAAGAAAGATAAATGATGAATCATAACATGCGTGCAACAAATTATTGCTACTTTATTCTTTCTCCTCTTTAGCACACATATTAGAAGCAAATTCACCATCTAAGGATTCACCTTCCACTTGAGATCCAAGCCCAACCGCAACATCAACCTCCCTTTGAGATTTAAGTTCAACTGGCGATTTTACTACAGTCATCTCCTCCTTTGGACATTGGGTGATATCATGCCCAAACTCTAGACACCAAATACATTGAATATCATAAGTACTAACATTTGAGATTTTAGATGTACCTTGATATTCATATTTGCTAGCTTCACGTCTCGACTCCTTCTTTGGCGTATCACTGATTTTCTCTCCCAAGCTCCTCCGCCAAGTGGATATCAAAGACTCCCTATTCACATCTCTCCTACCACCTCTCATATTAATGTGTTTTGGAGCAAATTGCTTCCTCATCACCCTTTTCATCTCATCCCACGTAACTATAGGGTCATCCCAACATCGTCTCCTACGCAATACTAACTTATCCCACCAAGTCGTAGCATAGTCGGTAAACTCACTGCAAGCTCGTCTTACCTTCATTGCCTCAGTATAATCATCCCGGCTCTCAAATACACACTCCATTCTCTCTTCCCACTCAAGGCACACCTTTGGACCGGCTTCCCCACTGAAAAATGGAATTGTCATCTTCGTACCACTCAGTCTATACCCTTCCCGGCTTCTATACCCCTTATCCTCATCAAATCTCCTATAACGATCCATGTTCAACAACGTATCTCCTCCAACTCTACTACCTCGCCTATTCTCATCAATATGCATATCATACATCTCCTCTTCTTCACACCTCCGATATTTTTTTCGTTGAGGCTTAAACTCCTTCTCCCACCTTCTATCCAATCCTCCTAACATCGTTTTAAATTGACGTCCGTCAATCATTATACCTGCAAGAAAAAGGTTAGTATAAAACAATAAAGAATAAAGTTTCCTCACCACAAATTCTCACTAGTCACTCCAATGAAAATTCACTCGCACTCGTCTTTTTTTCTCACCACAAAACCTCACAATTCACTCCAATGAAAATTCACTCCACTCAAATATTTTCACTCAAGTGAGAATTCTCGAGGGGCGCTTAAGTATCGTGGCTTCCACGTATCAAACTTATGAGATCAATCCTGTGACGCTTGAAATTCGACTCACTTAGACCACATAAGAATAAGCAACTTTGGAAATTGACTAGAATGCGACTAAATGACAAGGACAAACTTAACGCTGCAATATAAGCGCTACAATTCCAACAAACACCCGATTCAAAATTTTTTATTTTTATTTTTATATTTTTCCTGGTGAACAGTACGCTACAGTACCGTGAACAGTAACTCCGTAGAATGAACAGTAACTCCGGAAAGAACAGTACTCGCGATGAACAGTAATCGCGAATTCCGGAGATGAATAGTATTCACGAATCCGAAGATGAACAGTAAAAATCGGCGATGAATAGTGATCCCGGCAACGAACAGTAATTCCGGCTTGTGAACAGTAATTTCGATACATGAACAGTAACTCAGATTGTGAACAGTAACTTTTATGAACAGTACTTCGATGAACAGTAATTACGCCACGATGAATAGTAATCGCGGTGAACAGTAACTCCGGAATGAACAGTATTTCCGCCGCGATGAACAATAAGTCCGTCGATTTGAATAGTAATTCCGGCAATGAACAGTGTCGGCGTTGAACAGTAACCTCGAATTTTTATTTAATTTTTTTTTTTGTAGATTCAATAAATTCGCAGAAATCGCTATACGAAAATCCTACGAAGAATTG
The DNA here is from genome assembly GCF_022965805.1 of Primulina eburnea. NCBI lineage: Eukaryota > Viridiplantae > Streptophyta > Magnoliopsida > Lamiales > Gesneriaceae > Primulina > Primulina eburnea. The sequence goes on along the minus strand of NC_133103.1, from coordinate 25,731,216 downwards.
AATGGATACGTTTACTTGAATAAAAAACCTGGAGCTCTGATACCAAATGATGCGAATCTTGATACGAATAAATAGCAAACACGATTAAAAGTGAATCGCACCCTCTATTCAATTACGATAACAAGACGCATGTGTTTTCCCGATCTTTGATTCAAGTATTGTGTGATATTCACCTCTAAACTAGCAAGAGTTTAGCAACAAATAATCAACGAGAGAAACAATCGCGTTTCAAGAGAACCTCCAAAGAACCCGCCCTTGGCAACCCCCGTGAAAATCGATCGACAAACGCCACAAAAGATAAATCTTTTGATAAGTTTGATTTGATACAACGCAAAAGTTATAACGAAACTTAAGCTTGTGTTGAGAGAATTCTCAATATCATAAAAGATGAATAATAATCAATGTTGTGTTTACAATCAATAAAATTCGTCTATATATTGACTACAAATCAAAAAGATATGAAATCTAGTTACCAAAATAAATAAAACTCTTATTTAGGAAAATAACTCTCCGTCAAAACTAAAGGGCACGGACCCCGTGTAGGCCTCCGGGTAAGGGTCCGTGTAGGCTCTGTAAAATTACTCTCCGGAAAACAATGGACACGGACCCCGTGCACAGGTCCGTGCTCGGGTCCGTGCAGACTCGGGTTTCTCTTCCTCAAATGTAATGGACACGGACCCCGTGTACTGGTCCGTACTCGGATCCGTGCAGCCTCGGTTCCTCAAAATAATGCTTGAATAATGTTCCTTCGGCTTTCCAACGTGCTCCCATGCATCACGAGCCCTTCTCCCTTGCTTATCAATCATTTGAACACCATGCCCGGCCAGATTCACATCATCTGGTCAGTGGTTCAATCCACAATGGCCATTAGCCTTGCAAACGAAGCATGGAAGCGCGGCTGTTGCTGCTGTATTTTGTTGGGCAGTAGGTTTGGCGTCGGTTCAGAGGTGTCGATTGAGTTCTTGGTTGGCTTTTAGCCTATGGACTTGGACTGGACAGTACCTTATGAGTTATGAAGGTCGTATTTTTGGCTGTTCGTGATTTGGTTAAGTTTAGAGGTCGTACGAGAATTTACGATGCGATGTGCCAAAGTGACTCTCGAAAGAGCGTTTCGTGATTTTGGCCTCCATGCACAATTTTCGTGTATTACTGTAACGAACCGTTGCGGAAAAATTTAAATTTTCTAGAATACGAAAATTAAATCAATACGGTCGTCACTACATCATCCATTCACCAATAAAAATCTTGTTAAAAGAAAATTTTGCTCAAAACGTCTCGCGTCAAACATAAAATCAGAGTATTTTAAACTTGCATAAAAACATTAAAATAACTGGGGCAGTCCTCGAGTCTAGCCTCCCGCTCAATCCAAGCCTGCTCCTTGGTCCTCACCTCATGTCTCCTCATAGACATCCTCACCTGCATCGATCAAGTCTAGTGAGCCTAAAGACTCAACACGTATAAACTGAGAATAGCGAGTAATACATAATAAAATCGCACGCAACTCTAAAATAGAACATATATACTTGAAGCTTGGATTTGAAATGAACTTGAACTTGCATACATACATGGAATGAACTTGAACTTGCATACATACATAGACGAGCCATAACTTAAAAGCTTTCATAAACATGCTTACATACTTGATCATACTTAAACATAAGGGGTGGCGCTCGGGCGGTGAAACATTACCGCTCGGGCGCTAGGGTCCGCGTTCGGGCGGTAATATATTACCGCTCGGGCGCCAGGTCAACCGGACGCCTACATTGAACCGAAGGAGTGGCGCTCGGGCGGTAAGAAATTACCGCTCGGGCGCCGAGTGCGCTGTGCTCTACGACTTAGAAACTTAATCTCCCCAAATTCTATCACACCGACAGTAAACAACGCTTCGAGACCCGTCCTAGGATACTAGGACATTGACTCAACTCCACCTAACCTCCCAAAAGTCTCCAAAACAACCCCGCAATTACAAGTACACAATAAACCAGTAAACACGATCTTTGACAACAAAACAGTCATAAACGACTATTCAGTCTCTCAAATGCCTAAGGACACGAAACGAAATGTCAATAACCATCCCCACATCAATAACAATATACCTACATGCAGCAACGATCGCCCGTCGATCCCCAACGAAGCCTGTAACAAATAAACTTCAAGAACACAATTTACGTAAAAGTCGCAGTTTGAGCAGCCCCACGAAAAACGCCATAACTCACTCAATTTTTATCCAAATAATTCGAATTTTATATCAAACGAAGGTATCAAAAAGTTCTACATTTTTTGCGTTGAAAGTTTTCTCAGATTATTGAATGAAAAATAACAGTAACCCAAACTACATTGAAAAACGGGATTTTAGATCTAAAAACTATTACAAAACGCATCGATAAATTTCCTGCCCAAACTACTATACATAACACATGGATTTTACGCATAAAACAACGCAACACATACTATGACATGATCGACGCAGAAAAGACAGATTATACGTGCCTTTGATGATAAACGTTACCGAAACGACAATACCGAAGCGGAGATAGAAGCGAGGTTGATTCGGGACGATTGTGCAACGATTTTCTTGTCACAAAATACACAAAACTTGCTGGAAATCTAGTGGAGGAGGGGAGGCTGCACTAGAGTAGGGAGAACCCTAGTTTTAAAATAAAAAAAATGTGAATTGTGATAATGTGTGTGTTTGTTTAGCCGATAAGTAGTGTGGAAATAATGTGTGTGTGTGTGTTAATAGGAATTTAGAAAGTAAATTGATTAATTAAATAATAAATAAAAATATTTACGTAAAAAGTCATAGTTTGAGAAGTCCCACAAAAAAACGCCATAGTTTGAGAAGTCCCACAAAAAACGCCATAATTCACTCAATTTTTATCCAAATAAATCGAATTTTATATCAAATCAAATGTATCAAAATTTTCTACATTTTTTGCGTTAAAAGTTTTCTAAGATTCTTGACTGAAAAATAGAAGTAACACGAAATACAGTGAAAAACGGGATTTTAGATCTAAAAACTATTGCAATACGCATCGATAAATTTCCTGCCCAAACTACTACACATCACACATGGATTTTACGCATAAACAACGCAACACATACTATGACATGATCGACGCAGAAGAGAGATTATACGTGCCTTTGATGATAAACATTACCAAAACGGCGATACCGAAGCGGAGATAGAAGCGAGGTTGATCCGGGATGATTGTGCAACGATTTTCTTGACACAAAATACACAAAACTTGCTGGAAATCTAGTGGAGGAGGGGAGGCTGCACTAGAGTAGGGAGAACCCTAGTTTTAAAATAAAAAAAATTGTGAATTGTGATAATGTGTGTGTTTGTTTAGCCGATAAGTAGTGTGTGAAATAATGTGTGTGTGTGTGTTAATAGGAATTTAGAAAGTAAATTGATTAATTAAATAATAAAAAAAATATTTAAAATACTACCCCCTTTAAACTTTACTAAAATCCCTCTATTAAAATAATATACACAAAATGCTAATTTTAAAAGTTTTAAACTCTTAAATAAATAAACACATAAATAAAGCTTTAAAATGATAAACTAAATAAATTATTTAAAAATGCCCTTCCTAGCTTTTAAAATAAAATACCGCATATTTAAATTTTCCAAGAATCATCCCTGGTCCTTTCCTCGATTCCGCCTCGAATAATCGCCTGAAACATGAAACTCGAAAAACATTTTAACGTGCATCACATAAACATACTTAATTTAAAATAATGCATTTAAATAAATCATGCACTACTTAGACTAATTTTAAAATTTAAATAAATACTTTAATGATTAATCAAATGCATGGGTTATACGTGTATTGAATTTGGGCACTACAGTTCCTCCCCCACTTATAAAAATTTCGTCCTCGAAATTACGTCTTACCAAACAACTCCGGGTAGCGAATCGTCATATCCGCTTCTGACTCCCAAGTGGCCTCTTCCACCGATTGATTTAGCCACTTGACTTTGACTAGCTTAGTCACTTTGTTCCGGAGTCTGCGCTCATGTCTATCTAGGATCTGAATCGGTCGCTCCTCATACGACAGGTCTGGAGCAAGCTGTAACAGCTCATAACTCAGAATATGCGAAGGATTGGCGAGATACTTCCTTAGCATAGAAACGTGGAACACATTGTGTACCCCGGCCAGATTCGGCGGAAGGGCTACACGATAAGCTAATGTCCCAACTCTGTCCAAAATCTCGAACGGTCCAATAAACCTCGGACTCAGCTTGCCTCTCTTCTCAAATCTCATTACACCCTTCATAGTTGCTATCTTGACGAAAACGTGATCACCAACGGCAAACTCGAGATCTCTCCTCCTCTTATCAGCGTAGCTCTTCTGACGGCTTTGGGCAGTCTTCATTCTGTCTCGAATCTTGGCCATCACTTCGGCTGTCTGCTGAACTATCTCTGGACCAAGATCTGCTCTCTCACCGACTTCATCCCAATGGACTGGTGATCTGCACTTCCGTCCATACAACGCCTCATAGGGAGCCATACCTATAGATGATTGGAAGCTGTTGTTGTAGGTAAACTCCACTAGAGGTAAATTTGATTCCCAAGTTCCCTGGAAATCGATGGCTCTTAGCAAATCCTCCAAAATCTGAATCACTCGCTCAGACTGGCCATCTGTATGCAGGTGAAAAGCTGTACTGAACAGCAATTTTGTCCCCATGGCTGCATGTAAGCTCTTCCAGAAGGACTACGTAAACTTTGGGTCCCTGTCAGACACAATCGAAACTAGGAACCCATGTAAATGGACTATCTCCCTGATATAAAGCTCCGCATACTGAGTCATGGAGAAATTCGTCTTCACTCGAAAAAAGTGCGCTGACTTTGTGAGTCGATCCACAATAACCTAAATGGCATTAAAACCTCTGACTGATCTAGGCAATCCAACGACGAAGTCCATCGTTATGTTCTCCCATTTCCACTCTGGGATAGGAAGTGGCTTAACCAATCCTTCTTCCTTTACCTGCTGACAAGTGAGGCATTCAGACACAAACTTGCGGATGTCTCTCTTCATCCCTGGCCACCAATACAGAATCTATAGGTCCTTATACATCTTTGTACCTCCTGGGTGAATAGAATATGGAGATGCGTGCGCCTCTGACAGAATATCCTGTCTGATCGAATCAACACTAGGCACCCACATTCTGCCTCTGTATCTCACAATTCCATCAGCCACTGTGTAAAGAACACTGCCCTTGGCTTCGTCTTTTTGTCTCCATTTCAGTAATTACTCATCTGAAGACTGACATGTCCGTATACGGTCTAGCAAAGAAGACTGGACTGTCAGATTAGACAGCCTTGGTGCTCTGCCCTCACGATAAACTTCCAAACCAAACCTCTGAATCTCAGACTGAAGAGGTCTCTGCACTGATAACTGAGCTATGACTGCAACTTTCCTGCTCAAGGCATCTGCCACAACATTAGGTTTTCCCGGATGATAGCTAATCTCGCAATCATAGTCCTTCACCAGTTCCAACCACCGTCTCTGCCTCAGTGTCATAAAATCCCTGGTCAGGCGGGAACGTACTTCCTTAGTGAAGTACTTGGCGAAGAATACTTCCTTGAATTCAGTCCATGACAAAGTCTGCAAATTCACTGCCACTTATGCGCCCTCCCACCATAGTCTAGCGTCCCCTGACAGAAGGAACGTGGCGCACCTGACTCTATCTGCATCAGTCAGTTCCATGAAGTCGAATATTACCTCAATAGACTTTATCCATCCTTCAGCTACCATCGGGTCAGTGGTACCCGAGAACTCCTTTGGACTCATCCTTCTAAACCTCTCATACACTGCTTCCGGTTGGGGCCTCGCCCCCACACCCGCTGCTGTAGCCTGGTTCCCCGCAAATTGCGCGAAGAACTGCGTCATACCTTCAAACATCTGTGCCTGCATATCTGGAGGTGGAGGTGGAGGATTGGCCCTCTCCTCATTTCGGGCCTCTCTGTTCTCTTTCCTGGCTTCCCGGTCAACTACACGTCTAGGAGGCATTCTGTTCCAACAATTTACCCAACACGTAAACCCCCATGCATGAACATACTACTAATATCATAAGATGTACGTAACTCGAACTTAAAACATAGACATGCTGAAATCAAAGCTTAATGCTTACTACATAACATAAAGTTGAAACCTTGAAACTTACAAACTTGAGGTATGACTTCGTGAGCTTCTTGCGACTGGCAGTAGGCATAACCTTTTACAAGAACACCGCTCTGATACCAACTGTAACGAACAGTACTTGTACTACTTAAAATTTGCGGAAAAATTTAAAATTTTCTTGAATACAAAAATAAAATCAATACAGTCGTCACTACATCATCCATTCACCAATAAAAATCTTGTTAAAAGAAAAGTTTGCTCAAAACGTCTCTCGTCAAACATAAAATCAGAGTATTTTAAACTTGCATAAAAACATTAAAATAACGTGGGCGGTCCACGGGTCAAGCCTCCCACTCAGTCCAAGCCTGCTCCTTGGTCCCCACCTCTTGTCTCCTCCTAGACATCCTCACCTGCATCGATCAAGTCTAGTAAGCCTAAAGACTCAACACGTATAAACTGAGAATAGCGAGTAATACATAATAAAATTGCACGCAATTTTAAAATAGAACATACATACTTGAAGCTTGGATTTGAAATGAACTTGAAGTTTCATACATACATAGACCTACCATAACTTAAAAGCTTTCATAAACATGCTTACATACTTGATCAAACTTAAACATACATGACTTTATTTTGCGTAGAGGCATGTTTCAAAGCAAGTGACCCATACATAATAAACGCCTGATCAGACAAACCACAGTACTGGGCTGACAGGGACGTATCCACTGCCACATACATGAGATTCTCGTTCATAATTTAACGGGCTGGTTGGTCCCCGTTCATAATTTAACGCTTTCCAACCACGATCTAACCCGTTCATAATTTAATGGGGTGGAGAGGTCCTCGGCCACGTTCACCGACTTCCAAACCCATTCATAAATTGGTCACAAGACATTTAGCATACCTCAAAAATCAAATATCTTCTTGCACGTCAACATATTACTTGGCGTTGAGGGATTCGTTGGATTTCATTTGGGGCCGCTGCTGCTCACTAACATGACTTTCAACACTTAACTTGCTTAACTTAGACGTAGGTACTCGAGCTCACCACCGAAGTGCATAAATGGCTTATGAGATTCTAAATCACTCGGGACTTGACCTCGTTTAATCATACTAACCAGGACATCAAACCCGGAAACAAACTCTAAGATGTCGTATGAACATTTCCCAACCATAAAAGACATGAACTTATTATTAGAATTTGAAAAGACGAAGGAACAAAATATTTGGACATAAGGGGTGGCGCTCGGGCGGTGAAACTTTACCGCTCGGGCGCTAGGGTCCGCGCTCGGGCGGTAATATATTACCGCTCGGGTGCCAGGTCTACTAGACGCCTACACTGAACCGAAGGAGTGGCGCTCGAGCGGTATGAAATTACCGCTCAGGCGCCGAGTGCGCTGTGCTCTACGACTTAGAAACATAATCTCCCCAAATTCTATCACACCGACAGTGAACAACGCTTCGAGACCTGTCCTAGGATACTAGGGCATTGACTCGACTCCACCTAACCTCCCAAAAGTCTCCAAAACAACCCCGCAATTACAAGTACACACTAAACCCGTAAACACGATCTTTGACAACAAAACGGTCATAAACGACTATTCAATCTCCCAAATGCCTAACGACACGAAACGAAATGTCAATAACCATCACCGCATCAATAACAATATACCTACACGCAGCAACGATCGCCCGTCGATCTCCAACGAAGCCTGTAACAAATAAACTTCAAGAACATAATTTACGTAAAAGTCATAGTTTGAGAAGTCCCACAAAAAACGCCATAATTCACTCAATTTTTATCCAAATAAATCGAATTTTATATCAAATCAAAGGTATCGAAATTTTCTACATTTTTTACGTTGAAAGTTTTCTAAGATTCTTGACTGAAAAATAGCAGTAACACGAAATACAGTGAAAAATGGGATTTTAGATCTAAAAACTATTGCAATACGCATCGATAAATTTCCTGCCCAAACTACTACACATCACACATGGATTTTACGCATAAACAACGCAACACATACTATGACATGATCGACGCAGAAGAGAGATTATACGTGCCTTTGATGATAAACATTACCAAAACGGCGATACCGAAGCGGAGATAGAAGCGAGGTTGATCCGGGATGATTGTGCAACGATTTTCTTGACACAAAACACACAAAACTTGCTGGAAATCTAGTGGAGGAGGGGAGGCTGCACTAGAGTAGGGAGAACCCTAGTTTTAATAAAAAAAAATGTTAATTGTGATAGTGTGTGTGTGTGTTTAGCCGATAAGTAGTGTGTGAAATAATGTGTGTGTGTGTGTGTTAATAGGAATTTAAGGAGTAAATTGCTTAATTAAATAATAAATAAAACTATTTAAAATACTACCCTCTTTAAACTTTACTAAAATACCTCTATTAAAATAATGCACACAAAATGCTAATTTTAAAAGTTTTAAATTCTTAAATAACTAAACACATAAATAAGGCTTTAAAATGCTAAACTGCCCCTTCCTAGCTTTTAAAATAAAATACCGCATATTTAAATTTGCCAAGAATCATCCCCGGTCCTTTCCTCGATTCCGCCTCGAATAATCGCCTGAAACATGAAACTCGAAAAACATTTTAACGTGCATCACATAAACATAATTAATTTAAAATAATGAATTTAAATAAATCATGCACTACTTAGGCTCATTTTAAAATTTAAATAAATACTTTAATGATTAATCAAATGCATGGGTTATACGTGTACTGAATTTGGGCACTACAATTACAAACCTTGGTAATTATTTTCCATTATTTTAGGTGTATTTTAATCATAATTGAATGATTGTTCAATGTTGGTTCGGGTTGGTAGGAAGTCATGGTTAAATATTATGTTTTTTGGGCGTAATAGTCTCGTTTTTAGTTCGATTTTGAAGCGTTGATCAAGTTAAGTTATTTGCATAGTCAAGTCAAGTTATTTGCATGTTTTTCATGTTAGAATTAGGTCGCAGTAAGCCTGGGAACGATCCAACCCAATTGTTAAATAACTCAGGAATTTAATTATATTACTTGCATAAATATAAAAGTTTATTTTTGAGATATATGCGATATGTCTTGTGGCCACTTCCACTCATGGGATTGCAGCTTATGGGATTATTACTTCATCCGGTGGCTACTGACCGGTTCATGTTCATGTATGGGTACGGATATCCAGTCCAAGGGCTGTGATGATCTCTACCGCCCAGTATACAGTGGTTTAGTCTGATCAGACGATTCAGTTCATGTTATGGGCCACTTGCGTAGAACATATTATCAACAGAAAATTATGAAATGCTATTTTATGATAGAGCTCTATCGAGCAAACATTTCACTTACGATTTTTCAGTTATGCACGTATTTATAATTATTCATGAAGCGATTTTGACGTTACGCTTTACGATATGATATCTCTACATGGCATGAAATTTTATGATATATTTACTTGTTATCTACGAAATATGCATGCTGAGTCTTTAGACTCACTAGACTTGATTGTTGTAGGTACTGATGAGGTCGGGACCGAGGGCGGGGACGAGTGAGCCATCTTGGGTCGGCAGTAGTAGGAACCCGAGGATCTCATTTTCAGCACTTATTATTTTTATTCCAAACTCAGTTTTTATTTTGTTGAATTATTTTAAGTTTTTGTTTTGAATACGTTTTACTTCCGCTGATACTTTGAACATTTAACCTTTTTATCAGTTTATTTTATGAATGAGGCAAGTTATGTACTTTTAAAGAAAATTTTTTAAATTATTCCGCAAATTTTCAAATAAGAATTTCGGGCCTCTACAATTGGTATCAGAGCCTATGTTCTTGTAAAGGGTTGTACTACTACTGACCTCGAGAAGCTCACAAAGTCACGTCTTCGGTCTGTAAGTTTTACGTTTACGCATTTCTTTTAAAGCATCAAATATTTTAACATGTTTTCATGAAATATTTTACGTTCAGATTTTGATTACGCAGTATTTATTTAAATTTAAAGAAAAAATATATATTATGCATGTTAGTTACGTATGGGTTATGTATGGAACAGTATGCCTCCTAGACATGTTCTTGAGTGCACGAGAGATGATGAGCCTCTCCAGGAGGACGGGGAGAATCAAAGGCAGGAGAGAGATTTACCTCCTCCACCTCCACCAACATGAATGACCGGATGTTAGCTGGGATGACTCAGTTCTTCGCACAGTTTGCGGAGAACAATGTTGTGGCAACCAGGCAGGCAGGGCCCGAGGCTACCTATGAGCGGTTCATGAAGATGAGGCCAAAAGAGTTCTCAAGGACGACAGATCCCATGATTGTCGAGGGATGGATTATGTCCCTCGAGGTTATCTTCGAGTTCATGGGGCTTGGAGATGAGGACAGAGTTCGTTGTGCGACCTATCTGTTGGGAGGAGACGCTCGCTTATGGTGGGAAGGAGCATCCGTAGCCTTGAATGTGGCTACTCTAAGCTGGACGAGCTTTACAGAGGTATTTTACTCTAAATATTTTACTGACGAGGTGCATGCCAGGTTGACGAGGGAGTTCATGACACTGAGGCAGGTAGATTTGACTGTTACGGAGTTCATCCGTAACTTTGAGATGAGTTGTCATTTCGTGCCCCTGATTACGAATGATGCTGGAGCCAAACTGAGGCATTTTTTGGATGGTCTACGGCCGATCTTGCGCCGTGGTGTTAGGGTGGCTGGCCCTACTGGAAGGGGATTGATTAAGGTGCCCGAATACGCAACGGAAGTTTCAAAATTTGTTTTTCAAGGCAAAAATCGAGCACCTCAATATACTAGTGTGTAGCAAATACAAAAACACCAAAATGTCATACATAGGGTGTTTAGAAATCTTTACCTATCAATCTCTTTAGATTGATGATGGCTCCAACTAAGGTGTAAACACCTTAGCTCTTGAATGGCAAGAAGATCTACAAGCCTCCTCCTTTCTTCAAAATTAGGCCCACCACCAACTAGCTAGAACCCTTCTTATTTTGCACTAGAAAAATAAAAAGATTTGTCAAGGAGAAGTATTTTCTATCCTCAACAATTGAAGAAGAAAATTGAGAGAAAAATGAGGGAGAAGACTCTCCAAAATTTCGGCCATAGCATGTCTCATGAAGGGGAGGATGAGTTGTCTTGGTTGTGAGAAAAGTTAAAACCACTTTTAGCATGACAAGCCTTGGAGATTGAAAAAGTAGTCTCCCAACTCTTCACCACCCATGGATACATTTCTTATTTGGTTTTTAACAATTAAAAAAAACCCATGGACTTAATTTAATTATCTCAAACAAATTTGAGACTAATTAAACATTACTTGAATTTACTCAAGCCACTAGTTGAATAATTATTTTACTATTGGGCTCTACAAAGTCCGGTTACGACGCTCCGAAACACCATTCAACTGCGGTGTAGCGGGCGGAGTCCACTGCGAGAAAATCTCATTCTCCCTAAGATACTTTTGGTGTAACACTCGTGACTAAAATGCATAATTAGTGCGGAAGCTTTAAAATATAATTTGGAGAAAATGTGTAATTTAAAGAAATTTGGGCAGTATCTCCCCGTAAATAGGACATGCCACCTGTCTCAAGCAACATATAAAATACATGCAAAAGATTTTCATATTCATGAGATACCATTTAATATAGTATCTACACATATTTCTACTTCAAATACAAAAACAAGGTTTACAATATTTCCCAAGATAACCATAACCATAACATAACAAAATAGCATCCAATTGAAATCTCCAAAGCTTGTCATATTCTTTTCTCTCGCTTCGACAACTCAGGAATGCTCAGTCTTTCTTTCTTGTGCCTGCATCACATGAACATAGCTGGAATGAGTATAAAAATCAGCAAATGGAATCAATACTAACAAGATACATACATATCATTTTATTGATAAACATAAAATGGGTAGCCTCAATTTCATTTTCTTGAAAACATTATCCATTTCATTTCATAAATTTCGAATCATCATTAATATCATCCGTCAAGAATCATAATACAACAATACATAGGGATGATATTCATTTCATTGATCAACTGAAGAATTGATAGTTCTTATAAGATAGTTCATTCATTGCTAACCATCTTCGTAAAAATGAATCTTATAGGAGGGACACGTACCTCTGCATAAAATGCATCTTATAAGAGAGCACATGTTTTTATCGTTAATTGGCTAATCACATTGCGGATTCAGAATTGCCAGAGGCAACACCGCTACTATCACTATCAATCCAATCATTCAATCATATAAAACTTTATTCAAGCATTTTATCAAACATCTTTGAGGCATCATAAATAGTTTAACTCCTTTCATTCGAAAATACATATAATTACACTACCATATATACATATTTACACACACACACACACACACACACACACATATATATATATATATATATATATATATATATATATATATATATATCACGAATGGAATTTGAAAGGAGTTAACGTCATAAAATCATCAAAACACATACATATAAGATCATATGGTGCATTCAAGAAATGATTCCACTTACAACACTTGGAGCACTTGGTTTCCTATAAACCTTGACGATGATCCTACAACAATAAACCCAATAACTAACCATCAACACCAAAATAATAACATTAGATGACCATTTAACCCAATACATCTATCACAACTATTAACCCTAACTCAACCATCTTCAATAACTCAAGAACAAGAAGAAATGCACTTACCTTTGCTCCTTTCGTTAAAAAGATGAAGTTCCAACTCCGGATTGAAAATTAATTGATCGAAAGAAATGATAAGAATAAAATGAAGAACCCTAGCTTGGAATCGTTGGAGAAGAGAAAGAAAAGAAAAGAAATGTGGAAAAGTTGTGTCTCAACCGATTTTATACCTTAAAACACCCAAAAAACGTTTTTTGTACTGCTTTGGGTGCTCGGACGGTCATAAACTACCGCCCTAGCGCGGACTATACTGTCCAAGACCAAAATTCCAGAACCTGTGGTGCTCGAGCGGTCATTTCTTACCGCTCGGGCGCCGCTCTGCGCACAGGCGCCTCAAAGATCGCCTCCGAACCGTCTCTTCCCTTCATAATTTGGAAAGATGGTAAACAAAAAAGTTGTAGCTCTATGTCTTTGTTTGCATCTCCAATTAGCCTCATGGCATTTGAAAGTCTGAGTAAAGAGTTATGCTCAATCTCCCAACATGTGTCATTGGAGGAACGACGACACACACGACAAACTTCGGAGCACTTTTGGCTAGTCTTCCACAATGATTTGAACAAAACTCAAAACAAGAAAGTTATAGCCTTATGTCTTAGCTTTCTAATGGAAGTGGCCTCACATCATTCGGATCAATATACAAAACATTATGCCAAAAACCACAACTACTGCCACATTTTCATACCGTTTTAGCACTTCCATTACCTACTTAGCAAAAGATCAGCTTTCTATTCTACCCATACATTCTCTGCTTCATTCTATATCATTCAATACCATTCATATCATATATTAAAACCATAAACCATCACCATTACATCACATATCCCCAAACGATCATCATAATAAACCATAAAAGGGATAATGACCATACTTAATCATAATCATTACCTTACATCATATGCATACGAATGTCTGGGCGTTACAATTCTCCCCTCCTTAAGAAATTTCGTCCCCGAAATTGCCATTACTGTGCGAATAACTCAGGATATCGCTGCTTTATTTCCTCCTCTGGTTCCCATGTTGCTTCTTCAACCAACTGATTATGCCAAAGAATCTTGATAATGCCGATCTCCTTATTCCTTAGTACTTTAACCTTGCGATCTAAAATCTGGATTGGTACTTCTTGATAAGTCATGTTCGGCATCAGATCCAACGCTTCATGTCTGAGAACATGGGAATGGTTCGAGATGTACTTTCTGAGCATTGAGACGTGAAATACATTGTGGACTCTATCCAAGTCCGGCGGTAAGGCTACACGATATGCTCTTTCTCCTATCCTGTCCAGAATTTCAAATAGGCCGATAAATCTTGGGCTCAGCTTTCCTTTCCTGCCAAATCTCATAATGCCTTTGAGAGGAGCAATTTTGATAAAAACATGATTTCCAACTTCAAATGCCTTCTTCTGTTATCGTCCTAAGTTTTCTTTCTGGTTTGGGTCGTCTTCATTCTGTCCTGGATTAAAGTAATCACATCAGCTGTCTGTTGGACCACTTCTGGTCCTAACATCTTTCTTTCACCGACTTCATCCCAGTTCAATGGTGATCTACATTTCCTGCCGTACAATGCCTTGTATGGTGCCATGCCAATCGTCGCCTGATAACTATTGTTATATGTAAATTCAGCAAGTGGCAATTTAGAATCCCAGCTACCAGGAAAGTCAATCGTGCAGGCTCGTAGCATATCTTCAAGAATCTGAATCACCCTCTCTGACTGCCCGTCACTCTGAGGATGATAAGCTATACAAAAATCCAACTTGGTTCCCAAGGCTCTGTGCAATCTCTTCCAGAATTCAGAAGTAAACCTTGGGTCACGATCAAATACAATTGACACAGGAATACCATGAAGTCTCACAATCTCAGCTACATAGACTTCAGCAAAATGGTTCATTGTAAACGTTGTCTTGATCGGAAGAAAATGAGCCGACTTGGTTAACCTGTCAACAATCACTCAAATGGAGTTGTAACCCTTTGGTGTTCTTGGAAGTCCCGTTACAAAGTCCATAGTGATGTGCTCCCACTTCCACTGAGGTATTGGGAGGGATTGCAAAGTTCCAGAAGGTCTTTGATGCACAATCTTTACCTACTGACATGTTAGACATTCGGATATAAACTTTGCGATGTCACTTTTCATACCTGGTCACCAGTAGAGACGTCGGAGATCCTGATATATCTTTGTGCTACCTGGATGTATCGAGTATGGCGCGGTATGAGCCTCTGTCAAAACATCCCGTCGAATGTCATCACCACTTGGAACACATATCCAACCACTAAATGTTAACAAATCATCAGTGTTCATCGCAAACTCTGTATTTCCTTTCTCATCAGCTTTAGATCGCAATTTCATCAACTGATTGTCATTAGGTTGCTCCCGTCGTATCCTATCTGTCAACGTAGGTCGAATAACCAAAGCTGAAAGTCTAGCGATGGTCCCTTGCTCTACTATAGCAATCTCGCTTATCTGAAGATCCAATAACAACGGCTCCTGAATCAATGAGCTCAAAGAACAAACTGACTTACGGCTCAAAGCATCTGCAACCATGTTTGCTTTACCTGGGTGGCAGCTAATGGTCACATCATAATCTTTAACAAGTTCTAACCACCTCCTCTGCCGCATATTGAGTTCCGTCTGAGAGAATAGATATTTCAAGCTCTTATGGTCTGTGAACACTTCACATTTCTCGCCACACAGATAATGCCTCCATATTTTCAATCCGAAGACCACTGCAGCCAACTCAAGATCGTGGGTGGGATAATTCTTCTCGTAATCCTTCAACTGACGAGAACCATAAGCGATTACTTTCCCACGCTACATCAGTACAGCTCCAAGTCGCATCTTTGACGCATCAGTGTAAACAATAAAATCTTCAGTACCACACGGAAGTGCTAGGTTAGGGGATGATGTCAACTTGTCTTTCAACACTTGAAATCCGTGTTGGCACTCGTTTGTCCACTCAAACTTCACCGCTTTTCTCGTCAGATTGGTTAATGGCAGGGCTATTTTGGAGAAATTGGCAATAAAACGTTGATAATAACCTGCAAAACCAAGAAAACTACGCACCTCGGAGACTGTTATAGGAATAGGCCATTGTTTAATCGCATCAATCTTCATGAGATCCACTGCAATGCCGTCTCTCGAAACAATATGGCCCAGAAATGATAAGTGCTCTTACCAGAATTCACACTTTTTCAACTTTGCGTATAACTGTTTTCCCTTAATAACTGCAATACAGTTCTGAGATGCTCGGCATGGAGTTCCTGAGTCTTGGAATAAATCAGGATATCATCAATCAAAACGATAATGAAGCTATCCAGATATGGCTTGAAGACTCGGTTCATTAGATCCATGAAGAGAGACAGAGCGTTCGTCAACCCGGATGACATGACTAAGAATTCATAATGACCATACCTGGTTCTGAATGCAGTTTTAGGGATGTCGGCTTACCTAACTTTCAGCTGATAATAAACAGAATGCAGGTCGATCTTAGAAAACACTGTCGCTCCATGTAACTGATCAAAGAGATCGTCAATCCTCGGTAATGGATATTTATTCTTGATCGTGGCTTTGTTGATTTCTCTATAATCAATGAACAACCGCAAATATCCATCTTTCTTTTTGACAAATAAAACTGGAGCTCCCCACAGAGAAGAACTCGGACGAATAAAGCCTTTGTCTAATAGATCCTGCAATTGTTACTTCAGTTCCTTCATTTCAGTCGGGGCCATTCGGTAAGGAGCTTTCGAAATCGGAGCAGTACTTGGAACCACGTCAATCACAAACTCAACTTCACAGTCAGGTGGTAATCCAGGCACATCATCTGCAAATACGTCAGGAAAATCCCGAACTACCTCAATCTCATTCAACTTCATCGTCATCTCAGTATTCACATCTATCACAACAGCTAAAAACCCCTGACACCCCTTTGATAACATTTCGTGAGCTTTGAGACAAGAAATATAAGGAGTGCCAAGCGAAATACCTGAACTTTGAAAAATCCCACTTTCATCATCTTCTGTAGGAAATAGCACCGTCTTAGCCACGCAGTCAATAACCGCATGATATGACGATAGCCAGTCCATTCCCAAAATAACATCAAACGCCACCATGGGAATAATAATAAGATCAGCAAAATAGATTTTCTCATTAACTTGCACTGTACAACTTTTAAGAATACTAGAAGGCCATATTTCGTCTCTCGATGGCAACAAAATACTATAGTGGAGGGGTTCAAAAGATGGAACAACATTCAAAGAGCGCAAGAAAGTTTCAGACATAAAGGAATGCGTAGCACCGGTGTCAATCAATGTAATAGCGGCCTTGCTTGAAATTAAGATAGTACCTGATATAACAGAAGAATCGGGATTTGCGCCTTCTTTGGTTATTGTGAAGATTCTGCCTTGAACCCTACCCTTCCCTTTCTCACCCTTCACTGGACAATTTTGATAATATGTCCAACACCTCCACAATGAAAGCATCGATTACTTCCAACCAAGCACTCACCTATATGCATTTTGCCACATTTTGGACATACAGGTCGATCATATGTAGGCGGTGGCATAAGAGCTTTGGGTCGATGCTCATCTTTTTCTTTCCTCCTGAACTTGCCCTTACCTTTCCATCCGGATCCTTGGCCTTTAGAAGAAAAATCTTGGCGCTTCAATTGTCTTTATCTTTCAATTTCCTTCTCGTCTTGCTCTGTCATCCTTGCTTTTTCAACAATCTCTTTATATGAAGCAGCTATAGACATTCGAACGTCTCTTTTAATTTCAGCTCGAACACCTCTAAGAAAATGCTCCCCTTTTTTGATGTCATTGCTAGCCAGATATGGGGCAAAATGACACCCCTCTTCAAATTTGAGAATATACTCTTACATTGACATATTTCCTTGCTTCAGTTATAGAAATTCCTTCACTTTCTGACTTCGAACATCTCGAGGAAAATATTTGCCGTAGAATAAATCTTTAAACTCCTGCCACTTGAGTGCCGAGACATGAATTAATATCTTGGTGGCGTCCCACCAAGTCCTCGCCGTCTTGGTCAGTAGAAAAATGGCACAGCTGACTCGATCATTATCGTCAAACTGCAGATAATCATAAATAGCCTCCACAGCTTTGACCCATTCCAAGGCGACCATGGGATCAGTGCTACCATCAAATTCTGGTGGCTTCATCTTACTAAATCTTTCGTATGCGCCCTCACTACCGGGCTCGGGTCTCACTTGCTCTCTCTCTTTCTCTCGCCCTGCATTCTGCATCCGTAAGAGCTGCTGAATTTGCTCGCCATGTACCTTGGCCTGTTCTTTCAGTAACTTGCTAAATTCACCAACCACTCTAGATGATGAACTATCCTCCCCTTCTGGTGCTTTACGCTTAGGCGGCATGATCCTGTGATACATATTAGTTTAAAACCATTTCCATACATAACATATCATTATTATTGAGGCTACACATCCATATTATATCAAATGATGCAGGTACATACATACCAAATTGTCGACAGCAGAGGAAGTCATATGCCAAATCATTGTTCCGAAAATCTCGGCTCTGATACCACTAAATGTAACACTCGTGACTAAAATGCATAATTAGTGCAAAAGCTTTAAAATATAATTTGGAGAAAATGTGTAATTTAAAGAGATTTGGGCAGCATCTCCCCGTAAATAGGACATGCCACCTGTCTCAAGCAACATATAAAATACATGCAAAAGATTTTCATATTCATGAGATACCATTTAATATAGTATCTACACATATTTCTACTTCAAATACCAAAACAAGGTTTACAATATTTCCCAAAATAACCATAACCATAACATAACAAAATAGCATCCAATTGAAATCTCCAAAGTTTGGCATATTCCTTTCTCTCGCTTCGACAACTCAGGAATGATCAGTCTTTCTTACATGTGCCTGCATCACATGAACATAGCTGGAATGGGTATAAAACTCAGCAAATGGAACCAATACTAACAAGATACATATATATCATTTTATTGATAAACATAAAATGGGTAGCCTCAATTTCATTTTCTTGAAAGCAGTATCCATTTCATTTCATAAATTTCGAATCATAATTAATATCATCCGTCAAGAATCATAATACAACAATACGTAGTGATGATATTCATTTCATTGATCAACTGAAGAATTGATAGTTCTTATAAGATAGTTCATCCATTGCTAACCCTCTTCGTAAAAACGAATCTTATAGGAGGGACACGTACCTCTGCATAAAATTCATCTTATAAGATAGCACATGTTTTCATCGTTAATTGGCCAATCACATTGCGGATTCAGAATTGCCAGAGGCAACACCGCTACTATCACTATCAATCCCATCATTCAATCATTTAAAACTTCATTCAAGCATTTTATCAAACATCTTTTAGGCATCATAAATAGTTTAACTCCTTTCATTCAAAAATGCATATTATTGCACTACCATATATACATATATATATATATATATATATATATATATATATATATATATATATATATATATATATATATATATATATATTTATATATATATATATATATATTTATATATATATATCATATTTATATATATATATATATATATATATATATATATATTTATATATATATATCATGAATAGAATTTGAAAGGAGTTAACGTCAGAAAATCATCAAAACACATACAAATAGGATCATGTGGTGCATTCAAGAAATGATTCCACTTACAACACTTGGAGCATTTGGTTTCCTAAACCTTGACGATGATCCTACAACAATAAACCCAATAACTAACCATCAACACCAAAATAATAACATTAGATGAACATTTAACCCAATACATCTATCACAACTATCAACCCTAACTCCACCATCTTCAATAACTCAAGAACAAGAAGAAATCCACTTACCTTTGCTCCTTTCGTTAAAAAGATGAAGTTCCAACTCCGGATTGAAGATTAATTTGCTTGATTGAAAGAAAGGATAAGAAGAAAATGAAGAACCCTAGCTTGGAATCGTTGGAGAAGTGAAAGAAAAGAAGAGGAATGAGGAAAAGTTGTGTCTCAACCGATTTTATACCTTAAAACACCCAAAACACGTTTTTTGTACAGCTCTGGGCGCTCGGGTGGTCATAAACTACCGCCCTAGCGCGGTCTATACTGTCCAAGACCAAAATTCCAGAACCTGTGGCGCTCGGGCGGTCATTTGTTACCGCTCGGGCGCCGCTCTGCGCACAGCCGCCTCAAAGATCGCCTCCGAAACGCCTCTTCCCTTCATAATTTGGAAAAATGGGAAACATTAAAGTAGTAGCTATATGTCTTTGCTTGCATCTCCAATTGGCCTCATGTCATTTGAAGGTCTGAGTAATGAGTTATGCTCAATCTCCCAACATGTGTCATTGGAGGATCGACGACACACACGACAAACTTCGGGGCCCTTTTGGCTAGTCTTCCACAATGATTTGAACAAAACTCAAAACAAGAAAGTTATAGCCTTATTTCTTAGCTTTCTAATGGAAGTGGCCTCACATCATTCGGATCAATATACAAAACATTATGCTAAAATCCACAACTACTGCCACATTTTCATACCGTTTTAGCACTTCCATTACCTACTTAGCCAAATATCAGCTTTCTATTCTACCCATACATTCTCTGTTTCATTCTATATCATTCAATATCATTCATATCATATCTTAAAACCATAAACCATCAACTTTACATCAAATATCCCCAAACGATCATCATAATAAACCATAAAAGTGATAATGACCATACTTAATCATAATCATTACCTTACATCATATGCATACGAATGTCTGGGCGTTACACATGGAACTCGGCACTCAAGTACTCACCACCTAGATCCGATCGAAGTGTCTTGATGCTTCATCCCAACCGTTTCTCTACTTCACTTCTGAATACTTTTAACCTTTCAAAGGCTTCAGAATTGTATTTCGTCAAATACACATACCCATACCTCGAAAAGTCATCGGTAAAGGTGATGAAGTATGCATGTCCATGCTTAGTGGTGATGCTAAGTTGACCGCACACATCGGTATGGATCAAATCCAATAACCCTTTGGCTCGCTCCACATGGCCCTTAAAGGGAATT
Organism: Primulina eburnea; assembly: GCF_022965805.1. Lineage (NCBI taxonomy): Eukaryota > Viridiplantae > Streptophyta > Magnoliopsida > Lamiales > Gesneriaceae > Primulina > Primulina eburnea. Next base: position 25,710,289 of record NC_133103.1, on the reverse strand, counting down.
TCGGTCATTTTCCTTTCAGACAGGATTCACAAGTCATGAGAGCATTAATATCAGACATATCAAACATGCCTACTCCCACTAGCTTGTTCATCCTTCTTAGGGAAATATGTCCTAATCGATCATGCCATAATTGTGCCGAATTTAGAGTATCTTGTTTTCGCTTGTTTGTTGTTGTTATTGTTTGGGCATTCTTTAGTGTAATATCTTTCAATTTTAAGGTGTAGAGATCGTTTTCAAGTTCTCCAGTACCAATTAAACATTCATTCTTGTAAATGTTGCAAAAACTTTTGCTAAATAAACAAGAATATCCATCTTTATCTAGCATAGAAATGGAAACAATGTTTTTCACCAATTCAAGTACAAACAAAACATCTCATAAAATTAACTTAAAATCATTGTTAAAAAATAAGCAAACATCTCCTACGACCTTGGCAGCAACTCTTGCTCCATTGCACATCCTCAAAAAGGTCTCACCTTCCTTGAGCCTCCTACTTCTTCCCATCACTTGCAAATCATTACATAGATGTGAGCCACAGCCAGTATCCAATACCCAAGATATAGAGTTAATTGAAATGTTTACTTCAATATAGAACATACCATTTCCAGAACTCTTCTGGGCAAGATATTCCCTGCAGTTACGCCTCCAATGTCCAGGCTTCTTGCAGTGATGACAGATGTCAATAGTCTTGTCAGCCTTCACTTTTGTGGCTGCCACAGCGGAACTCGGAGTCTGCCTCTTCAAAAGCACGCTCTTCTTGGGACGTTGGAAAGAACGCTTCTTTCCCTTCCCAGGTGGACCAGTCTTCGTACCAGAAGAAGAGCCCACATAAAGAACTGGCTTCTCTTTCTTGATGGTGGACTCAAAGGTCACAAGCATGTTAACCAACTCCTCAAGGGTCAGCTCCATCTTGTTCATATTGAAATTCACCACAAAAGGATCAAACGAGCTAGGTAGTGACAAGAGCAACACGTCGGTGGTCAACTCCGAAGGCATCATCAGATCCATGCCAACGAGCTTGTCCACGAGCCCAATCAACTTCAGGCCATGCTCATGGACCAAGGCCCCATCTCACATGCGCAAAGTGATCAACTATTTGACGGTAGCATTCCTAAGAGTTCGAGTCTGCTCACCAAAGAGCTCCTTGAGACGCAAATGAATGTCAGCAGCATTCTTTGCATCCTCAAAACGCCTCTGCAGCTCATCATTCATATAAATCTGCATATAGCACCAGGCTTTCAAGTCATGGTCACACCATTCCTTCTAAGTCTGCAATTCCTCAGGAGTGCAGTCAGTCGGAGCCTCAACAGGGGGCGACTCAGTCAGTGTATATGCAATCATTTTACAAATTCAAGACTATCTTTAGGTTTCTTAGCCAAGTGAGGTAGTTAGGTCGGGTTAATACGTGTTTGTCGAGTATTGAAGATAGCGGATTTCGAATCGAAGACATTGTCTAAAATGTACTGAAAAGTAAAACAGATAAATTTTAATGACTATTTTAAAATATTTAGTAAGATATAAAGTCTGGAATTTTACTTTATAAATGTTTACTCCCACTGTTTTGACATCTTTCAATACCCTCTAGTGAAAACGGGAAACTCCTTTCCTCAGTACGCAAGGTCCAATTAGCGAATTATGATCTCGAATAATATCAGCCAATCATAATTCCTAAAAGTTAGTTCCAATTGCATCACTATGCAACCCTCTACGTAAACTTTTGTCTCACGTTTGATTAGGACCCAATAATATGACGTCGTTCATCTTTACGTGTCAAGCCTTACCCATCGATGTTGAACCTTAATGGACGGTCGCCATGAGTTCCCTCAATAATATGAGTCGAAATCATGGGAGTTCCACGTAGTTCACATCACAATGTCAATGGATGTCACAGCTTTCCAGCACCCAAGCCCCCCTCCCCCCAAATAATATGAGCCGAACCCCGAGCACGGGTAGCGTTCATCATGCACCCATTGTCGATGGAAGACATGAAAATTATAAACAAATTTATAATTACCCTTTTTGGGCTTGATGTTAATTTTGAATCTTATTCAAAATGAGGGTTTTTAATTTTGAAAGGTCTCATCATTAATTTTATTTAAAAAACTCGTCATGTTTGATCGTATGTTTGCCGGATTCATGCAACTTTGTTATTATCATAATAATAACGCACATACTCATTATTTATAACATATCATGCATATATTATAAACTGTAAACTAAACAAGGATGATCAATTGGCTCAAAACTAATGGCCCGTGTGAGCTAAGCACGGGCCTAGATCCAATTCTAGGGAAATGCAAGGGATGCAAATGCAACTATTACATAAGCTTCCAATATTTACATGTCTTCGATCTTCATAATCATCAAGGCCACTATCTTCCAATCTTGATATTTCACTATACTAAAATTTACAAATAAATATATATGGCAAATAGGGATACATCTCATGGGGTGGGAACATGCCATAAACCAAGCCCACTTTAAATTTGATAATTATTACAATCATTCAACACAAAATATCATAGCATACACCTAGCAAATAGGGCTTTGGATTTTGATCATCCTTCATGCAGAATATCACATATCATACACCATCAATTAATTGTCACAATAATTAATTGATCCAATATTATATATGTTGATCCAATCACTAACCGCCACGATTATAAACTAAATTAACAAAGTATACGAACACCTTTTTCTACTTTCTAATTACTTTATTTATAACTGAATTTCTTGTAAATCACCATTTACCATAAATAATTAAAGTCCAACTTAAATTATTTATTTCATGGGAAAATATCTGCAAATTTTGTAAATTTAAACTTAAGGGCCCAAAAAATCATTTTTCACCAAAAACATTTTGGCCCATTTAAATTTCACAAATATGTTAGCCATCTAATGGCCCAACAACGTCAAGGCCCATGACACTTTTATAATCCAAAACACTTTTGGAAACCCTAGTCGTCATCGCTGTCGCCAGATTCCGGCCAAATTTTTTTTTAATTTTAAAGAAGGGGTTCGGGGGCTGGGGGCTGCCCTTGCTGCCCGAAATTGGCTACCCCTCGGGCAGCCCGAGCTGCCCAAAACAAGCAGCAACTTGCTGCCCGAAATTTCCCCAAAGAAGGCCTTGATTTTTCTTGCAAAAACTCATCTCATGCGGTTAGAAATCGACCTCAATATAATATTATGTATATGCTACACAAAATAGTATCCTTAGCTCATGATACCACTTGAAAGGGGATCGATTAAGGTGCCCGAATACACAACGGAAGTTTCAAAATTTGTTTTGCAAGGCAAAATTTGACCACCTCAATATACTAGTGTGTAGCAAATACAAAAACACCAAAATGTCATACATAGGGTGTAATGCCCGTAATTTTAATCCTAGTAATCTATAATTATTGAGTTATAATTTGATATGATTATGAAAGGATTAACCGAGACACGATTTGAGGTAACGTGTGAAAATGTATGTGCGAGGACAGTACCATCGGCGCACATGCGCGACATTAGACGCGCATATGCGCGAATTGGACAGTAGGTCTCGCGCATATGCGCGACAGGAGGGCGCGCATATGCGCGAGCTGTGCGATGGGACAAAGAAAATTCCAGTAGGTCTCGCGCATATGCGCGAGGTAAGTCGCGCATATGCGCGAGCTACCAAAGCCGAGACCCGAAGGTCTCGCGCATATGCGCCAGTAATGTCGCGCATATGCGCGAGACATGCAGAAGGAGAAATGGACAGTTGGCTTAGTTTGCAAAGTTGGTATATATATATATATACAAAACATACGAAATCATTTAGAATCAGAAAAGAATCGAGGAAAGGTCTCTGTGAAGTTGTGAAAAATCCTTACGCCTTTTGTGAAAAATCCGTCCGTCTGATTTTGAATCTGACTGCAGTACTGTGTTCATATAAACACAGGCTACAACTGGACGTAAGTGTTGCTATGTTTTGACATGTTTTGAAATTATGATATTGTCAGAATTGAATGGAACTCATATATGATGTTCTTGACATATTAGACATCGTAGAATCGAAGTCAGATTGAGAAACGGACTGATTATAAAATTGTTATGAATTTTTAGGGTATATTGATTTATACCAGACAGATTTGAATTGTGATGGGATTACGGATTGTATTGAATATGGGTTATGGATTGTAATTAATATCTGGTGATATGGTATTGACGGGAATATTGAAATTATACCGTTATGCCGTTGATTTTGAATTAAATCCAGATTGATCAGATTGTTATTGATTTGAAAGGTATATTGACATGAGATTATTGATATTGTCATTACCAGACAGACTGTGAATTCAGGACTTCGACTGAGCCAGAAACCGACGAAAGAAAGGTATAAGTCAATGTGGTATTGGGAGATCGACTTGAGTCGGTTAGACTTGAGTTTCCCTAAATCACATACTTTACTTTATTGCATTGATTTGATTGATATACTTGTTCTCTTGATTATAGATAGCAGGTATTAGACGAGTAGTCTTATGACAGAAGTGCCTGATAGTGGTGGGATCACCACGGACACATTGCACGATGTCATGAGATATTGTTTTGGCGGAAGTGCCATAGTCTGCTACTGGATAATTGGCTATCGATATGGATAGAATTATAGCTCATTCTATTACTGGTGATCAGTATTGTATCGATGTGGATAGAATTATAACTTCTTCTATTACTGTTGATCGATGTTATATCGATGTGGATAGAATCAGAGTTTCTTCTATTACTGGTGATCGATACTATACGGATGTGGATAGAAACAGAGCTTCTTCTATTACTGGTGATCGATACTATATCGACGTGGATAGAACTGGAGTCTTTTCTATTACTGTTAGTCGATATGGAATGCCAATGTCTGGAAACGGGATCCCTAGGCTAGGATTGAGTCTAGTCTGAGTCGTGATGTCACGAGCATTGTCGACAGTTTGATATTGATTATGTTTCAGATGTTGATACATATATTGTTACCTGATTACATGATTTCTGTTGTTTATATGATTGCATGTTTCGTTGATTTATACTGGGATTATATTCTCACCGGAATTATCCGGCTGTTGTCTTGTCTGTATGTGTACATGACAACAGGTGGGACATGATCAGAGTCCAGGAGATGAGGAGAGATCGTGCTTAGAGTGGAGACTACGGACTTTGATTATGATGTATAATAGGGTTTGAACACTTGACATTAGTTGTTAAACTCTAGTTTAGTTTGAATGCATGCAGTACAGGACTTGTATTGTATTTTATACTGATATGTATATGAGTTTGATTTCACTACGTTCCGCATTTTAAAAAAAAATTTAGACCCTGTTTTATAATTGATTAATTAGTCCTAATGATGATTAAGAACTTGATTAGCGTCCGGGTCCCCACATAGGGTGTTTAGAAAATCTTTACCTATTAATCTCTTGAGATTGATGATGGCTCCAACTAAGGTGTAAACACCCTAGCTCTTGAATGACAAGAAGATCTCCAAGCCTCCTCATTTCTTCAAAATTAGGCCCACCACCAATTAGCTAGAACCCTTCTTATTTTGCACTAGAAAAATAAGAAGATTTTTCCAGGAGAAGTATTTTCTATCCTCAACAATTGAAGAAGAAAATTGAGAAAAAAATGAGGGAGAAGACTCTTCAAAATTTCGGTCATAGCATGTCTCATGAAGGGGAGGATGAGTTGTCTTAGTTGTGGGAAAAGCTAAAACCACTTTTAGCATGCCAAGCCTTGGAGATTGAAAAAGTAGTCTCCCAACTCTTCAACTCCCATGCATGCATTTCTTATTTGGTTTTTAACAATTTTAAAAAAAAAAACCATTGACTTAATTTAATTATCTCAAACAAATTTGAGACTAATTAAAAATTACTTGAATTTACTCAAGCCACTAGTTGAATGATTATTTTACTATTGGGCTCTACAAGACCCATTATGATTCAATTAATTCAACACTTGAATTAATTTAATTATTTGGACTCTACTAGGCCCACTAATATTTAATTAATTCAACATTTGAATTAATTTAATTTAGTCCATAATATTGTTTATGAAAATCGCAATTTTCAAATACATTATTTATTTGACCAACTTTTAATTTAGGAACACTTCCACAAATTAAAAGTTACATTTCCCTCATAGAAGTCACACTTCTATTTTTCCTTATGCTTATAAACTCCTTTATAAGCCATTCAACACATTGAACTATTTTACTTCTCAACGGGATCTAGAAAGCTAGTACTTGTGTGGTCCTCAATGGTTGATTGATACAACTAGCCGTGGGTTCACATCTCCATGTGATTCGGACTAAACATGTCCTTATACGAGCGTAACCCAATTGCTCCATTCTTAATTATCAACTCTTTGATAATAAGAACGCCAGAACTCAAGTCTGATAGTACTCAACCAATCATGTTAAACGCCTAGCAGCATCGCTTACATGATTCCCTAGGTATGAAATGATAGTGCCTGCAAGAACCATTCTATTATGGTTAGCGTATAATACGGTCCCTTCATCTCATATATCCCGGCCGATTCGACAACCATTGGTATATCGAGAGTTGTCAATGAACCGATACTATGTGTCATGTCGTAGTTGCATCGATGGTGTAGTCTAAGAAACCCTCTTCTTAATTACGACCATAATCTGATCAGAGATTTCAAACTACATACACATGAGATCACATAGGATATCCATACCCGAAGGTAAGCAGTGAATCCCCGACTACAATGCATCGACTCCTATATGTTTTGACAAAACACCCAACCTTGCCACCTGATGACCCCATGAGAGTTGGTAAACAAGTCAAAGTGTAATGCTAGCATATAAAGTCTCAATGTTGTCCCGGGTCATAAGGACTAATGGTGTACAACCATAAACTAGGACATTTTCCACTCGATAAGTGAGAGCCACTTGGAAAGTCCTTTATGGAGGGTTGTTCAGTGCACTCTACAAAGAGCACCTATCTGAATGTTCGGACATCAAATGTCCCCTACCAATGAAACATGGTACACACATCGCAGATACCAGTCTCAAAATCCAGCGGCCTATATCCTTCTTAGCGGCGGCTGAATCGACTAGGAACTGTTTAGAATATACTGTATTGCAAATATGAGTTTCATGATACTCATCATATGAGCATCTAATATTCTTTCTACTATTTTTATATTCAAGGAATTTATCTATGAAACTAGCATGGGTATACAGATAAAGAAGTGCCAAAACAATAATTTCAAATATTATTAAAATAAAGACTATTTATACATAAAGTTTCATTGTGAACACTCGGCTTACACCTGGCTCGACGTGCATCTACTCTAACACCTACTACTTATGACGTCGCTGTCTCCAGAGCTCTAGTTGCAGAGCAGGATCTGATTGACATTGAGAGAGACCGCCAGGGCAAGCGACCAGTCCAAGTGCCACACCGACCTCCTCCTCAGCAACATCCCCAGAATAAGAGGCCTTTCCATGGCCCACCCAAGAACAGAGGATAGCAGCAGCAGCGGGGTCGTGCAGTCCTGAGGACTTTTGAGAACCCAGTCTGTCCTAGGTGCACACACCGCCATGCTGGAGCGTGTATGTATTGTTCAGGGAAGTGTTACAAGTGTGGTAGTCCAGACCACTTGCTGCAGCAATGCCCACATGGGAGTCTACCTACCCAAGGCAGAGTCTTTGATCTCCATGCAGCGGAGACGAACCTGGAGACGATGCTCATGACATGTACCTTTCAGCTTTAAGTTTGTATTTGGGAATTTATGTTTTGAGTTGAGATTTTGAACTTAAAATTGCGATAGGATTGAATGCTCTAATCAGTGTTATTTTCGGGAATTTAGTTTAGAAGAACTCTGGCCTTCGCATGTCTATAAGTTTAGTTCTTGTAACTATTGGGTTCAGCTTAGTGTTCCAATCTTTCAGGAAGAATTTTTATAGCCGGGTCACCTATGAAAGCCTTGATAGATTCAGGGACTACTCATTCGTTCATTTCGGAGACCTTTTGATGTGAATCTTTGACGAACGAATAGCAAACACGATTAAAATCAAATCGCGCCCTCAATTCAATAATGAACAAAGAATCGTTGTTGTCCCGATCTTTTGAATCAAGTGTGTGTGTTGTGATTTTCACCTCTAAACTTATGAAAAGTCTAGCAATAAATAATCACGAGATAAACAATCGAAATTATAACGAACCTTCGAAGAACAAGTCGACGACAATCCGCACAAGCACGATCGACAAACGCCACAAAGTTAAAAACTTTGATAAGTTTGATTTTTGAATAACAAAGCGAAGCTTTGAAAGTTTGAGAGAAAACTCTAAACTTTGATAAAAATATCAATAATGAATCTGAAATTTTTGTTCCAAAATTTTCGTCCCCATATGTTTTTGTTAACAAAAGATATCAAAAATCTAGACTCAAAAATAATTAAAACTCTAGAAAGGAAATTTTCTCGCTCAGCCGTCTCAGACATGGACCCTGTGTAGCCCTTCGTGCCCGGGTCCGTGTACACTCGGGAAATAAACCTCAGCTGGAAACAAGAGACACGGACCCCGTGCCCACCTCCGTGTACGGGTCCGTGTAGACACTGTCTTCGAAAATATCATATGACACAGACCCCGTGTACTGGTCCGTGCTCGGGTCCGTGTAGGCACTGGAATTCTTTATCCTCGGCTGTAAAGGACATGGACCCCGTGTGCTGGTCCGTGTACACATCTGTGTAGTCTCGGCCGACTCCAACAATGCTTGAATCATATTCCGTTGGCCTCCAAGAGTACTCCCATGCATCACGAGCCCTTCATGCTTTCTCATGACTCCCTGTAGTGCCTCCTTGAACTTCTTTAATCGTCCCCTCGTGACTGGTCCGTCCGTCAACTGCAAAGGATCCCATGCTTTCCTTGGGGCATGACCACCCGTGTTCGCATTACCTTTGCTAATTTTCTCAAGGTCAAGACCATTGGGCCAGATATAGCCTATTTAGTAGTACTTCCTTTCAGGAGAAGAGATGGCAGCTACTAATGTGATCCAAAACATAGACCTCGAGCTTCATGGCAATCTTGTTTATGCAGATCTCATCGTTTTGCCGATGCCAGAGTTTGATATCATTCTGGGTATGGAATGAACAGAGTTTTGATCGACTTTCAGCGAAGATCCGTTCTAGTCCGACCGCCTGGGATGGAGCAGTTCTTGTTCGAACCAGACAGGTACTTTCATTTACCGCGTTTGATATCTTGTGTCCAGGCTAGGAAGCTTATACATAGAGGGTGTCGAGCGTTTTTGGCAACTTTTGTATCTGTTCCCGAGGCACCCAGTCAGTCAGTCTCTGATGTCCCAATTATTAGGGATTTTCTAGACGTGTTTCCTGACGACGTCTCTGGTATGCCACCTGAGCGAGAGGTGGAGTTTTCTATTGAGCTTATGCCAGGTACGGCTCCGATCTCCAAAGCACCGTACCGATTAGCACCGACAGAGATGGTAGAACTTAAGAAGCAGATTCAGGAACTTCTTGAGAAGGATTTCATTTGCCCGAGTTTTTCACCATGAGGCGCGCCAGTCTTGTTTGTGAAGAATAATGATGGTTCTATGAGGCTTTGCATTGATTACCGGGAGTTGAACAGGGTTACAGTGAAGAACAAATAACCACTTCCGTGGATTGAAGATTTATTTGACCAGTTGCAGGGAGCTTCAGTATTCTCTAAGATCAATCTGCGTTCTGGCTATCACCAGTTGAGGGTGAAAGACGCCGATATTCTCAAGACTGCTTTTAGGACTCATTATGGCCACTTCTAGTTTCTTGTGATGCCATTCGGTTTGACGAATGCGCCAACGATCTTCATGGATCTCATGAATCGCGTATTTCAGCCGTATCTTGATTAGTTTGTGATAGTATTCACAGATGACATTCTCGTCTACTCTAAGAATCAAGAAGATCACAGCAGACATCAGACCGCAGTTTTGCATACCTTGCAAAAGCATAAGCTGTTCGCGAAGTTCAGTAAATGCGAATTATGGTTAGAGAAGGTGGCGTTCTTAGGTCACATCGTTTCTAGCAGCGGTATTGAGGTAGACCCAGCGAAAGTTGCAGCAGTCAGAGATTGGGTTGTGCCGCATAATGCATCAGAGATCCGTAGTTTCCTTGGGCTAGCAGGATACTATCGGAAGTTTATTCAAGGATTCTCCTCTATCGCAGTTCCACTCACGTCGTTGACAAAGAAGAATGCAAAATTTGTATGGAACGATGAGTGTCAGAAGAGCTTCGATACTTTGAAGCAAGCTCTTATCTAAGCGCCAGTGTTGGCCATGACGTCAGGGCCTGGAGACTTTGTTTTGTATACCGATGCTTCGAAGCTCGGTCTAGGCGCAGTGTTGATGCAGCATGGGAATGTGATAGCGTATGCTTCTCGACAGTTGAAAGTCCATGAGAAGAACTACCCTACTCATGATCTAGAGTTGGCAGCCGTAGTATTTGCCTTGAAGATTTGGAGGCATTATTTGTACGGAGAGAAGTGCCAGATCTTGACCGACCATAAGAGCCTCAAGTACTTCTTTACGCAGAAAGAGTTGAATATGCGTCAGAGGCGTTGGTTGGAGCTAGTGAAGGACTATGACTGTGACATTAGCTACCACCCGGGTAAAGCTAATGTAGTTGCGGATGCATTGAGCAGGAAAGTCGCAGTGATGGCTCATCTAGCGATTTCGAGGCCTCTTCAGTCTGAGATGCAGAGGTTTGACCTAGAGACTTATCCTCGAGGTAGAGTTTCCCGTCTATCTTCTTTGATGATTCAGTCTTGTCTTCTAGACCGTATCCGCAGTGGTCAGTGAGCAGATGAGCAGTTGACAAACTGGAAGCAGAGAGATGAGGCCAAGGGCAGTGTCTTGTATACAGTTAGCGACGGTATTGTGAGATATCGAGACAGAATGTGGGTTCCTAGCAGTGATTCTATTCGAGCAGATATTCTCTCAGAGGCCCATATGTCGCCGTACGCTATTCATCTTGGGAGTACGAAGATGTACAAAGATCTGCAGTTTTTGTATTGGTGACCAGGAGTGAAGAAGGATATCAGACGTTTTGTATCCGAGTGTTTGACATGCCAGCTAGTGAAAGCGGAGCACCAGAGACCAGCAAGCTTGCTCAAGCCTCTTCCTATTCCCGAGTGGAAGTGGGAGAATGTTACCATGGACTTCGTGACCGGTTTGCCGAAGTCAGTCAAAGGATCAAATGCTATCTTGGTGATTGTTGATCGTCTTACCAAATCAGAGCACTTCTTGCCCATTAAGAAGAATTTCACCATGATTCAGTATGCAGAGTTGTATATCCAAAAGATAGTCAGACTTCATGGTATTCCCATTTCTATAGTGTCTGACCGAGATCCTAGATTCACTTCCGCATTTTGGAAGAGTCTGCATTCAGCAGTGGATAAAAAGTTGTTGTTTAGCACAGCTTTCCATCCTCAGAGAGATGGTCAGTCAGAGAGAGGTATCCAGATTTTGGAAGATCTTCTTTGTGCTTGTGTCATCGATTTCTCATGGAATTGGGAGTCGAATTTGCCATTGGTAGAGTTCACCTATAACAACAGTTTCCAGTCGTCTATAGGTATGGCTCCGTATGAAGCACTATATGGTCGTAAGTGCAGATCTCCGGTTAATTGGGATGAAGTAGGGGAGAGATCAGAATTGGGTCCATAGATCATTCAGCAAGCTAGCGATGTAGTAGTCAAGATCCGTGATAGGATGAGGACTGCTAAGAGCCGACAGAAGAGCTATGCGGATCATAGGAGGAGAGATCTAGAGTGTGCCGTTGGCGACCATGTTTTTGTGAAGGTGTAGCACCTATGAAAGGTGTCATGCGGTTCGGGAAGAAAGAAAAGCTCAGTCCGAGATTCATCAGACCATTTGAGATCCTCGACAGGGTTGGGACGTTAACTAATCGCGTTGCTCTTCCGTCGAATCTGGCATGAGTACACAATGTGTTCCACGTCTCTATGCTGAGGAAGTATATGGCGAACCCTTCGCATGTCTTGAACTTCGAGCCGTTGCAGCTCACTCCGAACCTGTCTTATGAGGAGAGGCCAGTGCAAATCTTAGACAGATAGGAGAAGAAGCTTCGGAACAAGCTGGTTAAGCGAGTGAAATTCAAATGGCTTAATCATTCGGAGGAGGAAGCTACATTGGAGTCTGAGCCAGAGATGAGGAGTCGTTATCCCGAGTTATTCAACGAGTTTTAATTTCGAGGAAGAAATTTCTTTTAAGAGAGGGGGAGAGTTGTAGAACCCGTTAAATCAGACTACGTATAAGCCATGCATAATAACTATTATTTAAATTAAAATTATTTTATGCATGAGGATTTAAATTCTTTTCTTTAAAAATTGTTTAGTATTTTACGCAGTAGTTTAGTTTTATCTTTTCAGTTTAAGTGAGGCCGGACTGGAGTTGGAATATGAAGATAAAATTTAATATTAAAAAAACATTCCTAGAAATTATTTAAGATAAATAATAAGTTAATTTAATGTAAAAGAATGTTTAAGGATTTATTTAATTAATTAGAGATTAAGTAGTAAATAAATTCTTTTAGGTTCAATAATTAATTTATTAATTCACTAAAATATTTAATGGGTAGATAAAACTCTAAAGAGTTAAAATACATTATTTAAGCAATTTTCTACCTTATTTTGAATGAAGATTTCGGCCACTACCCTTTATAATTTAAAAACTTTTGGCAACTATCCATTTTTGATATCTTTCCTTAATCCTTTCATGGCATAGATAATTCCTTCAACTTTAAATCCTCAATAATTATTAATTAAGCAATTTTCCTACCCATTTTATCTAGAGATTTCGGCCATCACCTTTAAAAGATTTAAAATAGTTGACAACTCACCACTTGATTCATTTCCTTAATCCGTTCTTGGTAGATAATTCCCTCACCATTTAATCTTCAATAATTAAACAATTAAGCAATATTTCACCTTGAACCTAGACTAGAAATTGGCCACGCACACCTCTAATTATCCCTCAAATCAAATCATATCATTATTATTTCCTTATCTCACAAATCAAAAGATAGCAAGATTCATTTCTCCCTTTTATCTTGCAAACTTCCCATTCTCTTCCCTAGACATTTTCCTCTCCATTTCTTAGAAATTTCAGAGCATTTCAGAGAGAAAAAAAATTGTGAGTCTTCACAGGAATAACAAGAGAGAAAACAAAAGAAGAACACTCCGTCTCCGTCGCGCCATGTCGTCGTATCATTTTTGTTTCTTGAAAACAATTTCCAAGGCATGTCGATATTTTTCTTTGCTCTTCAATCAAGTTATATAAATATTTTAAACATTACATGATCATGATTTCATGGCAAAACCGAAATCAAGACAACCGAATTTTTGAAAAAAAAAAAAACATGTATAGATGTTTTTCGGCCTTCCTCTTGTGCCTTCACGGTTTTTGTTGATTTTGTGGTTGCAGGGTTGGCTCGATTTCCATGGGCTCAAGGCTGCTTTTAGGCATGAACTAGGATGTGTTAGGGAGGTGCTGGTCCATCAATTGGAGTCCCTTCGCCAAAAACAAGACGAAATGGACAGCAACTCCCATAGTACAGTTTATGTGTTTCGATTTCTTGTTTTTCTTGCCTAAGGTGTGGGTTCTGATTTTTGGCTGTCCTAGGGGCTGTAGCCATGGTTAGAATCCCTCCTTCATATGTCTAGGACGTGACCAAGATGCCCTTTCATGGCTTGGTTCATGGTCCCATTGGTTTTCAAAACAAAATAAGACAAGTGTCCCTTCGATTCTTTTATTTTCTGCATGAGTGGGTTTCGAATATATGGGGATGGGTGGATCTTGGTTGGATTCTAGCCCTTAGCCATGGTTCACACAATACCTCATGGTGTCTAGATCATGCCATGACTGACCATATGGCCACTGGAATGACACAAGACAGCAAGAACGAACAAGACACCCCACGCGTGTGAGATGCGTTCTCGGGTGGAGCTTGTGAGTGGTGTTGGGTGTTGCTTGGATTGTGGATGGCCTAGGGCCCTTAGCCATGGTTCAAGTAATACCTTAGGATGTTGGTAAGAGGCTCTGGTTGGTGTTTCAAGCTCCAATGGCCATTAGCCTTGCAAACAAAGCATGGAAGCGCGGCTGCCGCTACTGTATTTTGTTGGGCAGCAGGTTTGGCGTCGGTTCAGAGGTGTCGTTTGAGTTTTGTTTGGCTTTTAACCTATGACCTTGGACTGGACAGTACCTTATTGAGTTAGAAAGGTCATTTTTTGGCCTTTTGTGATTTGGTTAAGTTTAGAGGTCGTACGAGAATTTACGGTACGATGTGCCAAAGTGACTCTCGAAAGAGCGTTTCATGATTTTGGCCTCCATGTACAATTTTCGTGTATTACAACCCTTGGTAATTATTTTCCAGTATTTTAGGTGTATTTTAATCAAGACTAAATGATGGTTCGATGTTGGTTCGGGTTGGTACGAAGTCATGGTTAAATATTAAGTTTGTTGGGCGTAATAGTCTCGTTTTTAGTTCGATTTTGAAGCGTTGGTCAAGTTAAATTATTTGCATATTCAAGTCAAGTTATTTGCATGTTTTTCATATTAGAATTAGGTCATAGCGAGCCTGGGAACGATCCAGCCCAATTGGTAAAATAACTCCGGAATTTAATTATATTGCGTGCATAAATATAAAAGTTTATTTTTAAGACATATACGATATGTCTTGTGGCCACTTCACACTCATGGGATTGCAGCTTATAGGAATATTATTTCATCCGGTGGCTAATAACCGATTCATGTTCATGTATGGATACGGATATCCAGTCCAAGGGCTGTGATGATCTCTACCGTCCAGTATATTGTGGTTTAGTCTGATGAGACGATTCAGTTCATGTTATGGGCCACTTACATAGAACATATTCTCAACAGAAAATTATGATATGCTATTTTATGACAGAGCTCTGTCGAGCAAACATTTTACTTAAGATTTTTAAGTTATGCACGTATTTATAATTATTCATGACGCGATTTTCACGTTACGCTTTACGATATGATATCTCTACATGCCATGAAATTTTATGATATATTTACTTGTTATCTACGATATATGCATGCTGAGTCTTTAGACTTATAGACTTGATTGTTGTAGGTACTGATAAGGTCGGGACCGAGGGCGGGGACCAGTGAGCCATCTTGGGCCGGCAGTAGTAGGAATCCGAGAACCTCATTTTCACCACTTATTATTTTTATTCCAAACTCAATTTTAATTTTGTTGAAATATTTTAAGTTGTTGTTTTCAATACATTTTACTTCCGCTACTACTTTGAACATTTAAACTTTTTATCAGTTTATTTTATGAATGAGGCAAGTTATTTATTTTTAAAGAAAAATTCTAAATTATTCCACAAATTTTCAAATACGAATTTCGGGCCTCTACATCAACTCTTTCTTTGAAGTTTCAATTCCTTTAAAAGTAGTAAGATTTGACTTGATGAACTACTAATGCAAACTATGGTTCAATTTTTGTTTTTCTCTCCGACAATGTGATGGAAATCTTCATGAATCCTTGGAATTAGAGTATAGTCAGTTAGATTCTTACAGCTCAATTGTACATAATCTAAAGAAATTAGAGTATAGTCAGTTAGATTCTTACAGCGAGATCGATTAGTTCAGGGACAACATTCTTAAAGAAGTATTTTTTCTCTCCGACAATGTGATGGAAATCTTCATGAATCTAGAATCAATAAAGAATCTGCAAACTGCCACGGCAGCCTTGCTAAACAGATTCAGAGGAGTAACTTTCAATTATCCTTAAAGAATGATGATGTCAGTTCTCAGATTACCACTGTACTTGAATTTCTGAAAAACCCTGGTGTTGACAAAAAAAGGAAGCTAGTCAAAAAAATTATTTAGTACACAAAAGTGAGCTTCCACGGGAAAAAAAAAAATCATTCTAAGCCATCTTATTCAGGCAAGAAGTTTGAATTCAGCAAGCCTCCTGCAGAGTATAGTAAACGGTCATAAAGAGCACAAGAATTTTTTTAGTATGTTTCAATTTAGCAAAATATATTTTTATTTTTCAGTTTTCTTGATTTTATAAAAAAATTCAGTGTTTTTTTTTATATTGTTATAATTTTGTCGTCACCAAAAGATTTAAATTGTTGGACAAATTAAGTTTTTCATGATTTAAAAAAGACCATTAGTTAAATAACAGTATTCAAAAGGAGCCAAAACAAACTAAATTCCTAAAGGAAACTGAATTCGAAAGCGTAACTAAGTATAAGAAGGAAACTAATTCACTAAGCCAACTGATTCACAAGGTCCACCGAATGACACTTCAGAACTAAATCGGTAAAGCATTTCGACGAACATTCTCTGAAGCTTTTCCAGGATATTATCTTTAAGGATCAGAGCCCCACCGACGAGATCAGACGAGATATCCTCTTTAC
The DNA here is from genome assembly GCF_022965805.1 of Primulina eburnea. Taxonomy (NCBI): domain Eukaryota; kingdom Viridiplantae; phylum Streptophyta; class Magnoliopsida; order Lamiales; family Gesneriaceae; genus Primulina; species Primulina eburnea. Next base: position 25,693,843 of record NC_133103.1, on the reverse strand, counting down.
AATAAAAAATTTATCTGTTAAAAATTGTGATTTCATGCGCACTACCATAATTTACATTTTGATATAAATGAAGATGATATGGCACAATGGTTGTCATATTTGGAAACAACTATCAGATTCAAAAGGTCGAAGTACTTTTGCGAACTGTGATTATAAATAGATAGGTTTGAAGACATTTCTATCTCTACAGAACACATGCTCTACTCTGTATACTCTAAGTTGTTAAGTTCAAGAGCCTAACTGATTAAGCATATTTTGAATCACACTCTTAAGTGTTTATATTAGATCATAGAGGATTAATTGTGCTAAGTGTATTTTGTTAAAAAATACGTGTAACTCACAATAAGAGTAAAACGTCTCTTACATCTTACTTTAAATAAATAATACTAGAATTTTTTTCTATATCTTCATAAAGACCGAACCATACTAAAACATAAATTCATATTTTAAAAAATCGAAAATTTCAATAAAAATACATAAATCGTCAATCATAAACGTATACATAAATCAAATGAAATCCATCGTCTAAACTTTTAAAATTGAAACATAAATTTCTCTTTAAAAAAATCCTCAAAATCTTAATCAAAATATTTATTATCATAATATTGCGGAAAACATAAGGCCTTCGGGAGTGTACTGCCATGAAACATCTACTACTATTAAAATTTTTTTTTGTAAACTAAATCTCGAAAAATACACTTTAACGCATGCATGCAATAACATCTGTAAATCACACATTTTAAAATAAAAATATTCGACTAACAATAAAAATATTGCGGTAAAAAAATAAGACAAATCGTCAAACCCTAGACTACATGTAAAATAATTCAAATGTAAGACATGAAAAAATCCTGACAAACCATCGACATTGAAAAACGAAAGTGTATGAAAATATCCAAGATCACTCCCATCTCAAAAACATGATGTGCGGAAAAGGTATGGTCCTCGGGTTAACATGTGCACATCCAACTCTGCCTACTCAGTCTTTAATTAGTGCTCCAATATCCTCGTCAATATGCTCACCTGCATCATTCACACCTAGTGAGTCCAAAGACTCAACACCTTGAATCGTTAAAACAAGTACATATACAAAGCATGAAACAGTGAAAAGTACTATAATTAAATATACATTTCATGAGCATCAAATCGTCAGCATAAACGTAATATGATAAAACAAAAACGTGTTCCTATCCCATCATATGAACATATATGTATTCACTTTTCTTTATTTAAATTCTGTTCATGAGTTGTGACTTTCGTATCATCGTATTAGTCGATGGATCCATATACGTATAACCGCGCTACCCGGTGGCGGGGGCATCAACGACAGTATTACCCATCCACTGAAACTTGGCCTTACATGTCATCGTATTGTCGTATCATCATATTAGTCACTACCAACTCCCTTCCTCGAAAAACATGTCATCGTATTCATCACATATAAAAATCATGCATATACCTAAATTTCCTTAAAATCAAACATGCAGCATATTTTTTATATTTCAATAGAAAGTCATGTTCATGATATTATAAACATTTAAAAAATGAAATTTTTGTGATCGGGGCGCTGCCAGGACTGCTAACTCGACCCGATGCAAAATGACTATTTTGCCTCTAGAAACCCTAATTGACCGTTTTACGCCTGAACCCAAAAAATTTGTGTGACGTCTGCTCATTTTAAAATTCTAATGAATTTTTTTTAAAAAAAATGCAATGGCCGAAACCATGCTTACGTAAATCCATTAAATTCGAAACATGTATATTGTAAAATCATCCACTGCTGAATACAATAACTACAGTTAAAATTATTAAAAGAGCAACCAACCTATACCATTACTGTTTTAAAAATATAAAATGTCCAGCATGTGAAAAATCTATCAAACCATCAACAAAATAAAATCATCAATCATTTTAAAAAATTGTTTAAGCGTGTTCCCATAAAATCATATTCTTGCGTAAGTATACAAGGTCCTCGGGTTAACGTGCGCCACCAGCTCCGCCCGTTCATCCATCATCACCTCCAGTATCCTGAACAAAACGCTCACCTACATCATTCACAACTAGTGAGTCTAAAGACTCAACACACCTGTAACGTTATAGAAAATACGTATACATAACAGACAACAGTGAAAAGTACTGTCACAAAGATACGTTTCATGATCTTATAAAATCTTATGCATAATCATGGTCTGTTAAATCATAAACGTTTCATGATCTTTAAAGCGTAAATGTACACATGATCGTTGTCTTTAGTCTTTTTTTTTTGTAGTGTGTAAACATTTTCTTGATGAATTTTGTTCATTAGTTGTGACTTTCGTATCAGCTCTCTTTGATGGATCCATATAGGTATAACCACGGTATTGGGCGATAGAGACATTAGCGACACACCCGTCAACTGAGCCTTGGCCTAACATATCACCATATCATGTCAATGGAAATACGATCCTCGGGCTCCCTCTGGGGCATTATCCCGTAAACGGGCTGCCACTTGGGCCTTCTCCCGTAAACGGGCTGCCTCTAGGGTCTTTTCCCTCACGATATCTCCATTCATATCATCTATTATTCACAACCAACTTTCATCCGTCAAAAACATGTCATCATATCACCACTTATAAAAATCATGCATATCCGTAATTTTCTTTCAACCCAAGCATGCAACTTATTTTTCATAATTTCATAAAAAAATAATACACATGATCGTATAAACATTTAAAACATGTTAAATAGTGTTTAAGGTGCTGCCAGGACTTCTAACTCAACCCGGGTGCAAAATGACCGTTTTGACCTTGGAAACCCAAAATGACCATTTTACCCCCGGACCTCAAAATTTCGACCCGAAGCTAACCAAACACCTCAAAACATATTTATAAGTGTTTCTTAGATGTAAACTCGAGTCTGATCCAAAATTTACACGATTCGTTTTAAAACTTGTATTGGGGTCCCTGTTTCAACGCGAAACTTAACCAAATCTCTCAAAACTTAAATTGTGACCCAAACCTACATGATCAGCCTCTAAACCACCTATTCCAGATCACTGACGACCCTCGAAACAAGTTCAAAAGTTGCTGTAAATCTCCGGCGTATGCACACAAATTTTCACAACTTGAGCGATTTTACGATGAAAATCATATCTCCCTCGTTTCTTATTGAAAAATTACGAATTTGCTATCGAATCAACGATAACACAGAGTGCTACAAATCATATGTTGAACACATTTCCAGCAAATCAACATATAAGTCGAAGAATTTGAAATAACAGAGGGTAACGTGTTTTCTGACAGAAAAATTTCACAGCTTGTGCGGTTTAACGATAAAAATCATATCTACCGTGTTTCATATCAGAAAATTATGAATTGGCTATCGAATTGAAGATAACACAGAGTGTTATAATTCCTATGTTGAACACATTTCCAGAAAACTGACATATAAGTCAGAAAATTTGAAATAACATAGGGTGACGGATTTTGTGACAGAAATTTCACAGCTTGTGCGCTTTTACAATAAAAATCATATCACCCTCATTTATTTTCAAAAAATTACGAATTTGCAATCCAATCGAAGAAAACACAGAGTGATACAAATCATATGTTGAACACATTACGATACCATACAATAGATCTAAATATTTCTCGTACATAAACACACAAACCAGCATATTATGATGGGATTGATGAGAAAGACAAGATTTTGGGCGTGCCTATGCGTTTATACGCTTGAAAACTCGAAGATATGCGCGTAGGACTTGAACCGGATAATCGGGGATGATTTCCTTGAAAGTTTGGAGAGGATTTTTTATATTTGGGGCTGTTGGACTTTCAGAAAAGTGCTGCTGAATGGGGATGGGCGTCCACCTTGAATAGATTAGGTTTAAGGATTAGTTAAGGAGTTTAAGTAATAAATATTAAATGTTAACTGGCCCTTATTAAAATTAAAAGGTTTAAAAGGATTTTTGGCCCATTAAGCAATAAAATAATCCTATCAAGCCCAAAAACTCTTCTAAAAAATATTTTGTTTAGATACGTTTTTGAAAATATTGCCCGAGCCCTCAAAAAGTCCCCATATTCGCTAAATTTTGCGTAATGATTTAAAATTTGACTCGGAGAGTAAAAATACCCACCCAGGCTCAGTTCTCGAAAATTCTCTTAAAAACACTTCATATTAATTAATCAAAATTAATCAATCGATAAAAAAAATAGATGATTATCCACGGTCTCCGTCTCGTTCGAGTGCGAAATGAAACTAAAAATCCTAATGCATAAAACTTTAAATAAACCATGAGTTAAAACACAAATACATGAAATAAACATGCATTTAATGCTTTAAAACAATTTAATAAAATACAAAATAAATTTAATAACTTGCATGCTTGTGGTTCATGTGGACCTTCAAATTTTTGAGATGTTACAATCTATCTCTCTTAAAATGAATTTCGTCCCCAAAATCCGCTCCCTAGTAATAAAAAAAAATAAAAATTTAGACTCGTGATTCTAGTATCCCAATAATCCACGCTTATGCTGTCTGATGAAATAATTGTTAAGCTGTCCTTACATCTTCTCAATCCGAACTAAATTTCCTACAGAATCCTCGATTGCGAATCGCCACTTAGAACGACTTCCGACGACTTAGTTATATTCTATTACGATCTGGAGTTTTGACCTATCTTGCAATTCCTTATACTAGAGATGGATGTCCCCAAACTTATCGCACCTTACTTTCCTTACACTATACCTGTAATGCTCATCGATCTATTACAGTGGCATTTATGTAGTTCGACTTAAGAAACCGTAGCACCAAAATTTACTGACCGACTTCTATCCTCGGTAATGCACTTAAAGGTTAAGCCTTATCTCAACCCTGTAATAATATTAGCCTAAGATCTTTGAATCGAATCTTTATCTTACGGCACCAAACTTACGTAACTTAACTATTTATAAGTACATATTAAATATTAAATTGTTGTAAATCTTAAACCTCGAGTAACGTTAATCCATGAAACCCGAATACACGATATCAATCTTCTACCTATATAATAAAACATTTCTAGCATCAATTACATGCTTAAATTATTCTCTTCCAAATTACAATAAAGTGGAGGCCTCAGACCCTGGGACTTTCCTCCTCGAGACAAATGTTGCATTCTTTCGTATCCTTAATGCTTAATAAATATTAGCGTAGAAAACTTAATAAGTTATCTCATAGTAGCATTAGACTAACTCTAATAAATCAACATCTCTTATAACCCTTAGCGTTCTAGAATTCTCGTATTAAGATTTTAGATTTCTTACTCGATAAAAATATTAATATTCGTCATTTGGTAACCTATGTTGAACACAACTAATTTCTTTTTGTTTTTATTTCCCCCAAAATTTTCATATGAACATCTATCTCATAAACTTGAAATTCAAACTTACCCAAGCCAAATAATATTTGATAAACTAATTCCAACAAACATACCCGCTTAATACTAAGTTTCTTAATGAATTTCAAAAATTCCTCAACTGCCTTTATTCTTTATAAAGCATGACATCTAAATGTTCATGTATACCATATATACTCACTTCTAAACATCACTATATTACTAAGCTTTTATGAACGACATTTTTAATTTCCCCCAGACATGGTGTCTCTCTCACTTTTTACATATGTCTCTCAAGTAACCTAAACATCAATCATACCTGACTTTTATTTGAAAAAAAAAATATTCAACTCTAATAAAGATATAATTTTAACTCTTAAAGACCGTGACTGAAACTTATGATACATCAAAATTATGTTCCCAAAAATAGGTTAATTAAATGTCTACCCTTAAAACTCGACTGATTGATCAACTATACCTTAAATCGTTATCACTCTAAATTCTTAATTTGCCACAGCATTATTCGACTAATGCTTAGATTTTCAAGCCCAATATTGATTCATCCTACAATGTCCTTGATTACCATTCCTTATAATGATGCGACTCTGATTGTTGCACTCCCAAGAGCAGGTTGTCCACAAGTAGTATAATTCAGTGAGTTTGAATATCGTATCCACAAGAAAGCTAAGATAATTACAAGTCCACTGCAATATCTTTTTGTTTTTGTTTTTGTTTTTTTCGTTTAATTGTTTGAATCTTTATTTGGTAATTTTTAGTTGTTCAAATTTTAATTTAAGTAGTTTAGATTAAAGAATCCACTCTTTGTATTTTAATAAAGTTAACATTAATGAGCATTATTGAAATTCACTTAATAAAATGATTCCATAATATTAAAAAATCCTATTTATATTATATATTATTGTCTTATAAGTATATATACCAAAACTTATAAATGTTGTCAAGTATTTATTGTGATATAATCATTTAAAGTTGGAACCTTGATTTAGTGTTTACAAATATATATATATTTATATATATATATATATATATATATATATATAAATACTAAATCAAGGTTCCAACTTTAAATGGTTGGTAAAACCAAACTAACATTTAAATGGTACCAAAAAAATAATATTATGATATATTCATATATAATAAAATCCTATTTATATTATATTATTGTCTTATAAGTATATATACCAAAACTTATAAATGTTGTCAAGTATTTATTGTGATATAATCATTTAAAGTTGGAACCTTGATTTAGTGTTTACAAATATATATATATATATATATATATATATATATATATATATATATATATATATAAATACTAATCAAGGTTCCAACTTTAAATGGTTGGTAAAACCAAACTAACATTTAAATGGTACCAAAAAAATAATATTATGATATATTCATATATAATAAATCAAGGCATCCATTTTAAATAGTTGGTAATATCGAACTAACATTTAAATGGTTCCAATAATTTAATGTAACATATAGCAACAATAAATCAAAACTTTCACTTATAAATAGGGTATAATAATGCTTAAAGAAATAAATATAACATAAACAATAAATAATGATTAAATAATATAAAACATAGATTCTTACCTTTTAATAATCTTATTATCATGCCAAGAGTTTCACTTTTTCGTCTCAACTTTGGAAGTTAACTATTCATTATTCAAAGTGTAAAACTTTGAATATAAATTAACAAACTAATTATATTTAAATGAAGAAATAAAGAAAAACCAAAGAGAGAAATATTATGAACTCAAAGGTTTGTTCATAAAATGAAAGATATCGCAATTCATTATATTGGTGTTCCAAGAAATTATATTTTAATACACATCACTTTTGAAAATCTTTTCATCCGAATTTTATTTTCCACATAAATCAAAACATGTAGATAATTGAGTTTTTGAATTGTGGTATTTGTTTTTAACCATTTGACCAAGTAATTTGAGAGATATGGTCAAAATGCTAGAGCACGGTAAAACTGTCACTTCTTTGTTAACTTTATTTGTTGCTTAATTTGATCCCACATGTGAGAAGAATTTTATATGATATTTGCTACCAATATTGTAGATATTAACATCAATTTTTTACAAGTCCAAGAATCATCTTAATCTCATTTGCAACGCCAATGTTATTCTTGTTTTATCGAACCTATAAAAATAGTAAAAACTTAGAATTACACAACAACTTATATTTTATACAATTTATTATAAAAAATATAATATTTAAACATTTAATAAAACAAAAACTATAAATTTATATTATAAAACATTTAACTAATAAACAAATTTTTATCTTTATCACACTCCCAACCATCTTATTGCTAGTCCCTAGCAATTTAAGCGTTAATAGCAATACAAAACATATTGATAAATTAAAACAGAAATGTAATCGGAACTATCCAAGTGTTTAAATTAAATTTGAAAACTGTCAAAGTTATATCAATATCATTATAATTATAATTTATGAAATAATCTGAACTGATCAATTCAAAGCTTATTTTCAGGTAGTTAAATGTACATGGCCTTCAGAAATTCCTAGTAAGATTCTCAACTCCATATCCTCACAGGTTAATAAATATTTCAATTCTCTCATGGAGTTGGAATACAGATAAATGCTCAGGAAAATGGTTTACAGAATGCAGACAGACAAACGAGCCAAAATAATCAAAAGATAGGAAATTCGTTGATTCAAAATCTAGTTGTTCTTATTATATATTTTTTCCTAATCTTTTTTTTTTAATATTGGAATCAGACTAAGTTTATACTTCTTGACCACATATTTATTTAATTTGTACAGTATATTTTTCTCTTTTTTTTTCTTTTTTTTTATTTTTATGAGATAAATGGGTCTTAGAATATAACTAAAAAATTACATAGATCTTCATCATCTTTCTTTAATTTTTTTTCTCTTTTTTTCCAGGAAATATCATTTTTTTTTTCAAAATAAGAACCCAAAATCTAAACAATAGATAGCCTCTCTGATGATCAATAAAGGCTCGCAAGCTGTTTTCTCAATCTTCTCTACTCACTCACAAAATATGTGTTAAAAAAATTTAGGCACTCTTATCAGGTATGTCTTAGGTCATATAATTTAATAACTGATTTTATCACAATGGTTAATCATTCAAAAATATTTCATAAATCATATTTTTATAGTGATCAAAATATTAAAATTGATTTTTTTTCAAATTAAAATTTTCAACATCCTTAGATAGATTAATACATTTTCTAATTTAAACCTTTCAAACATATAATGTAATGATATTTTTGCAAAAAATACTAAGATACAAACAATAAACATTTTTTTTAAATCATATTTTTAAATATTTTTTATATATTTGTTCTCCCCCTAATCAGAATATGACATTGTCCCTAATGTCAAAATAACTATTAATAAAGAGTACATAATGAAAGTGATATCACCTAGAATTTTATTGAAGATAACAAACTTAAACAAATAGAAACCAATCCACGACTTTTGAATCAATGATCCAACTTTCTTTTCTTACCGCTTGATTGCGACCAATTGATCTTTGTTATCAACGGATCAGGCTTATAAAAAAATCTTCCAAATCATCAATTAATTGTTCAGCAGTCGAAGCAGCGATGAGCATCCTTCATAAATTTTCTGAAATGAAATTTTGTGCCACAACTTAATCAAGAAATGTCAACAAACTGTCATAATAATTATTGATATTCAACAAGCACATAGGTTTATTATGGATATTAAGTTGTGCCCAAGAAACAGTGTGAAATTTTTTTTCTAATGTACCAAAACCACCTGGCAGTGCGATAAAAGCATCAAAATTTTCAATCATTTTGGTGATTTTTTCATACATAGAAGAAACTTTTAATTCCTCCCCGATTGTAACACTTGTAATATTTCCTTCAGCTAAAGCTATAGGAATAATACCCAAAACCTGACTACCTCAAAGATTAGCAGATGTGGAAACAGATCCCATTAACCCAATATTACCTCCCCCATATACCAAGTGAATTTTTCTCTCAACCAATATCTTTCAAAGATTATTCGTTACTTCTACAAACACTTCATTTTTTCCAGGACTTGACCCAAAAAATACACAAATATTTTTCAATGTTTTTGCAGAGGATCTAGCCATGTTTTTACTTCATTTTTGGTCTACGAAAATAGAGAGAAAGATGAGAGATTGTATAGAGGTAATATGTTATCATGACAAAACTATGGGTCACTGCTGTAAGCAGAATAAATAGTAAAAAAAATAATGACACACATGCATATAAACAGTAGTGTGATTGTGGCTCACAATTTTCCTCTGGTTTTATGTCCAGAAACGGCTTCAACGCTTTCTATGAGTCGAGAATATGCTTCCCATCCAATTTTCTTATAAATTGGAAAACATGATCTTTTTTAGTCGGATTCCCAAGACTATGACGCTCATCTTATAATTGTTTCCATAAACGGAAAAGTTCAATATGCATGTGTCCACTAGAATGCGCCTCAAGAGTCAATAAGATGTCATCTAAAGACTCTACTCAGCCCATTCTTAATGAAACCAATTTTATCTTCTCTATTATTGGAAACATATACCAAAGATCTACATCGTTTGTCACAAGTCCATCTTGCACACTTATGACAAATAAGGAATGAGCAATGACTGTGGAACTTCTCCTCCTAATCGGACCTTAACTTCTATTACAAGACGAATATCTTCTGGAATTCCTTTTTGCATTAGCAAACTCAATCTTTCTCACCTACCTGCATAAATTTTTCTTAGAACATTTTCAGAAACAGAGGGAAAATATTTACAAATTTTTGAGAGAATTTCATCCATTTTGAAAAGAAAAGAATACTTTTTTTTTTATTTTTGTATCAACAATTGTGAGAAACTGATTTAACCGACTATGAGAGTCACAGAGTACCGTTATAGGCAATTTAACCGGCAAAATAAAAAGATTAAGGAAACCTGAAATAAAAGCAAACAAAATTAAATGCAAAATAAAAATTTAAGGATCGGAAAGGGAAATAAACTCTTTTTGAAAGATTTCGTTTTCTAAAAACGGTTCAAGTCTTTGTCCATTTACTTTAAAAAACATCACCATTTTTAGGATTTTCAATATGCACAGCTCCATAAGGATACACATTCTTTACAACATATGGGTCTGTCCATCTTGATCGTAATTTTCCTAGGAATATGTGAATTCGAAAATTACAAAGCAAAACTTTTTTACCAATCTCAAAAGATTTTCTAAGAATGGTTTTATCATGAAATGATTTGATTTTTGCTCAATCATTGAATTCTCATACGCATCATTTCTGAGTTCATCACGTTCATTAAATTGCAATTTGCTCAATTTGTTGCAATCATCCATTCTTGAATTAAAAAATTTGATCGCTCAATAAGCTTTATGTTCCAATTCCACAGGCAAATGACAATGTTTTCCGTAAACCAATCTATAGGGAGAAATTTTCAATGATGTTTTAAAAGCTGTCTGATATGCACAAAGTGCATCATTAAGTCGCATATACCAATTTTTTCTATTTGGTTTAACAATTTTTTTCAAAAATTTGCTTTATCTCCCTATTAGCTAATTCAACTTGTCCATTTGTTTGATGGTGATAAGGAGTATTTACTTTGTGAGTAATACCATATTTTTTTCATTAATGAAGCAAATGGTTTATTAACAAATTGAGTTCTCTCACCACTTATCATGGCTCGAGGAATTCCAAATCTACTAAAAATATTTTCTTTCAAAAATTTGATGACGATTTTATGATCATTTGTTCGACATGGAATTGCCTCTATCCATTTGGAAACATAATCAACTACAACTAAAATATACAAGTATCCAAACGACGATGGAAAAGGTCTCATAAAATCAATTCCCCAACAGTCAAAGATTTCAATTTCAATGATAGGATTCAAAGGCATCATGTTTCTTTTTGAAATCACACCCAATTTTTGACAATTTTCAAAGATCTTGCAGATTTCGTGGGTATCTTTAAATAAAGTGGGCCAATAAAATCCACACTGCAAGATTTTTGCACACGTTTTCTTTGAAGAAAAATGTCCTCCGCATGCTTCTGAATGACAAAATTTAATGACACAACTTATCTCATTGTCGGGTATGCAACGTCGAAAAATTTGATCTGGACAATACTTGAACAGGTACGGATCATTCCAATAAAATTTTTTTACCTCATTCAAAAATTTTCTTTTATCTTGGGAACTCCATTGCGGTGGTATTTTTTGAAACATCTACTCTTTTTATTGCTTCAAAAGTACTAGGATTTTTTTTTTAAAACACTCAATTTTCGGCCATGTATATTTACAACATGAAAATATTTTTATAAAATATTTTACTCCTTAAAATAAAACACCAACCAACCAACATTTTAAATATCAAGTGCACTAGTCATAAAAATGAAATCGTCAGCTGTTTTACCACACCTAAAAGCAATAAATTTGAAAAGTATAGCCCATACTAAACCTCTCAAAAATCTCTCAAAAAGCATAATTAAATAGTCTTAAAATCTTTAACATAATTCATAATTCATAATCGTAAATGCGGAAAAGTAGAAGCTTTGGTCCTCGGGTTGTGTGCGCCATCAGTCCAGTCAAATCATCCGTCAAGTCCTCCGTCAACCTCACCTACACCCATCACACCTAGTGAGTCTAAAGACTCAACACACCATAATCTTTATAACAAATAATACGTAATACAATCAACATATAACAGTGAAAAATACTTGTACTTAAAATATCGTTTTCATGAAGATGCATAAACTTAAGCATAAACATTTTCATGACATGCATTTCATAAACCTTAACCGTTTTCTTTTTTCCTCAACATGACATGACCTTAAACATTTTTCATGATCATAAATATTTTTTCTTTTATTTTTCTTTTGTTGAATTCAGATCGTTAATTGTGACTTTTCTGATCATGATCATAAATCGATGGATCCATCTATATGTAACCACAGTATTGGGTGGCGGGGGACACCAGCAACACTCTCATCGGTCAACTGGGCACTGGCCTATCATTTTTCGAATAGAAATACGATCGTCGGGGCTCCCTCTGGGCCTTTTCCCATGAATGGGCTCTCTCTGGGGCCTTTCCTCTCACGATATTCCCATTCTTACCGTGACCACAAAACCATTACCACATATTCATAATGATGGAAACACGATCGTCGGGCTCTCACTGGGACCATAACCCTCACGACGTCGCCAACATTAACGAATTAGTAACAATCACTTCACTTCCTTCAACATTTACATTCTCATCACTTTATAAAAATCATGCATAACATAACATTTTGTTTTTGAAAACAAGCATGCAACATGTCTTTTAAATGTCTTACTTAAATCATAAAAATCCCTTAGACATTTAAAAATCATATTTTAATCATGAACATTTCATAAACATTTAAAAATTATCATAATATCATAAAAATAGCATTTAAGGCACTGCCATTATGTTTACTAAATTTTTAGGTGTAAAATGACCGTTTTACCCCTGGACTCGACATTTTTTATTTCGACCTGTTTTCTTGATTTCTTGACTCTAACATGTCCCAAATAATTATTAAGCTTACATGAATTTTTCCATAATTTTATTTAGCTTAAATAAGGCCCTTTTAATTTAATATTTAAATAAGACGTATTACTGCGTTTTAAATCCCGAATTACACCAAACCTTAATATAAAATTCCCGTATTAAAAACTTAGACTTCTAATAATTATTTAAGCTTAAATGTGATTTTTCAAAATTTTATGAAGCTTAAACCTAGGCGTTTCAATTAATTCGTTAATTAACGTTTCGTGTGGCGATTAAATCCCGAATAAATCCAAAACTCAATAATTTGATCCCAAATTTTAAACATAACATCTTTAAGATTTATTCTACCCTTCCAAGTCATGATCCACACCCTTGGACCCATGGATTCAATTTTAGTTTAATTAACCTCGTTTTTGGCACATCGACAAACATGTCGAGCCATCTCCCAATTTACTCGAGCCACGCCCGAGCCACATTGAACCAAAACCTAGCCAAACCACCTAGGGACCATACTGACCAAGCCCAGCCCAAAAACATGACCCTAACCCTCTCAAAAAGCCTGCTGAACTACAGACCAGATTGCATATGCATGTGCGTGAGTGCTTTCTAGCTTATCTAGGACTCCTAGTTGCATTAGGACTCTACCTGTAACGTACCGTATTTTCATACTAAAAAAAAATGCGGAAGAATTAAAAATTTTCTTAAATGTAAACATCCATACGGTCGTCACTCAACATTCATAAAAATAGATCTCAAAATCATCCGTCACCATTAAAATTTTTGCTAAAAGAAACTGTCTCAAAATATTTCGCATCCAGATATTTAAAATTCAGAGTATTTTGAAACTTTTCATAAAACGTAAGCATTGCGGTCCTCGGGTTTAGCCTCCCGCTCAGTCCAAGCCTGCCCCTTGGTCACCACCTCCTGTCTCCTCATCAACATACTCACCTGCATCGATCAAGTCTAGTGAGTCTAAAGACTCAACACGTATAAACTGGGATAACGAGTACTACATAATAAAATCACATGCAACTTTAAAATAGGACATACATAACTTGAAACTTGAACTTGCGTATTAAAACTTGAACATACGTACATACATACTTCGACGTGCCATAACTTAAACTTTTCATAAACATGCTGCCTACTTGAACATACTTGAACATACATAACTTCATTATTTTGCGTAGAGGATGTTTCAAAGCAAGTGACCCATACATAATAAACGCCTGATCAGACAAACCATAGTACTGGGATGACAGGGACGTATCCACTGCCACATACATGAGATCCCCGTTCATAATTTAACGCTTTCCAACCACGATCTAACCCGTTCATAATTTAACGGGGTGGAGAGGTCCTCGGCCACGTTCACCGACTTCCAAACTCATTCATAATTTGGTCACAAGACATTTAGCATACCTGAAAAACTTAAAATATTTCCTTTGCACGTCATACCTACTTACCTGGCGTTGAGGGATTCGTTGGACTTCAACTAGGGCCGTTGCTGCACATACTAGCATGAATTTGCATACTTAACTTGCATAACTTAGCGTAGAAATCATACTTACTCTCGAGTTCAATCATTACTTAGGGCATTCTAAAATTTCCCATGACACGACCTTGATAATCCTTGCACTAAACCATGACGTCTAACCTCAAAGAATACTAAATTATTTTCCGAAAAATGAAGGACACGGACCCCGTACCTACATCCGTGTAGGGGTCCGTGTAGGCTCTGGAAATAGACACCGAAGGAAAGCAAAGGCACGGACCCCGTGTCAGGGTCCGGGTAAGGGTCCGTGTAGGTACTGCCTGGTGTGTGTGTCGAAAAAGAAGGGCACGGACCCCGTCTATAGGTCCGGGTCAGGGTCCGTGTACCTACTGTGAAGGGAGTACTCGGAAAGGGGAGGGTAACGGACCCCGTGCCAGGGTCCGTGTTCAGGTCCGTGTACCTATTGTGGTCGCGAACTTACGAAATTATTGTACATGCTTTGCTGAACATCCTAGACTCGATTACACGGACTATGAAACGACACCCCGAGACCCACCTTAGCATGCCATAACATCAACCAAATTCGTACAAACACCCAAAGCAATGAGTTCACCTTACAACACATACAATTCAAAGCATAGCAATTGACACCAATTCGTTTCCCACGACTCCTAACGCATTCGAGTGTCTATCGACACTATACGACGTATCAAATAACATCCCAACATCACACTAATCATACCTAGACGCAGCAACGATCACCCGTCGATCCCCAACGAAGCCTGCAACAAAAACTTCAAGAACACAATTTTTGTAAAAGTCGCAGTTTGAGCAGTCCCACGAAAAACATCATAACTCACCCAATTTTTATCCAAAAATCTCGAATTTTATATCAAATCGAAGGTATCGAAAAGTTCTACAATTTTCTAGTTGAAAGTTTTCTCAAAATCCTGACAGAAAAATCGCAGTTTTCATCAGAACAGTAAGTTACGAGATTTCAGATCTAAAAAGTATTTCAAACGCATTCAAGCCATTTTCCGCTCAAACGACGAACGTCACACATGTATTTTCACGCATAAAATAACACGACGCATACTATGACAAGATCGATGCAGAAAGAACAGATTATACGTGCCTTTTGATATTTAAAAATACCGTAACGGCGTCACCGAAGCGGAGATAGAAGCGAGGTTGATCCGGGACGAACGTGAGGCGATTTTCTTGCAATAAAATCGAACAAAAACCTGCTGGAAATTAAAGGGGAAGGGGGCGGCTGCTAGGTTTCTTAGAAACCTAGGTTTTCTTCAAAAAGAATTGAAATAGAAATATGTTTGTGTGTGTGTTGTGAGTTGCCGTGTGTTAGTGTGTGAGTTAGGTGTGTGTAAAAGTGTGAGTGTGTGAGTTTAGTGGTTAATCATGGGAATTAAATTGCTTAATAATAAATTGACCACTAATTTAAAGTTAATCAAACACTAACTCCCTCAATTGTCTTAATTAAAATAACAAACCCACACAAAATGCTAGATTTAAATGTTTTAAACTCTAAAATCACTAAATAAATAAATTAGGCTTTTAAAAATACTAAAACTAAATAAATTATTTAAAATACCTCATCTTAAACTTAAAATAAAATACCACCCTTTAAATTGCTAAAAATCGTCACCGGTTCTTTCCTCGATCCCGCCTCGAGTAATCGCCTGAAACATGAAACTCGAGAAAATATTTTCAACATGCATCAAATAAACATATAATAATTTAAAACAATGCAAATTCATATATCATGAATTAAAACACAATTAATGAAATAAACATGCTTTAAAACCATTTAATAAAATACATGATGAATTAATAAAATGCACGCATGCGGTTCATGTGGACCTCAAATTTACGGGACGTCACAATCTATCCCCCTTAATTTGAATTTCGTCCCCGAAATTCACTTATCATCGATAATCCAACAGCTAGGTTCTTTGTTCTAGTATCCCAACGATCCTCGCTACCGCTGCGCTACTCTGGTATAAACTTAAGTCATAGGTTGTCCCTACGTCTCCTCAATCCCCATTAAATCACCTATCAAAACCTCGTTTGCGAGGCACAACTTAAAGAGCAACTTATGGCGTCTTAGTTTTACTTTACTATGAACTCGAATTCTGACTTTTCTCACAATTCCCAATATTAGAAATAGAGGTTCAAACTTATCGTATCTTACTTTCCCAATATTAGAATTAGAGGTTCAAACTTATCGTATCTTACTTTCTCATACCATACCCCTAATGCTCATCGAACTATTACATACGCATTTATGCAGTCCAACCTAAGGGGTCTTAGCACCCACGGTTACTGATCAACTTCCATCCTCAGCAATACACTTAAAAGTTAAATCTTATCTTAATCCCCATATGTTAATATTGGCCTACAATCCTTGAATTGAATATTTACCTTACGATACAAACTTACATAACTTAGCTATTTACGAGTACATCTCAAATATAAAATTGTTGCCAACCTTTAATTTCGAGTAACATAAATCCGTAAAACCCCAAAATATATAATATCGATCCTCTACTTAAATAAGAAAAACTTTCTAGCATCAATCACAAGCTTAAACTATTTTCTTCACGATTACAATATAGTTAAAGCCTAAGACACTTGAGCCTTCCTCATTGAAACGAATGTCCCACTTAGACGTATCCCCAATACTCAATTAATTCTAGCGTATAAAACTTAATAAGCTTCCTTTATTAATAATGGACTAACTCTAATGAATCAATTCCACTTATAACCCATAGAATTCTAGAATCCCCATATCAAGCTTGTAGATTTCTTACTCAATAAAAATCTTAATTTTCATTTATTGATAACTTATGTTGAACACCAATAATTCCGTTTGTTTTTATTTCACCCAAAAATTCCGTATGAGCAAATATCCCATAAATTTGAAATTCAACCTTACGCAGTCCAAATAGTTTTGGATAACATAATTCCAACACACATATTCACTTATTCTCAAGTTTCTTAATAACCTACAAAAATTTCCCAAGACAAGATGTCTACCTCAATTCTTACATGCGTCGTCTATCAAATAACCTAATCATCAACCATACCCCACCTTCTAGAAAATCAAATTCCAACAAAGGTACAAGCTTAACTGTTACAATCATGACTAAAACTTATGACACATCAACTTAAGTTCCCAAAAAAAATTTCCGCTAACCAAATGTCTACTCTTATAACTTAGCTAACCGATCAACTTTACCTTAAATCGTTATCACCCTGAATTTGAAATTTGCCGCAACATTAATTCACTAGCGCTTAACTTTTCGAGCCCAATGTCGATTCATCTTACAATCCCCTTGATTACCATTTCTTATAATATTATAACCCAGATACTTCAAGGTTCTAATGATCTCTTCGAGCTTAAATCATCGAAAATTCCTATCATTTAAACCATTCAATTCTCACTTACTGCTAAACTAGTCCCCCAAATTCCTTAAAATTGTAGCATTAATTCATTATTTCCTCAAAATTATCCAGTTTTTCCTAAATTTCGGAAATTTAACATTTACCCATAAGTTCTTGATGTTCCTAATTCCATTGTGTAAGTTCCTCGCAACATAAAATTCAAAAATTTTAAGCTTGTTAGATCCAAATTCAATTCTCATAGCCTCAAAATTTACTGATTTAACCCAAGTGTTCCTCAAAAATTCGAATTTAATCCCCAAAATTTTCTGAATTTGCCATTTGACCCTTAAAGTTCTCGAACTTACATTTTTGGCCCTACAACTCTTCAAAATTTGCATTTCCGGTCCCCAATAAAATCTTCGATTTTAGTCTCATTAAACCTTAAAATCCTCGAAACTCGGAATTTAATCCCAAACGATAACTTCGAAACTAGTCCCTTAGGATTTTTTTTTTATCTTTGCACTTAGGTCCTGAAACTATTGGTCATTACCACTAGGTCCTTAAAATTCTCAATTCGTGCAATTAAATCCTTAAATCCAACTAGGGGGAGCATGCATCCTAAATAAATTATATGCTTGTATACTTCCAAATATCGTCGTAGTCTCAAATAATTAATCCTTACATTTCCATTAATACTAAAAATCCCAAATTATTCATAATATTTTTTTTTATACTTCTAAAGGTCGTCACAAGATTTCAGATCATTAACCCTTAAACGAAATTTTCAAAACTTAACTCAACTAGTAACCTCAGGTCATCATCAATATAAAATATATATATATATATCTCCTTCCCTAAAGCATTCAGAATTTTCATACTAACTTATGACTCAAAGAGTAGAACATCAGTGCTTATTAACCAAAAATCAATATGCTCAAATCGTTATCAATATTTCGTAGCACCCAAAAGTCAAATTCTTAATCATGTCCAATACCACAAAACCAACATGCATGAAAATCATATAGTTTCGCTTTTCATGTCGTAATATGCATAAAAACTTTAAAGATCCAAACTCAAACCACAACAACTGATAAATATGCACTCTCAACGTATGTCATACAAACATACAACTGATAGCATTAAAAACATGCACATACTGAAATCATGACTTGATACTTACTGCATAAAATAATTTAAAACTTTAAAACTTACAGACTTGAGGTGTGACTTCGTGAGCTTCTTGCGACTGGCACTAGGCATAACCCTTTACAAGAACACCGCTCTGATACCAACTGTAACGTACCGTACTTTTCATACTAAAAAAAAATGCGGAAGAATTAAAGATTTTGTTAAAAGAAAAGTTTTCTCAAAATCCCGACAGAAAAATCGCAGTTTTCATCAGAACAGTAAGTTAAGAGATTTTAGATCTAAAAAGTATTTCAAACGCATTCAAACCATTTTCTGCTCAAACGACGAACGTCACACATGGATTTTCACGCATAAAATAACACGACGCATACTATGACAAGATCGATGCAGAAAGAACAGATTATACGTGCCTTTTGATATTTAAAAATACCGTAACGGCGTCACCGAAGCGGAGATAGAAGCGAGGTTGATCCGAGACGAACGTGAGGCGATTTTCTTGCAATAAAATCGAACAAAAACCTGCTGGAAAGTAAAGGGGAAGGGGGCGGCTGCTAGGTTTCTTAGAAACCTAGGTTTTCTTCAAAAAGAATTGAAATAGAAATATGTTTGTGTGTGTGTGTTGTGAGTTGCCGTGTGTTAGTGTGTGAGTTAGGTGTGTGTAAAAGTGTGAGTGTGTGAGTTTAGTGGTTAATCATGGGAATTAAATTGCTTAATAATAAATTGACCACTAATTTAAAGTTAATCAAACACTAACTCGCCTCAATTGCCTTAATTAAAATAACAAACCCACACAAAATGCTAGATTTAAAGGTTTTAAACTCTAAAATCACTAAATAAATAAATTAGGCTTTTAAAAATACTAAAACTAAATAAATTATTTAAAATATCTCATCTTACACTTAAAATAAAATACCACCCTTTAAATTGCTAAAAATCGTCACCGGTTCTTTCCTCGATCCCGCCTCGAGTAATCGCCTGAAACATGAAACTCGAGAAAATATTTTCAACATGCATCAAACAAACATATAATAATTTAAAACAATGCAAATTCATAGATCATGAATTAAAACACAATTAATGAAATAAACATGCTTTAAAACCATTTAATAAAATACATGATGAATTAATAAAATGCACGCATGCGGTTCATGTGGACCTCAAATTTACGGGACGTCACACTACCAGCCCTTAACCACCGACCACCCATGACCATAACCTCCCTTGGACCACGACCAGACCATGCCCAGACCATCCTAAAGCCTGGAACCCAGCAGCGAAGCTTCTGAATCCAGTGGCAGCAACCATCGCGCTCCCTAGCTTGCTGCCATAACTCACGTTTTTGCTGCTAGGGCCCCAACCACCGAGACAACCGTTGAACCATCCCATCAAGCACCCTCCTAGGACCCTAACCACTTGATCTACCACAGCCCAGATCCCCCAGGCCGAACCAACTCTTCCTGCCATGTTGCTGAACCCTGCGCAACTTCATAGCAGCTTACGGGTTGGAGTCCTAGCTTGCTAGGACTCTTTCCCAGCCTCTTGTCTCGAGTCCTAGCGTGGCTAGGACTCTTCACTCGACTCATACCTGACCCTAGATAGCCCCTGGTCCCAACCGAACCGGTCTTAGCCCAGCCCTTCCAAAAACCGTGTGCCAAACTCCCAACCATACAAGCATGGTTCCTTTTCCCGTCTCTTCTTCGTTTTTCAGCGTTAAAGGGTGTACTTAGAACCCATAAGCATGAGATTACGAAAATTCTGAAAAATCCTTCATGTTCTTCATGCATGTAATAATTCAAACATTAATATGACATGATGGATGAGAAAAGGAGATGTATGGCGTGCCTTTGCGTTATATACGGTTGAATAAAAACGTTGACGTCGAAGAACGGAGGGACACCTAGGCTATCTTTCTTCTTGAACCTTTCGAATTTTTCCTTCAAGATGGTATGATGAGTGCTGTGTGTGTGTAGGGTGGGGTGAGGAGTGTTTTCAGATTTGTGGAGTGTGTGACCGATTGATTGTGAGTGAGGGTAAGAGTTTTTGTTATTTTAAATACAAAATAAATCACTAATTAAACATTAGGCCCATTTAGATATTAATTAGGCCCAATAATGCTTAATTAAAATACTAAAAAATATTTTGGCAAAATAAGTTTGTGAATTTAATAGCCGAGTTGTCAAGAAGTTCGTATTTTTGTTGAAAAACCAACACTGATAAAAATTATGTCCCGGCGTATAAAATCACCTCAAAACCCCTCATTTTCAATAATAAGAAAAACCCACAATCATATTATAAATAATTAAAAATTATTATTTAATAAAAACATTTTCCGTTTCTCAGCTCTCGGTCTCCGTTCCTCGATCGCAACTCGAATAACCTTTAAAATATATTTTAATGCAATCATGTAGAAAAATATATTTTAAACATGCAAGTTTGCACAACATAATTAATTCATGCAATTACAATAATTAATTAAAACAACAAATAATTTAATAATTGCATGCATGTGGTTTACGTGGACCTTAAAATTTATGGGGCGTTACATTTTTCCTGTCACTAAAAAATTTACTATGTTAGCAAACCAATGTGTAGTAGTAACTGAAAATAGATGTTCATCAGGAAAATTATCGTTAATTGGTGTCATTTCACAAGATAATCCTATTACTAGTCTCGATAAATGATCGGATATGACATTCTCAGTTATTTTTTTTATCTTTGATCACAATATCGAATTATTGGAGTAAAAAAATCCATCGTATCAGTCGTGTCTTTGCATCCTGTTTGGTCAATATATATCTAATAGCAGAATGATCAGTAAATACAATATTCGTCGATACAATCAAATAAGAACGAAATTTATCTAATGCAAATATTACAGCAAGTAGTTCTTTTTCAGTTGTGGAGTAAATAATTTGAGCATTGTTTAAAGTTCTACTTGCATAATATATCACATAAGGCTTACCGTTTCTTCTTTAACCCAGTACTGCACCGACTGCATAATCACTCGCGTCGCACATGATTTCAAATGGTAAAGACCAATCAGGAGGTTGCATGATAGGAGTTGATGTTAAATGTTGAATAATTTTATCAAAAGCATTTTGACATTCTTGAGTCCACTCAAATGCAATGTCTTTTGTTAAGAGGTTACAAATCAGTTTAGAGATTGAACTAAAGTCCTTTATAAGCCTCTTATAAAATCCAGCATGTCCCAAAAATGAGCGAATTTATTTAATGGGTTTTCGAGGGGATAAATTGGCAATGATATCAACTTTAGCTTTATCAACTTCAATTCCATGAGATGACACAACATGTCCCAAAACAATCTAGAAGTAATCACGTAATGAAATTTTTCCCAATTTAAAATAAGACCTTTTTCCTCGCATATTTTTAAAACATTTTCCAAATTTTCAAGACAATTATCAAATTTATTCCCAAAAACAGTTAAATCATCCATGAAAATCTCCCAACAATTTTCAACAATGTCGCTAAAAATGCTTAGCATACATATTTGAAATGTTGTTGGGGCATTGCATAATCCAAATGGCATCCTTTTGAATGAAAATGTTCCAAAAGGACATGTGAATATAGTTTTATCTTGATCTTCGAGTGCAATGGGAATTCGATAATAGCTTGAATATCAATCAAGAAAACAGTAGTAGGGATGACCTGCTACTCTTTCTAAAATTTGATCCAAAAATGATAATGGAAAATGATCTTTTCTAGTGCCGTCATTTAACTTTATATAATCAATACACATCCGCCAACTAGATGGGACTCGACTTGTTAACGATTCACCTTTTTCATTTTTTATCACTGTGACGCCAGATTTTTTTGGAACTACTTGTGTTGGGTTTATCCTACTTACTATCAGAAATAAGGTAGATAATCCCAACATGAAGTAGTTTTAGAACTTCAATTTTCATAACATCTTTCATGTGTGGGTTTAATCTCCTTTGTGGTTGTTGAGATGTTTTAACATTTTCTTCTAAATGAATTTTGTGAGTGCAAATTAGTGGATTAATGCCCTTGAGATCTTTTATTGTCCAACCAATTGTATTTTTATGTCTTTTAAGCATATCAACTAATTTAGCTTCTTGCTCACTTGCTAGTTTGGAAGAAATTACCACCAGATATGTTTCATCTTCTACAAGAAATTCATACTTCAATTCTTCTAGCAATGATTTTAACTCCAATATGGGTGGTTTGCCTTTGTTCTCATATTTTGCCTCAAATTCTTTCTCTGATCCTGGTAACGGGTGATACCTGATAAATCATCAAGATCAATTTCAATATTTTGTTTAACAGTTTCAATTGAACAAATATCTAATTGGTGACGAGTACTCCCTTCTTTAATGTTTTCTTCCACAAGAGTTTCAATAAGATTTTCATCTTCAATTCATCTCCTTTGTCATGTGGTTTCTTACAAAGATTAACAACATTAAGCTCCAAGATCATGTTACCAAATGACAACTTCATTATTCCATTCCTGCAATTTATAAGAGCATTAGAAGTTGCTAAAAATGGACGACCCAAAATTACAGGAATTTCAATACAAGCTTCGATAGTTTGTGTATCTAAAACTATGAAATCGATAGGATATAAAAAGTTATCAACTTGGACCAACACGTCTTCTACCATACCTCTTGGCACTTTAACATATCTATCGGCAAGTAAAAGTGTTACCGAAGTAGATTTTAACTCACCAGATTGAGTTCTTGATAAACTGAATATGGAAGTAATTTCACACTAGCTCCAAGATCAAGCAAAGCTTCCTTAATCTTTCGTTCTCCAATAATACATGAAATAGTAGGATGACCAGGGTCTTTGTATTTCAAATTATTATTATTTTGAATGATTGCACTTACTTGTTCGGCTAAAAATGCTTTCTTTTTCACATTCAATTTTCTTTCCACAGTGCATAAGTCTTTCAAAAATATGGCATATGATGGTACCTGCTTTATTGCATCTAATAAAGGAATATTAACTTTTACTTGTTTAAAAATATCATATATATCAAAATTCAAATTTGATTTTTTTGTATTTTTTGATGCATGAGAGAATGGTGGTGACACTGTCTGTTGATCCTCCTCTTCGCAAGTTATGGTTCCACTTCCTTATCCTTTGGAGTTCATTTATCATCATCTTTACAAGGTTCAAGAATGAATATTTCCACAACCTTATCACTGCGAATGGTAATAACAGATTTTACCTTATCCATCGGCTGAGTTCCAGAAGTTCCAATTTGTTAATGATGATCCTTGGGATTAGGCTGTGGTTGTGAAAGAAATTTACCTTTTTCATGAACATTAAGTGCAGATGAAAATTTAGCAAGAGTATCTTTCAAATATGTCATGGTTTGAGTAGTTTGAGTATTAATAGACTCTTGCTTTGCAATGAAAGAATTCAATATATCTTCCAAATTCCTTTTAGGTGGAGGAACATAAGGTGCATAATTTTGAAAAAGCATTATCATTTCTCCAACTAAAATTTGGATGATTTCGCCAACCTAGATTGTAATTTTGAGAAAATGGTTCAAATTTTGGCCTTTAGAAATTGTTCAAAACATTGGCTTGTTCATGGAGACATTCTTTAAAAGAGGGCAAAGTGGAACAATCTTTTGTAGAATGATCACTTGTATCTTAGATGTGACACGCAATTTGTTGAACATATTTTGATTGAGCATTCTTTTTCAATTCAAGTGCCTCAACTTTTCTTACGAAAGAGGTAAATCTAGCTTGGAGATCATGATCATCTTTGAGGGTGTACATACCTCCACCAGATGTGGGAGATTGAATCTTGTTTGATGGTTCGACTGTACCTATAGTGTCCCAATTTTGAGCATTTTCAGCTAATGAATCGAGAAACTCAATTTTCTCATTTGGATATTTATCTTCGAATGTTCCATTACACATAAATTCAACCATTTGCCTATTTTTAGGTGTTAAGCCTTCATGAAATTGAGAAACAACTCTCCAAATTTCAAAACCATGACATGGACAAAGATTAAGCAATTCTTTGTATCTATCCCAATACTAATAAAAAATTTCTCCTTGTTTTTGAGTGAAAGTGATGATTTGCCTTTTGAAAGAATTTGTTCTGTGAGATGGAAAAAAGTTTTTCAAAAATTGTTGTTGCAATTCATATCAAGTTCGAATGGATCCCGATATAAGATTTTGTAACCAAGTTTTAGCTTTATCTTTTAAATAAAAAGGAAAAAGCTTAAGTCGAATGGTGTTGCTACAATTTAGATCATTATATGTGTTGCACACTTCTTCAAACTTTCGTAAATGCATGTATGGATTTTCAGAATCTAAGCCATGAAAGTTGGATAAAAGTTGGATAATACCAGGCTTAAAATCAAAATGAGATGCATCAGGGGGAAAAACTAGACATGAATGTGCACTAGTACGTGTAGGATTAATGTGATCTCTAAGTGTTTTTCGTCTATCATAATCATGTTGAGATTGAATTTCATCTTCATTTTCTAGGATGGGTTCTTCCGCCATGTTTTGTAAAAATAAAGGGTTATTTCGAATGAATCGACTAAGTGTACGTGACCAAATGCTTATGCAAATGCAAAAGAAAAAGAATAAAAACACACAAAAGCAATAAAAATTCAAATAAAGAAGATTAAACTATAAACAAAATTAAAAAGACTTGAAATTAAAATGTACTTCCACGAAAACGACACCAAAAACTTGATGCGACTTTGATTGTTGCACTCCCAAGAGCAGGTTGTCCAGAAGTAGTATAATTCAGTGAGTCCGAATATCGTATCCACAGAGAAGCTAAGGTAATAACAAGTTCACTACAATGTCTTTTTGTTTTTGTTTTTTTCGTCTAATTGTTTGAATATTTAATTGGTAATTTTTAATTGTTCAAATTTTAATTCAAGTAGTTGAGATTAGAGGATCCACTCTTGATATTTTAATAAAGTTAACATTATTGAAATCTACATAATAAAATGGTTCCAATATATTAAATAATCATATTTATATTATGTTATATAATATTATCTTATAAGTATATATACCAAAACTTATAAATGTTGTCAAGTATTTATTGTGCTATATATATATTTGTAAATACTAAATAAAGGTTCCCACTTTAAATGGTTGGTAAAACCAAACTAACATTTAAATGGTACCAAGAAATTAATATTATGATATATTCATATATAATAAATCAATATCAAACTAAAATTTAAATGGTTCCAAGAATTTAGTGTAACATATAGCAACAACAAATCAAATCTCCCACTTGTAAGTAGGGTATAATAATGCTTAAAGAAATAAATATAACATAAACAATAAATAATGATTAAATAATATAAAACATAGATTCTTACTTTTTAATAACCTTATTATCATGCCAATAGTTTCACCTTTTCATCTCAACTTTGGGAAGTTAGCTACTCATTATTCAAAGTGAAAAACTTTTAATATGAAATTAACATGCTAATTATATTTAAATGAAGAAATAAAAAAAAAGATAGAAATATTATGAACTCAAATGTTTGTTCATAAATGAGGGATATCTCAATTCATTACAATGCTTATAGCCAAATTTGGGGAGACAACCAAAAATAAAATATTGTTTTTTTTACACATAAGTCTTCATTGGTGTTTCAAGAAATTATATTTTAATACACATCATTTTTGAAGATCTTCCCTTACGAATTTTCTTTTCCACATAAAACAAAACATGTAGATAATTGAGTTGTTTGAATTGTGGTATTTGTTTTTAATCGTTTGACCAAGTAATTTGAGAGATATGGTCAAAATGTTAGAACATGGTAAAACTGTCACGTTTTTAATAACTTTATTTGTTGCTTAATCTGATCCCACTTGTGAGAAGATTTTTATCTCAGGCTTGCCAACAATATCGTGGATATTAACATCAACTTTCTAGAAGTCCAAGAATCATCTTAATCCCATTTACAACGCCAAGGTTATTCTTATTTTATCGGACCTATAAAAATAATAAAAACTTATAATTACACGACAACTTATATTTTATACAATTTATTATAAAACATATAATATTTAAACATTTAATAAAACAATTTATAAATTTATATTATAAAACATTTAATTAATATACAATTTTTTATCTTTATCATATAACATTCAAACCCATATATTTCGAGGTTCTAAATATCCCTTCGAGCCTAAGCCATCGAGAATTCCTATCTCTTAAACCATTCAATTCTCAGTTTTTAATAAACCAATCCTAAAATTTCTTAACAATTGAAAAATAAATTCTTAATTTCCTCGAAAATTATCCAATAGGTCCTAAATTTCGAAAATTCTTCAATTACTCATAAGTTATTAGTTTTCTTAATTCTATTTTATAGGTTTCTCGTATCATTAAGTTAAATAACCTTAAGCTTATTAAACTCAAAATCAATTCTCATAACCAATCTTACATTTTGATCAATACTTAAAATCCAAAATTATACATTTTGTACTTCTTAAGACTGTCGTAGTCTTCGAGTCATTATCGCTTATATGAAATCTTCAAAAATTAACTCAACTAGTAACCACGAATCATCAGTATTTTCTTAGAAAATCTACATGCTCCAAAAACATTCATAATTTTCATGATTACCTTATGACCCATAAAGTACGACATGAGTACTAAAACCCAAAAATCAATATAGTCAAATCATTTTCAATCATTTCCTTACGTGCATTAGCTAAATTCTTAGACATGTCCTGTGGGGCCCGGACGCTAATCATGTTCTTAATCGTCATTTGGACTAAATCAATTATAATAATCAGGGTCTAATTTTTTTTTTTAATGCGGAAGGTAATGAAATCAAACTCCTATACATATCAGTATAAAAGTATAAATCTCAAACATAATACAGTAATTTACAACTCAGGTTTAACACCTAACTATCAAGTGTTTAAACCCTAGCTCTAGTCCAAGTCCGGAATCACCACTCTAATCTCGATCTGTCTTCATCTCTGTGACCCTGTACCTGTCCCACCTGTTGCCATGCACACATACAAACAAGACAACAGCCGGATAACTCCGGTGAGATATAAATATCCCAGTATAAACAATGTATTAAATGCAATCATATAAAGCATATATAAAAGCATACACAAACATCAAAACATGTATCTAGTCTGACTACATGAATCAATGACTCGTGATCTACTCTTATCTTATCTCAATTCTAGGGATCCAAATCTAATTTATACTTTGGTATGCTGTATCGAGTGTCTGAGATAGACGTCGATCTACATCTAAGGCTCTTCGATACACCGTAAGTCTAGAGTCTTATCGGTTCTGAGAAAGACTCGGCGGTTCTGCCCTAGCTAGGCTGTCTGCCCTAGACTCGGACTCTGACTTTGTTCTAAGTCAATACATTAACATATCAATCTGATAATCTGCAAATATCAATACAATAAAGTAAAGTATGTGATTTAGGGAAACTCAAGTCAAACCTAACTCGAGTTGTGCAATCCCGAATCAACATTTATTTATACCTTTCTTGCTGCCGATCTGAGCCAATCAAAGTCTTGATTCAGAGTCTGTCAGTGTTCAATGTCCAGTTGTAGTCTGCGTTGATAGAACTCGGTGCCGAAGTCGGATTTAAAATCTAACGGACGGATTGAAATATAAAGGCGTAAGGATTTTCACAGAAATTCCTCGACCCTTTTCTTATTTTCCTCCGTTAACTTCTGAAGCAATTAACTTATATATATATCAAGTTTGCATGCAATTGAAACGTGGCACCTTTTCTCAAATCTCGGTCGGCGCTCGGGCGGTAATAATGCACCGCTCGAGCGCGGCCCTCTCGGCTCAAGCCCTTCAGATTGCACCCTTGGCGCTCGGGCGGTAATAATCTACCGCCCGGGCGCCATATCTTCTGCCCGCGACGTACTTTTCAGGGACACTGGCGCTCGGGCGGTCGATCTTTACCGCTCGGGCGCCAACACTTCTGTCCCAAAATTATATCATTGAATTATTTGGCCAATCTGATCTCGTAATAGCCCGTCTATACTTATATCAATTCAACTTCACAAATCTTTACTTAATATGATATAAAATCTAGGGCATTACATGTCCAATTCAAAACTTAACCAACATGCAATCCAATTTAATTTTTAAAACATTTAATCTCCAAAACATATAACCAGCTAGACATGTACATGTAAACATACCGGTGATAGCATTAAAACTTTAAAATATTTAAAACATATAAGATTACAAACTTTAGGCTTAAAGGTTGAGCTGCAAAAGCTGGGGTTGGCACAACCCTATACAGGACCCTTGCTCTGATACCAACCGTGAAATCTGCTCATTTTAAAAATTAATAAACATTTTTTTTAAAAAAAAAATGCAATGGCCGAAACCATGCTTATGTAAATCCATAAAATTCGAAACATGCATTTTGTAAAATCATCCACTGTTGAATACAATAACTACAGTTAAAATCATGAAAAGAGCAACCGACCTAAACCATTAATGTTTTAAAAATATAAAACGTCCAGCATGTCAAAAATCTGTCAAACCCTCAGCAAAATAAAATCATCAACCATTTAAAAAAATTGTTTAAATGTGTTCCCATAAAATCATATTCTTGCGTAAGGTCCTCGGGTTAACCTGTGCCACCAGCTCCGCCTGTTCAGTCACCATCAACTCCAGTCTCCTGATCAAAACACTCACCTGCATCATTCACACCTAGTGAGTCTAAAGACTCAACACACCTGTAACGTTATAATAAATACATATACATAACAGACAACAGTGAAAAGTACTATAATAAAGATACGTTTCATGATCTTATAAAATCGTATGCATAATCATGGTCTCTTAAACATTTCATGATCTTAAAAGCGTAAACGTAAACATATTGTATAAAAGCATAACGTGTCAAAACACGTCTCATCATAATCATCGTATAAGTATATAAATTCTTTATATGAATTCTGTTAGTTGTGACTTTCGTATCAGCTGTATTCGATGGATCCATCTACATATAACCACGGTACCGGGCGTCGGAGACATCAGCGACACTCTCACCCATCAATTGAGCATTTGCCTAACATATCATCATATCATTTCAATGGAAATATGACCGTCGGGCTCCCTCTGAGGTCTTCTCTAGTAAACGGGCTCCCTCTGGGGCCTTCCCCCCACGATAACTCCAATCATATCATCATATTAGTCACAATCAACTCCCATCTGTCAAAAACTTGTCATCATAATCACCACTTATAAAAATCATGCATATCCGTAATTTTCTTTCAAACTAAGCATGAAACGTATTTTTCATAATTTCATAAAAATTCATATACATGGTCATATAAACATTTTAAACATGTTAAACTGTGTTTGGGGTGCTGCCAGGACTTCTAACTCGCCACAGTTGCAAAATGACAGTTTTCCCTTGGAAACCCAAAATGACAATTTTGCCCCTGGACCTCAAAATTTCGACCCGAAGCAAATCAAACTCCTTAAAACACCTCAAAACATATTTATAAGCTTTTTTTAGACGTAAACTCGAGCCTGATTCAAAACTTACACGATACGTTTTAAAACTTGGACCGGGGTCCCGGTTTTAACCCGAAACTTGACCAAATCTCTCCAAACTTAAACGTGACTCAAACCTGCATGACCAGCCTATAAACCACCCGTTCCAGACCACTTATGACTCTCGAAACAAGGCCAAAGGTTGTTGTAAATCTCCAGAGTATGCACAATAATTTTCACAGCTTGAGAGATTTTACGATAAAAATCATATCTCCCTCGTTTATTATAAAAAAATTATGAATTTTCTATTGAATCGACCATAACACAGAGTGTTAAAAATCATATGTTGAACACATTTCCAGAAAACCAACCTATAAGTCACAGAATTTGAAATAACAGAGGGTAAGGTGTTTTGTGACACAGAAATTTCACAGCTTGTGCGGTTTTACGATAAAAATCATATCTCTCGTGTTTCATATCCGAAAATTACGAATTGGCTATCGAATCGTAGATAACACAAAGTGCTACAATTCTTATGTTGAACACATTCCCAGAAAACCAACTTATAAGTCGCATAATTTGAAATAATAGAGGGTGACACGTTTTGTGACATAGAAATTTCACAACTTGTGTGGTTTTACGATAAAATCATATCTCCCTCATTTCTTATCAGAAAATTACAAATTTGCAATCGAATCAAAGACCACACAGAGTGAAACAAATCATATGTTGTACATATTTCCAGAAAACCAATCTATAAGTCGCAGAATGTGAAGCAACAGAGGGTGACAGGTTTTGTGACACAGAAATTTCACAGCTCGATTTTACGATAAAAATCATATATCCCTCGTTTCTTATTAGAAAATTACGAATTTGCTATCGAATCGACGATAACACTGGGTGCTACAAATCATATGTGAAAACATTTCCAGAAAACCAACCTATAAGTCGCAGAATTCGAAATAACAGAAGATGACGGATTTTGTGACACATATATTTCACAGCTTGTGTCGTTTTATAATAAAAATCATATCTCCCTCGAGAAGACCGATCGGCCCTCACCACAATGTGACTAACTTGTGACTCCATCCCCATGACACCTTAACTCCCAATGTATATAGCCCATAACACCTCAAACCCGCGGATATTTCACAGCTTGTGTATTTTTACGATAAAAATCATCTCCCTCGAGAAGACCGATCGGACCTCACCAAAACATGACTAAATCGTTACTCCAACCCCTTGACACCTTTACTCCCAATGCATACAGCCCCCTAACACATCAAACCGCCGGACTCTTACACAATAAGTCAAGAAAACGTGAATTGCATCAAAGTGTAGGGGTATTTCATGTCAAAACTATGCAAAAACGATACCATATAATAGATCAAAAGATTTCTCAAACATAAACACACAAAACAGCATATTATGATGTGAATGGCGGGAAAACGAGATTTTTGGCGTGCCTTTGCTTTTGTACGGTCGAAAACTCGAGGATATACGTGTAGGACGTGAACCGGAGAAGCAGGGGATGATTTTCTTAAAACTTTGGAGAGGATTTTTGTGATTGGGGGCTGCTGGAATTCAAAAAAGTGCTGCTAAATGGGGAGGGGCAGCCACCTTGAAAAAAGTAGGTTTAAGGCTTAGTTAAAGAGTTTAAATTATAATTATAAAATGTTAATGGGCCATTAATTAAAATTAAAGGTTTAAAAGGATTTTTGGCCCATTAAGAAATAAAATAATCCTATCAAGCCAAAAAACTCCTCCAAAAAATATTTCGTTTAGATACATTTTTTGAAAATATTGCCCGAGCCCTCAAAAATTCCCTTGATACGCTAAATTTTGCGTATCGATTAAAATTGTTACTCGGCGAGTAAAAATACCCACCAAGGCCCAATTCTCGAAAATGCTCTTAAAAACACTTCATATTAATTAATCAAAAATAATCATTCAACAAAAAAAATTTCCTGATTATCTCCTGTCTCCGTCCCTCGTTGGAGAGGTAAATTCAACTAAAAATCCTAATGAATGAAACTTTAAATAAACCATGAGTTAAAACACAAATTCATGAAAGAAACATGCATTTAATTCTTTTAAAAAATTTAATAAAATACAAAAGAAATTTAATAACTTGCATGCATTTGAATCATGTGGACCTTCAAATTTTCGGGACGTTACATTTTGACCTGAAGCCAACCAAAAACCTCAAAACATAGTTATAATTCTTAGACCACTCAAGAAAAACGCCATACAACAACACACATATGAAAACGGTTTTTGTGAAAAACCGTTGTCGTAGAGTTTTTCACCACGGTTTTAGAAAAAACCGTCGAGGTAAACTCGAGATCATTTCACAACTTATACGATTCGTTTTAAAACTTGGACCAGAGTCACGGTTTTAATTCGAATCAACCCGAAACTTAACCAAAACTTTCCAAGCTTAAACCATGCCTCAACCATACCCTACCAGCCCTTAAACCACCTAGACGAGCCCACTTAAGACCCTCAAACAACACCTGAAAGTTGTTGGATTTTTCTGCACCAAAGATAGTCGAACCCTAGTGCACTAAACCCTCGAATTCTCAACCTTAGACCAAACCAACGGGGACCAGACCTGAACCAACTCTTCCTAGCCCACCTCTGGGCCCTGCTTGATCGACCTAGGCAATGCCCTCGGCCCCATGCTCGTGCATCCCTTGGTTCCTCAAGAAACACAATTTAGCCACCAAGCAACAGTTACAACTTCTGGCCATTGTGACTCCTAGCTCTCTGACCTCCCTTATACTCAAGACCAGCCATGTATGGTCCTTCCCTAGGCCACCCTCTTAGACCGAGCCATGGCCTGGTTCAGCCCTCCTTGTCCGAGCCTAACCTTTCCTTTCACCCGACCTAACGAAAATACTATCCCCTCAAGAAGACCGATCGGCCCTCCCTAAAACTGTTAGAGTAGGTGTCCGTCAAGCCAAGTGTTTGCCGAGGATTCATGTTGAAACTCTATGAATAAATAATTTTTATTTTAATTATATTTGAAATTATTGTTTTGGCATATCTTTATCTGTATACCCATGCTAGTTGCATAGATAAAGTTCTTGAATGTACAAATAGTAGAAAGAATATGAGATGCTGATATGATGAGTATCATGAAACTCATATTTGCAATATTGTATATTCTAAACATTTCCTAGTCGATTCAGACACTGCTAAGAAGGATAAAGGCCGCTCGAGTTTTAGACTAGTATCTGCGATGTGAGTACCATGTTTCATTGGTAGGGGACATTGTGATGTCCGAGCATGCAAATAGGTGCTCCTTTTAGAGTGAACTGAACAACCCTTCATAAAGGACTTTCCAAATGGTTCTCATTTATCGAGTGGGTCCTAGTTTATGGTTGTACACCATTAGTCCTTATGACCCGGGACAACATTGAGACTCTATATGCTAGCGTTGCACTTTGTCTTGTTTACCGACTCTTATGGGGTCATCAGGTGGAAAGGTTGGTGTTTTGTCGAAACATATAGGAGAAGATGCATTGTAGTCGGAGATTCACTGCTTACGTTCGGGTATGGATATCCTATGTGATATCATGTGTATGTAGTTTGAAATATCTGATTAGAGTGTTGGTGGTAATTAAGAAGAGGGTTTCTTAGATTACACCATCGATGCAACTACGACATGACAAATAGTATCGATTCTTTGACAACTCTCGATATTCCAATAGTTTTTGAATCAGTCTGGATATATGAGATGAAGGGACCGTACTGTACGCTAACCTTAATCGATTGATTCTTGCAGGCACTATCATTTGATACCTAGGGAATCATGTAAGCATTGTTGTTAGGCGTTTAACATGATTGGTTGGGTACTATCAGACTTGAGTTCTGACGTTCTTATTATCAAGGAGTTGATAAGTAAGAATGGAGCAACTGGGGTATGCTCATATAAGGACATGTTTAGTCTCGAATCACATTGAGATGTGAACCCACGACTAGCTGTGTCATTGAAACATTGAGGGTCACACAAGTCCTAACTTTCTAGATCTCGTTGAGAAGTAAAATAGTTCAATGTGTTGAACGACTTATAAAGGAGTTCATTTTAAGCGCAAATAAAAATAGAAGTATGACTTCTATAAGATGATTATGGAGAATGTAACTTTTAATTTGTGGAAGTGTTCCTAAATTAAACGATGGCTAAAATAAACAATGTATTTGAAAATTATGATTTTCATAAACATTATTATAGACTAAATTAAATTAATTCAAGTGTTGAATTAATTAAACACTAGTGGACCGTGTAGAGTCCAAATAATTAAATTAATTCAAGTGTTGAATTAATTTAATAACATTGGGTCTTGTAGAGCGCAATTGAAAATAATTATTCAACTAGTGGACTTGAGTAAAATCAATGAAAGTTTAATTGGTCACAAATGTGTTTGAGAAATTTAAATTTAAGCCCATGGGCTTTGTAAATGTTACGTGCCCAAACAAAATTTCTTGCTTGGGAGGTGAAGGGTTGGAGGCATCTTTTTCAATAAACTAGGCATGGTATGCCATGCAACTTTTACCTTTTTCTTCTCTCCTCCAAGCCACCCCCCTTGGCCGAAATTTTCAAAAGCAAAAATACTCTCATTTTGCTTCCTCAATTATTGATTAAAACAAACTCTTCTCAAAGACAAATCCTCTAATTTTTCTAGTGCAGAATTAGAGGAGATCTCCTGTTGCGTGTTTTCTTGATTGCTCGCAAGTGCACGACGTCAAGTTATAGTAAAATGTAATTTTGAGTACAAGTGTTGATCCCACGAGGAATGTAATTCTAAATTTATATTAATGCTTGTAATTAAATTAGTCTCGATTTTATTTAGAATAATCAATTAACAGATTTGTTCGTATCAATAACTGAATTGAAAATAAATTTAATTGTAGTACCAAACAGAGTTGAACAATGGAATAAAAGATCTAGAGGTCCGACTTCACGCAACTATCCACCATGTAATATTTTGTGTAGCTATATTATAATTGTCCTTCTTATTCATTAACCAAGAATTCTATAATTATCTACTCCCTCTCCCGAGTGCTAAATAGATACTAATTATCTAACAAAAGATTATAACATCCCTGTCAACAATCTAAAATTAAATAACACAATAAGCACTAAATTCTTTTTATAGCTTCAATAGCAAGATATGTCCTCCCGAACTATATAAATACTACCGATGTATTTTTCCCTTTCTTGATTATAAATTTCCTTTTCCAAGTGATAATTTATAACATACAAATCATTCAAGATATGGCCAATAAAATGAAAGCATTAAGATTGGAAAAACACAAATGAACAATAAAGACAACTTATATAGCATAAATCATGAATCTCAACACATGGTTTCTAGTTTTGTTCCATCATCCCTCAAGAATTAAAATTTAGTTCATAATAATAAAAATAACACAACAATACATGAATCTTAAACAAGACATATCAACTAAAAGTAAAAATAAAGAAAGAAAGAACTTAGAACAAGAGTTTTGGAGTGTATGAAGTTTTTGTCCAAAGATGTGCAAGAACTTGTTGAAGATGATGATCTTGATCTTCAATCTTTTTCTTTGTAGCCTCCACCCTTTTTCTTGATCCTCTCCATACCCTAGATGATGAGAAAGAGATCCTTTTATAGTCTAGACATGATTCCCCACGTAGCACACCATTTTCCTCTACTTTTATTCAAAGTCTACAAAGTTTCATAATTTCCGGAATAATGTTGGTGCATGACCGCGGGTGCGGTGGTGGTAGGACCGCGGGTGCGGTGTCCGTTCGTCAAAATTCATCCTGTTCATATGGTGAGACCGCGGGTGCGGTCCTAGCATGACCGCAGGTGCGGTCATGCTTCGTCAAGCTTTGTCCTTTGCACCTTCTAATTCATCACTATACTACTCCAAACTCTCATTTCTAAGCTTCCAAACTACAATAATAAAAACAACAACAAATCAAATAAAACCTGCTCAAGATTCACAAAATTCCAAGTTAAAAACAAGTAATAAAAGTACAATAAATTGCTGTAAGGCCCGAGATTATATCATTTTAATCCGAGATTATTTAATTTACGAATTTTGGAATGATAAATTCGATTCCACGGTTTTTGTAATTAATTAGGATTGAAATGGGAGTAAAAAGAGTTGTGAGGACCAAATCGCAAATAGTGAAGATTTCAGGGGCTAAAGTGCAATTAGCACTTGAGTGACACTTGTCACACCATGCAATTGATATATATATATATACAATTGCAATTCACGAATTCAGAGCAACAACCGAGATTCCAGAGAAGATTTCCTCAAATTCTTGTGATCTTAGATTTGTGATTCCGTGTGAACCGTCTATCAGAATTTAAATCCAAACACGGTACCGAGCTCCTCTTGACACGAGCTACAACTGGACGTAAGTTTTGTTACGTTTTGACATGCTTTGAAATTATGCTATGGTCAGAATTTAATAGGATTCATATATGATGTTCTTGACATGTTAGACATCGTAGAATCGAAGTCAGATTGAGAAACAGACTGATTATGGAATGGTTATGGATTTTTAGGGTATATTGAGTTATACCGGACAGATTTGAATTATGACGGGATTACGGATTGTATTGGATATGAGTTATAGATTGTAACTGTTATCTGGTGAATTGGTATTGACGGGGATATTGAAATTATACCGTTATACCGTTAATTTGAATTAAATCCAGATTGATCAGATTGTTATGATATTGACTGGTATATTGATATGAGATTATTGATATTGTCAGTACCAAACAGATTGTGAGTTCAGGACTTCGACTGAGCCAGAAACCGACGAAGGAAAGGTATAAGTCAATGTGGTATTGGGAGATGGACTTGAGTCGGTTTAGACTTGGGTTTCCCTAAATCACATACTTTACTTTATTGCATTGATATTTGCATTGATTGATTGATATACTTGTTTTCTTGAGTTATAGATTACAGGTATTAGAAGAGTAATCTTATGACAGAAGTGCCGTTAGTGGTGGGATCACCACGGGCACATTACACGATGTCATAGGATGGTGTATTGGCGGATGTGCCAAAGACTGTCACTGGATGTTTGGCTATCGATGTGGATAGGATGGTGGCTTTTTCTATTACTGTTAATCAGTATTGTAT
This sequence comes from Primulina eburnea, assembly GCF_022965805.1. NCBI lineage: Eukaryota > Viridiplantae > Streptophyta > Magnoliopsida > Lamiales > Gesneriaceae > Primulina > Primulina eburnea. The sequence continues at coordinate 25,656,222 of NC_133103.1, read as the reverse complement.
CGATGTGGATAGATTATTAGCTCTTCTATTACTATTAATCGATGTCATATCGATGTGGATAGAATTAGAGTTGCTTCTATTACTGTTAATCGGTACTATATTGATGTGGATAGAATAATAGCTTCCTCTATTACTGGTAATCGATACCGTGTCGATGTGAATAGAACTGGAGTCTTTTCTATTACTGTTGATCGATACCATATCGGCGTGGATAGAACTGGAGTCTTTTCTATTACTGTTAGTCGATATATGCATGCCAACTTCTGGAATCGGGATCCCTAGACTAGGATTGAGTCTAGTCTGAATGATGTAGCTACGAGTATTGTTGACAGTTTGATAATGATTATGTTTCAGACTTTGTTACATATATCTGTTACCTGATTACATGCTTTATATTGTTTATATGATTGCATGTTTCGTTGATTTATACTGGGAGTATATTCTCACCGGTTTATCCGGCTGTTGTCTTGTCTGTATGTGTACTTGACAACAGGTGGGACAGGTTCAGAGTCGAGAAGATGAAGAGAGAGATCGTGATTAGAGTGGTGGCACCGGACTTGGATTAGAGATAGGATTGAACACTTGATAGTAGTTGTCAAACCCCAGTTTGAATAAATGTTTATGATACAGGACTTGTATTTTATATACTGATATGTATATATGTCTTGATTTCACTACATTCCGCAATTTAAAAAGGAAAATTTTTAGACCCTGTTTTATAATTGATTAATTAGTCCCAATGATGATTAAGAACTTGATTAGCGTCCGGGTCCCCACAACAGGTGGTATCAGAGCGATAGATCCCTTAGACTAAGATAGAAGCTAGTGAGCGGGGTAGATTGATTTTCTTTCCTGCTTTTGAGTGCTAGCATGATTCCTGTTTTAATATATGCTACCTGAATTATCTGATATTGATATGGTATTGTATATTATCGGAATGGATCAGCTGTAAGATGATCCGAGGAGGATTGAAACTGGTAAGTGGTATTTGGAATTACTAACCTCTTCGGTTATTAGATATGCCTCCGAGAAGGATACCAGAACAGGGGAGTACATCGAATCCTCTTATGGATGTGACCCCTACTCCAATGAAGCAATTGTTGAAAAGATTTCAGTCTTTCCATCCACCGACTTTGAGAGGTACGGAGAATTCCGTGGAATGTGAAAGTTGGTTGGACGATATTGAATCGATGTTTGACTCCTTGGAATATAAGGAGGAAAAGAGGGTAAAACTGATAGGACACCAACTGCATGATGTTGCTAAACATTGTTGGATCACGAATAGACGGGCATTGGAACAACGAGGTACGGCCATTACCTGGAATGTGTTTAAGTCTGAATTTTATCTACGGTTCTTTCCAGTTTCATATAGAAAGGACAAGTGAGCCGAGTTTGCAAACTTGAGACAGGGCCAGTTAAACATTGAGGATTATGTGGCTAAGTTCTCTACTCTGCTTCGCTTTGCCCCGCATGTGGCTGGGAGTGATGAGGCCGTTGCAGACCAGTTCATAAATGGTCTAAATCCTGAAATTTTTACCTTGGTGAATACCGGAAGGCCAAACAATTTCACTGATGCTCTAAACCGAGCTAAGGGAGCCGAAGCCGGACTGATAAGACAGAAAGAGGCTTCGTTTGTGCCTTCAGTACCGAGTTCACAGCTGCCTCCACCATTTCCTCGATTTGAAAGTGGTAGTGGAAGTGGGAAGAAAGACTTCCTGAAAGTTAAGGGGAAGAAATTTAAGAAAGCTGGAAGTAGTTCATCCAGTTCGAGTGTCTCTAGACAGACTGGTTAGGGCCAGAGTTACACAGGACCATACTGTAGCACCTGTGGAGGGAGGCATTCCACAGAGCAGTGCAAAGGAGTGTTCGGCAACTGCCGCATTTGTAAACAGCATGGACACTTTGCCCGAGTGTGTCCACAGCGTGGTGCCCAGGGATCTCAGGCTGCTGAGTCGTCTGGATCAGCGGCTCAGACAGGAAGACGATCTTCTGCCGTTCATTCCTTTCAGCCAGCACTGTCTACTCAGTCACAGCAGAGGCCGGGAGGGAGCCAGACAGCGAACCAGCCTCCTCGACAGCAGGCCCGACTATTTGCGTTGACTGAGGAGCAAGCACAGGATGCACGTGATGATGTTGTGGCATGTAATTGTTTTATTTCTGGTTATCCTGCATATGTGCTGATTGACACTGGTGCATCGCATACTTTTATTTCCGAGAGATTTGCATTGAGTCATGCAATACCTATTGAGTCATTGTCTGCGGTAGTGTCTGTTTCTTCTCCGTTAGGAATAGGTTTGATATCAGTGAAATCTGTGAAACCTTGTAGACTGCAGTACGATGGACATACGATTGAGCTAGACTGTATTGTGCTTGGTTTATCTGATTTTGATTGCATTATCGGTATCGATATGTTGGCCAAGTATCGAGCTACAATCGATTGTTTCCACAAGATTGTTCGATTCAGACCTGAAATAGCTGAGGAGTGGAAATTTTATGGTAAGGGTTCTCGTTTTATAATTCCTTTGATATCTGCAATGAATATGACTCGATTGTTGCAGAAAGGAGCGGATGGATTCCTGGTATATTCAGTTGACTTACTGAAATCGAGCCCATCATTGGCGGATTTGCCAGTGGTGTGTGAGTTTGCTGATGTCTTTCCAGATGAGATTCCTGGATTGCCTCCGATTCGAGAGATAGACTTCAGCATTGAGTTAATGCCAGGAACAGTTCCGATTTCGAGAACTCCATACCGGATGGCACCGATCGAGTTAAAAGAGTTGAAAGAACAGTTGGAGGATTTACTGGCCAAGGGTTACATTAGACCTAGTGTATCTCCTTGGGGTGCTCCATTACTGTTCGTAAGGAAGAAAGATGGGTCGATGAGACTTTGTATCGACTACAGGAAATTGAACAAAGCAACACTAAAGAATAAATATCCGTTGCCACGGATTGACGATTTGTTTGATCAATTGCAAGGTTCATCTGTGTATTCCAAGATTGACTTGAGATCGGGATACCATCAATTGAGAGTCAGGGAGTCTGATATCTCAAAGACTGCATTTAGAACCAGGTATGGACATTATGAATTTATTGTCATGCCTTTCGGTTTGACTAATGAACCGGCGGTATTTATGGGATTGATGAACCGCGTCTTTCAGAAATACTTGGATGATTTTGTTATCATATTCATTGATGATATATTGATTTATTCGAAGAATATGATTGAGCATGTTGATCATCTGAGGACTGTATTAAGAATTCTGAGGGCTGAAAAGTTGTATGCGAAACTGTCAAAATGCGAATTTTGGTTGAAACAGGTAGTGTTTTTGGGTCACATTATATCAGGAGATGGTATATCTGTTGATCCAAGTAAGGTTGAAGCCGTGATTAGTTGGCCGAGACCTACGTTTGTACCAGAAATTCGCAGTTTTATGGGTTTGGCAGGGTATTACCGACGCTTTATTCAAGATTTTTCGAGTATTGCCAAACCAATTACTCAGCTAACGCAGAAGAATGCTCCGTTTATTTGGTCAGAAGACTGTGAATCCAGTTTTCTGGAATTGAAAAAGAGATTGACCAGTGCGCCTGTGTTAACGATTCCTTCAGGTACTGGTGACTTTGTAGTTTATTGTGATGCATCTCACCGAGGATTGGGTTGTGTTTTGATGCAGCGGGGGCATGTGATTGCTTATGCCTCGAGACAGCTGAAACCCCATGAAACTCGTTACCCAATTCATGATCTTGAATTGGCAGCTATTGTCTTTGCCTTGAAGATATGGCGACATTATCTATACGGTGAGAAATTCGAAATATATTCTGACCATAAAAGCTTGAAATATCTGTTTTCACAATCGGAATTGAATATGAGATAGCGAAGATGGCTGGATTTATTGAAAGACTTCGATTGTGAAATCAAGTATTGTCCAGGAAAGTCGAATGCAGCAGCAGATGCACTGAGTCGAAAGGTATGTGCACTATCCTTATCGACGATTGGTGTATCGAATTTGATTGAAGATTGCTGCTTGTCTGGATTAGTATTTGAGACAAATCGTCAGCCTTTGAGATTGTGTGCTATTCGAGTTGAACCAGAGCTACTTTTGAAAATTAAAGAAGCTCAGAAAGTTGATCAGAATATACAGAATTCGATTGCAATGGTCAAAGCTGGACATCGATCGGAATATCAGGTTCGAAATAGTGTTTTGTATGTGAATAATCGTATTGTTGTGCCGAATGTTTCAGAGTTGAAACAGTGGATATTGATAGAAGCGCACAACAGTCGTTTTAGCATTCATCCTGGTGGCAGGAAAATGTATAATGATTTAAAGACACAGTATTGGTGGAAACAAATGAAATATGACGTGACTAAATTTGTAGCCAAGTGTCTGAATTGCCAACAGGTGAAAGCTGAAAGAAAAAAATCAGGAGGATTGTTGCGGAGTTTGTCCATTCCTGAATGGAAATGGGATCACATTTCCATGGATTTTGTGACGCAGTTACCAAGATCCTCCAAAGGTTGTGATGTGATTTGGGTCGTGATTGATCGATTGAACAAATCCGCATGTTTTATTCCATACAAAATGACATACAGATATGATCAGATGGCCGATGTCTATGTTAAGGAAGTGGTTAGACTGCACAGAGTGCCGAAGTCGATTGTTTCAGATCGTAATCCTCGATTCACTTCGCACTTCTGGCAGAGTTTGCAGCAAGCTCTAGGTACGAAGTTGCATCTTAGTACCGCATATCATCCACAGACTGACGGACAGTCAGAGCGGACGATTCAGACATTGGAAGATATGCTAAGAGCAGTAGTGCTTGATTTCAGCACTAATTAGCAAGATGCATTGCCTCTTTGTGAATTTTCGTACAACAACAGCAATCAGACAAGTATTGAGATGGCCCCATTCGAAGCGTTGTACGGAAAGAAATGCAGATCCCCTCTGTATTGGGATGATATCTCTGAAGTTCCTGAGACTGGACCTGATATGATCAGAGATATGACTGAGAAAGTGAAATTAATTCAGAAGAAAATGAAGGCAGCTCAGGACCGACAAGCCAAATATGCAACCTCAGACGACGACCGTTGGTATTTGAGGCTGGAGATCGAGTATTCCTGAAGATTTCTCCTTTCAGAGGTGTTGTCCGATTTGGCAAGAAAGGAAAATTATCTCCAAGATATGTGGGTCCTTATGAGATTCTCGAGAAGATAGGAGATCGTGCCTATCGACTTGCCTTGCCGCCTTCATTATCATGAATACATGATATTTTTCATGTATCTATGCTGTGGAAATATCTCCCCGATGATTCTCACGTGATTCCGCCAGACGAGACCGAGCTGGATGAGACATTGAGTTATGTCGAGAAACCGATTCGAATTATCGATCGTAAAGAAAAACAGCTCAGAACAAAAATGATTCCACTTGTGAAAGTGCAATGGACTTGTCATGGTGTAGAAGAAGCCACCTGGGAGACTGAATCTGATATGAGACAGGAATTCCCAGCATTATTCCACTGATGCGAGTTTCTTATTTCAGTTGCTGTTATTTTTTATATGACTGCTTGAGATTTCGAGGACGAAATCATGTCTCAGAGGGGGAGAGTTGTAAGGCCCGAGATTATATCATTTTAATCCGAGATTATTTAATTTACGAATTTTGGAATGAAAAATTCGATTCCACGGTTTTTGTAATTAATTAGGATTGAAATGGGAGTAAAAAGAGTTGTGAGGACCAAATCGCAAATAGTGAAGATTTCAGGGGCTAAAGTGCAATTAGCACTTGAGTGACACTTGTCACACCATGCAATTGATATATATATATATATATACAATTGCAATTCACGAATTCAGAGCAACAACCGAGATTCCAGAGAAGATTTCCTCAAATTCTTGTGATCTTAGATTTGTGATTCCGTGTGAACCGTCTATCAGAATTTAAATCCAAACACGGTACCGAGCTCCTCTTGACACGAGCTACAACTGGACGTAAGTTTTGTTACGTTTTGACATGCTTTGAAATTATGCTATGGTCAGAATTTAATAGGATTCATATATGATGTTCTTGACATGTTAGACATCGTAGAATCGAAGTCAGATTGAGAAACAGACTGATTATGGAATGGTTATGGATTTTTAGGGTATATTGAGTTATACCGGACAGATTTGAATTATGACGGGATTACGGATTGTATTGAATATGAGTTATAGATTGTAACTGTTATCTGGTGAATTGGTATTGACGGGGATATTGAAATTATACCGTTATACCGTTAATTTGAATTAAATCCAGATTGATCAGATTGTTATGATATTGACTGGTATATTGATATGAGATTATTGATATTGTCAGTACCAAACAGATTGTGAGTTCAGGACTTCGACTGAGCCAGAAACCGACGAAGGAAAGGTATAAGTCAATGTGGTATTGGGAGATGGACTTGAGTCGGTTTAGACTTGGGTTTCCCTAAATCACATACTTTACTTTATTGCATTGATATTTGCATTGATTGATTGATATACTTGTTTTCTTGAGTTATAGATTACAGGTATTAGAAGAGTAATCTTATGACAGAAGTGCCGTTAGTGGTGGGATCACCACGGGCACATTACACGATGTCATAGGATGGTGTATTGGCGGATGTGCCAAAGACTGTCACTGGATGTTTGGCTATCGATGTGGATAGGATGGTGGCTTTTTCTATTACTGTTAATCAGTATTGTATCGATGTGGATAGATTATTAGCTCTTCTATTACTATTAATCGATGTCATATCGATGTGGATAGAATTAGAGTTGCTTCTATTACTGTTAATCGGTACTATATTGATGTGGATAGAATAATAGCTTCCTCTATTACTGGTAATCGATACCGTGTCGATGTGAATAGAACTGGAGTCTTTTCTATTACTGTTGATCGATACCATATCGGCGTGGATAGAACTGGAGTCTTTTCTATTACTGTTAGTCGATATATGCATGCCAACTTCTGGAATCGGGATCCCTAGACTAGGATTGAGTCTAGTCTGAATGATGTAGCTACGAGTATTGTTGACAGTTTGATAATGATTATGTTTCAGACTTTGTTACATATATCTGTTACCTGATTACATGCTTTATATTGTTTATATGATTGTATGTTTCGTTGATTTATACTGGGAGTATATTCTCACCGGTTTATCCGGCTGTTGTCTTGTCTGTATGTGTACTTGACAACAGGTGGGACAGGTTCAGGGTCGAGAAGATGAAGAGAGAGATCGTGATTAGAGTGGTGGCACCGGACTTGGATTAGAGATAGGATTGAACACTTGATAGTAGTTGTCAAACCCCAGTTTGAATAAATGTTTATGATACAGGACTTGTATTTTATATACTGATATGTATATATGTCTTGATTTCACTACATTCCGCAATTTAAAAAGAAAAATTTTTAGACCCTGTTTTATAATTGATTAATTAGTCCCAATGATGATTAAGAACTTGATTAGCGTCCGGGTCCCCACAATTGCACTTATCAAACTCCCCCAAACTTAAGATTTTGCTAGTCCCGAGCAAAACAAAACAACAAGAACAAACAAATAAACAAGTCATGAAATATTTTAAAGAACTTGGCCTCAATATAAATTCAAAATCCTTCATGCATTTACAATTCAAATCAATTCAACCACTTGTTCATTCGGATAAAATCATGTGATTGGTTAATTCTCTAACTTCAAATCTCTTCAACCATGTTTCAAATCATTCTCAATTGATTTCAAATTTTACAAACACATATCACAAGGTCTTTTTCGGTAAATATTGGGTTCAAAGCAATATTCATTCAAGAAAGGGATACCCAATAAATATTTGATGCAATGAGGTGTGTGTAAAATTGATCAAGATTCTTACTCAATTACAGTGTTTATCGATTGTCCATAGGCTAGATCCTCCCAATCACTCTCCACTAGTATATTGGACAACTATGACTAGGTTAATTGGATTTTCAATGGTTGTAATGTTAGGCCTCGGTTCATGGCTACAAATAAAGATTAGGAGTTCAAATAAGGGAGTAAATTGAATTTCATCTCTTTTGCAAACTCCACTATTTCTTTTGATCTCCAATTTTTTTTTTCTTTATTCATTTCATCTCTTTTTCTCCCCATTTTCTCCAACTTCAACAATGTATCAATATTCATTGTTCTTTTGTTTTCTTTTGTAGGAGAATATCACTTTCTTTAATCTTTTGAATTCTTACTCCCTTGAGAAGGTAGGAAATAATTGTATAAGATATTCAAAAGGTTGGTAATTGTGGGATAATTGAAAAAAATATTTGAATGGGGGTCTTTTACACATATTTATGTGTGCCATTCAAATTCATATAAGCTCAAAGAGGTGACAAATGATAAATTAATTTTATTTGGTAGCTTGAAAGGCTCAATCGATCCAAAAATCACCTAAATCATTCCTAAATCATAATTTGTCCGTATTTCGCATCGAGTGATGTTTGGATAGTTCTAGACAAAATCTCAATTCACCATCAAAGAGTAGAATCTAATCATCGTGAAAATGGTGTCTCAATGCATCAACCAAATACATATATATTCAAAAATAAAAGTGCTTGGCTTCCAAGGAATTTCAAAAACACAATTCTTTGTTCATATAGGCTCAAAAGGGCTTCAAATGAATGTTTATGAATAATATAAATGGCCCAAATAAAATCAAAGATTGCCTCAATCATCGATGTGTTTGCAAAAAATTTATTTCAATGTCAAATAAAAATCACAAAGTTTTATAGAAATTGTAAGTCTCAAACTCACCAAATCTCATGATTATTCTCTAAAAAATTCAAAGTGATCAATTAACATGAATTTGATGCATGACCTTTCTTTTCCATAAAAAAAAAATTTTCATCATTGGCTAATTCATTAAAAATTTCATGACTAAAATACTACAAACACACAAAATAAACAAAAATTTTAAACACACAAAATATACTAAATAAATAAACACACATAAGCAAATAAACACTCCAAATAAAATAAAATAAAACACAAAAATTAAAATAAAACACAAAAATAAAATAAATCTCCCCCAAACTTAAACATGTGCATCGTCCTCGATGTGAATAAGCTTGATAAATAGGAAAATGCACATACACTGGGCAACGACCGTCAGTGGTCATTGCCATCATCCTCATCTTCGTCGTCGTGGGGTGGTTGGAACTCCGGCGGGTGGTAAACGGGTGGCCACTGTGGAGGAGGTGGAAATGGATGACCAGAAGTAAAAGCAGATGGAAATTGCTGAGCCAACACTGATGTGAAATCCATCATGTAACCCATGAATGTATCGGTTCTATACCGAAACGCATCCATATCTTGGCGTTGAACTCGCATGTCCTCTTCCAACATAGTCAATCTGTCTCTCCTGTGCCTTTGTTGCGGTGGTGGTTCTTGAGCCTGGGCTTGGTCACGTCTCTCTGCAGCTCTCCTATTGAATTCCCTTTCAGATCTACGTGCTGCAGCTTGGTCATTTCTGACTCCCACAAATGGTTGAATAACCAAAATTTCATTCTTTGGCTTCAACAACTCTTCATTCGTAGCCCAAGTAACTCCCGCATGTTGGCATAAAACAGTGATGAGAGAGGGGTGGAGAAGTCCACTCGGAGAGTTACCTCTTGCATAGTCGAGAATCGAATTCTGAAGCAATTGACCTAAATCAATTGCCTTCCCTGTCATAATGCAAAATGTGAGGATAGCCCTCTCCTTGATGACGGTAGTGGTGTGTTCGGTAGGCTTGATCCTAGCAGAAATGAATGAATACCAATGTTTCGCAACAGTCTTCAGATCAGACTTCGCTAGGCTCAAGTGCACATCGTCCCTCGTTCTCCATTCGGCTCCCTGTATGCAAATTGTTTGAAGAATACTGTTATAATCAACATGCTCGTTCATGTATTCTTCATATTCGTCGTGCATGATTGCAGGGATACCATATAACGTGTTAATCGTATGTGCATCAAATGCTACCCATTTTCCCCGCACAAACACCGTCAACCGATCATACCTAACCTTGAGGTTAGCATAGAACTCTCTCACCAATGAAATGACAACATCTTGTGGCTGCCTGCCAAATTCTTCCCACTGTCGAGCCCTAAGCATTTCTCCAATTTCAATATGAGGGGCACTAAGATCAAATCCCCTTTCCTTTATAATGCTTCTATTCAAAATCTTGCCATATTGCTCCTCCGCCTTCTCATCATAAAACCGACTCGCATCATAATTTACCGTTGATGAGGATGAAGCACCCTTTGATTGTTTTCTTCTTGGTGGCATTTTGTCGAACACCTTCTAAACACAACTTCAATTCAACCCCACTTCTACAAATACAAGATTCTTGCACTCCTCCAAACTACTACTTCACAATTATCACACCTCAACAATGTACACAAAAATCAATCAACAATATTCCCAAAATCAACAATATGCTTCACCAAATGAATTTTTCCTTCCTTAGCAACAAACCCCAACAATTTTCGAATTTATCAACAAATTTGCTATGACTTTGCTCACCTTGGGTGTGTTGAATTGTTACTTGAAGAAATTTTTGAAGCCCCTTTTTCAACCCTAGGTTTGATTTTGAATTTGATGGAAAGGAATGTGATATTTGATGGAATGATTGAAGATTTGTAGGTTGTAGTGATGAATTTGTTGAAAGAAGAACAAAAATTTGTTGTGTGAGTTGTGTTTTGAGTAGGGATTTCGAAAATGGAAGTGAGGGTTCTTGAGAATGATGTTCTTCGAGTGTGGTGATGAATGCCCGAGTCTGTGTTTAAAAAGAGCGACCGCGGGTGCGGTACATGTTCGGCAGCCCTTGCATTTTTCCATGCGAATCAGCGCGGGGGCGGTGTTATGAATACCGCGGGTGCGGTGTATGTTCGGCAGTTCAGCGCAGGGGCGGTATGCTAGGGAGCGCGGGTGCGCTGTGTTCTCGGCATTTGCATGCATTTCTCCATACTGCACGACCGCGGGTGCGGTGATGTTAGCACCGCGGGTGCGGTTGTGCTTCGGCACACCAAGCGCGGGGGCACTGTCTTTGTACTGCGGGTGCACTCCTGCTTCGAATTTTCTTGTATTTTGAATGCACCTCAAGCATGGGTGCAGTGCACATGAGACTGCAGGGGCACTTCTGTTTCGTCAAAATATTTTCTTCTCAAATTTTCAGTCCTGAAAAGAAACAATTGGGATTCATTAAATTTGGGAAGATAAAATCACACATTATATCAAAAATACAAAACCACAAATAACATGATACAAAAATAAAATCAACTCCGAAATAAAAATGCAAAAGAAACAAAAATTTGGGTTGCCTCCCAATAAGCGCTTTGTTTAACGTCTTCAGCCTAACTACCATCAGTTTAAATCAAGTTGATCCGCCCAAAGGAATGTTGTCAAGGTGCCTTACTTCATTTCCATAGTATGGCTTAACTCTTTGCCCGTTCACCTTGAAAGTCCTCCCATCACTGCATTTTAGCTCAATTACCCCATGAGTATACACTGTCTCCACTGAAAATGGGCCTGACCAACGTGATTTCAACTTACCAGGAAACAACTTTAGACGAGAATTGAACAAAAGTACTTGTTCCTGGTTTTAGTTCCTTTCGTACAATGAGCTTATCGTGCCACTTCTTGGTCTGTTCTTTATAAATCTTAGCATTTTCATAGGCATCATTGCGGAACTCCTCCATTTCATTCAACTGAAGTTTTCTTTCATCGCCAGCGGCTTTCAAATCAAAATTCAACTTCTTAACTGCCCAGAATGCTCGATGCTCCAATTCCAGAGGCAAGTGACAGGCTTTACCAAAAACCAATCTATAGGGAGACATTCCTATAGGCGTCTTAAACGCTGTCCTATAAGCCCACAATGCATCATCCAGTTTTATAGCCCAATCCTTCCGGTTTGTATTGACAGTTTTTTCTAAGATTTGTTTGATTTCCCGGTTGGATATTTCAGCTTGTCCGTTCGACTGAGGATGATATGCCAATGCCACTCTGTGCTTCACATTGTATTTAGCCATCAGTGAATTAAAAATTCTATTGCAAAAATGCGTACCTTCATCACTTATGATGGCTCTCGGTGTTCCAAACCTGGTGAAAATGTTCTTGTGCACAAATTTAACTACAACACGAGCATCGTTAGTACTGGTGGCGATTGCTTCCACCCATTTCGAAACATAATCCACAGCTAATAATATATAAGATTGACCAAAAGAAGGGGGAAAAGGTCCCATGAAATCTATGCCCCAGACATCAAAAAGTTCCACTTCCAAAATATTTGTCAGTGGCAATTCGTGACGCCTAGAAATATTTCCTAACCTTTGGCACCTATCACATGATTTCACTAAGGTATAGCTATCTTTAAACAAAGTACGCCAGAAAAAACCTGATTGCAATACCTTAGCTGCTGTTCGTGTTGCTCCAAAATGTCCACCATAAGGTGACGAATGGCATTGTTCCAGAATTTTGTGTGCAACTTCTCCATCAACACATCTCCTAATCACTTGATCAGCACATCTCTTATACACACAAGGATCATCTCAGAAGAAAAATTTGATATCATGAAAGAATTTTTTTTCCTGGTGATGGTTCAGATCTGGAGGAAAAGTACCACAAGACAAAAAATTAGCTATATCGGCAAACCAAGGGAGTTTAGAATTTACCTCAAATAGTTTTTCGTTTGGGAACGACTCATTAATTACTCCACCATCAGTTCTTTCTTCCAGCTCTAGTCGTGACAAATGATCTGCCACCTGGTTCTCACTACCCTTCTTGTCTTTGATTTCAAAATCAAATTCTTGAAGTAGTAGTATCCATCGAATCAATCTGGGCTTGGCATCCTTTTTGGCAAATAAATAGCGAAGAGCTGCATGATCAGTAAAAACGGTTACCTTGGTGCCAATGAGATATGTTCTGAACTTGTCAAATGTAAACACAACTGCTAGCATCTCTTTCTCAGTAGTTGTATAGTTCAGTTGGGCTGCATTAAGTGTACGACTTGCATAGTAAATAGCCTTGAACATCTTATCTCGCCTTTGTCCCAATGCTGCTCCCACAGCATAGTCGCTAGCATCACACATGAGCTCAAATGGTTCCTTCCAATCTGGTACTATCATAATGGGAGCAGAAATCAGTGCTTTCTTGATCCTGTTAAATGCCTGCAAACAATTATCGTCAAAAATAAATGTCGAATCCTTCTCCAACAAATTACATAAAGGTCTAGTAATTTTAGAGAAATCTTTAATATAACGACGATAAAACCCAGCATGTCCCAAGAAGCTTCTGATCCCTTTCACATTCTTCAGCGGTGGAAGATTTTCAATTGCCACAACTTTGGCCTTGTCAACTTCTATTCCTTTAGCCGAAATTTTGTGGCCAAGCACAATACCTTGTGGAACCATGAAGTGACATTTTTCCCAATTCAGAACTAGATTCTTAGCCTGACATCTCTGCAAAACAAGCATTAAATTTTGCAAACAGTTATCAAAAGATGAACCGAACACAGAGATATCATCCATAAAAACCTCCATTATTTCCTCAACCATGTCAGAAAATATGGCCATCATACACCTCTGAAACATAGCAGGTGCATTGCACAGTCCAAATGGCATTCTCCTGAAAGCAAATGTACCATAAGGGCAAGTGAAGGTAGTCTTCTCCTGATCTTCCGGTGCTATGACAATCTGATTGTAACCTAAATAACCATCTAGAAAGCAATAATAATGATAACCACCAACTCTAACAAGCATTTGGTCAATAAATGGAAGTGGGAAGTGATCTTTCCTAGTAGCATCATTCAATTTCCTGTAGTCTATACATACTCGCCAACCAGTCACTGGACGAGCTGAAATCAATTCATTGTTCTCATTTCTCACTATAGTTATTCCTCCCTTCTTAGGCACTACTTGTACTGGTGAAACCCATGAGCTATCAGATATAGCATAAATAACACCAGCATTTAACAATTTTAATACCTCAGCTCTCACAACCTCTTTCATTGCGGGATTAAGCCTTCTCTGATGATCAACATAGGGCGAATACGATTCCTGCATCAATATTTTATGCATACAAACTGTAGGGCTAATCCCCTTTATATCAGCAATTGTCCATCCTAAAGCAGATTTAAATCCCTCAACACCCTCAACAATTTCTCTTTTTCAGTACAAGTAAGTAAAGAAGAGATGATTACCGGATATGTTGAATTTTCACCTAAAAATGCATAACAAAGGTGACTTGGAAGTTCCTTCAATTCAGGGGATACTTTTGGTACCTCTATACTTGCATATTTAAGTAGCTCTACATGATGCACATCAATCTTTTCTTTAGGCACTGTATCAAGAGCAAGTAACTCCTTTTGCACGTCCCAATCATCTTCATCCAGTATAGACGCGGATTCCAACAAGCATCTCTCCAAGGAATCTTTCGTCAATCTACCTGCACCAACATGAGATACACATGAATCAATTACATCAATACTATTACAAGTACTTACCTCATTTGGTTCTTTGATTGTGTTGTAGATGTTGAACATGACTTCTTCTCCACCTACTCTCAATGTAAGCTCACCCTTGTGCACATCAATCAAAGCTTTTCCGGTGGCCAAGAATGGCCTTCCAAAGATAAGTGGAGTGTCCTGATCTTCTTCCATATCTAGAATGACAAAATCAGCAGGAAATATAAATGTCTACCTTTACCAGAACATCTTCCACTATACCCCGTGGATATGTAAGTGATCTGTCCGCCAGCTGCAAGGTAATAGTGCTAGGCTTCACCTCGCCAAGCTCTAAAGTCTTGTAAATAGAAAAAGGCATTAAATTAATACTGGCACCTAAATCACATAAAGCTTTATTTATTCTAGAACCACCAATAACACAAGGAATAGTAAAACTCCCTGGATCTTTGAGTTTCTGTGGTAGTTTCTTTTGGAGTATGGCGCTACACTCCTCGGTCAACTTAACTGTCTCAAACTCATGCAACTTCCTTTTCTTTGACATCACATCTTTGATGAACTTTGCATAGTTTGGCATTTGCTCCAAAGCATCGGCAAATGGGATGTTGATATGAATCTTCTTGAAGATCTCCAAAAATTTGGCAAATTGCTCATCCAATTTCTTCTTTTTAAACCTCTGTGGATATGGAAGTATTGGCTGAAATACCGGAGGTTGTTCAACTTCAACTTTGGATCCCTCAATTTCAACTTCTTCAACAGTCACCTCTTTTTCATCCTTTTCATTGGAATTTTTACCCTCAAGTTCTTTTCCACTTCTCAAAGTCACAGCTTTGCATTACTCCTTTGGATTCACTTCAGTGTTACTTGGGAACTGACCTTTATTTTGATCTTTCAATGCATTAGCCAATTGACCAATCTGTGTCTCCAATGACTTCATTGTGGCTCCCATATTTCCCATGTGAGTTTCCATGCCATCAAGACGAGATTCAGTCCTAGCCATTCTTTTACTTGATTCAACAACAAATGTCCCAACTAAATCCTCAAGTGAAGGTTTTCCTTCCCCCTTTGATGTATTAAACCCCGGTGGAGGATTCAAAACATTCTTATTATTTGCATATGAAAAGTTTTCATGATTTCTCAAACCAGGATGATAAGTGTTAGGGGGAGGGTTACCTCGATATCCTCCATAACCACCAAAATTCCTATTGTTGATATAATGTGCCTCATCTGGAATATGTGGTTCTTCAGTAACAACAGATGCATTTTCAACCTCTGATGTACTAGCTTTATTCATTGCTGCAATTTGAGTTGTCAAAGCTGAAACTTGAGCGGTGAGTGATGTAATAGGATCTATGGCATAAATTCCAGCTTGCTTCTTTACTCCTGACCTTTCAGACGGCCACTGATAACTGTTAATGGTCATCTGTTCAAGCAAATCATATGCTTGATCGGGTGATTTGGCAAATATCGTGCCACCAGCTGCTGCATCAACAGTGCCTCTTGTTTGTCCATTCAAACCATTGTAAAATAATTCAATCTGTACCCAATCTTCAAAACCATGGTTTGGACATCTCCTCAACAATTCCTTATACCATTCCCATGCCTCATATAGTTGCTCAAAATCAGTCTGCCTAAAAGTACTTATCTCGATTTTCAACTGTGCAGACTTTGCAGGTGGGAAATATTTGCAAGAAACTTGGTTGCTAAATCCTGCCAGGTAGTGATACTCCCCAAAGGAAGCGATTGGAGCCATCCTCTTGCTTGGTCCCTAAGAGAAAAAGGAAACAAACGCAATCGAATTATATCATCAGAAACACCATTTATTTTTACCGTATCCGTAATTTCAAGGAATGTTCTGAGATGTAAATGAGGATCTGCAGTGGCGGCTCCCCCAAACTGATTCTGTTGAACCATGTTTATCAATGCGGGCTTGAGCTCAAAGTTATTTGCATTAATAGTTCCTCGTGCTATGCCCGAATAATGAGCATTCAGTACCGGCCTAAAATGATCTCGGATGGGTATTGCAGGGGGTGGATTTTCATTATCTCTGTTTTCAGCCATTGCTCGAATCTCTTCTCTTCTTGCCTTTCTTAATCTTCTTGCGGTTCTTTCGATTTCAGGATCTAAGATAAGCAAGTCAGGATTTTGCGATCTTCGCATGCACTGTCAAACAAAGACAATAAACAAATCAATGTTCAATGTAATACAATAAAAACAGCTCTAAATTAAAATCTAGACTAATTGGTAACAATACTAATATAAATTCAAATTTGACACTCCCCGGCAACGGCGCCAAAAACTTTTTGCGTGTTTTCTTGATTGCTCGCAAGTGCACGACGTCAAGTTATAGTAAAATGTAATTTTGAGTACAAGTGTTGATCCCACGAGGAATGTAATTCTAAATTTATATTAATGCTTGTAATTAAAATAGTCTCGATTTTATTTAGAATAATCAATTAACAGATTTGTTCGTATCAATAACTGAATTGAAAATAAATTTAATTATAGTACCAAACAGAGTTGAACAATGGAATAAAAGATCTAGAGGTCCGACTTCACGCAACTATCCACCATGTACTATTTTGTGTAGCTATATTATAATTGTCCTTCTTATTCATTAACCAAGAATTCTATAATTATCTACTCCCTCTCCCGAGTGCTAAATAGATACTAATTATCTAACAAAAGATTATAACATCCCTGTCAACAATCTAAAATTAAATAACACAATAAGCACTAAATTCTTTTTATAGCTTCAATAGCAAGATATGTCCTCCCGAACTATATAAATACTACCGATGTATTTTGAAGAACCTAAAGGGGGGGTGAATAGGTTCTTTTAGGCCCTTTAGCGTTTTTAAAACGAGTTTGCAAAAATTGCAAGCGGAAGACTTGAGGGACAATCACAAAAAAAAGAATGCGTAAAGTAAGTGCGTAAAATAAATGCGTAGTAAAGTAAATGCGTAAAGTAAAGAGGGATAGAGATGTTTATGGAAGTTCGACGAAGAATCGTCTACGTCTCCCCTTCTCGATGAGGATCGAGGTATCACTATATCGACTTGGCTTTAGGAGCTCCAAGCTAGCTTTTACAACCACGCCTCGATGCGTCTACTTGGCCTTGAGGGCTCCAAGGATAGCCACGAACTTTACAACCCACTCGAGAGTATTACTTTCACTCTTTTTCTACAACTCTTTTGATATTACAACTCTTTTAATCAACGCACACAAGAGATAGTAGAAAGCTTTGTAAGAGACAAGAGAGTGGAGTGGGATGATTGAAAATGCATCCTCAAAGGCCTATTTATACTAGTCTTGGACGCCAAGGTTCGGATCTTCTGTTTATGCTTCGGAACGTCCGATGTGATTGAAATCAATTTCCGTAATTTTGGGATGACTTCGGATCGTCCGTTCTTGACTTCGTAGGGTCCGAACATGCGCTTCGGATGGACCGATCAAACTTCGTATCTTCCGAACAGTTCTTTCAGACAGTGTGTGAACAGCTTCGGAAGGTCCGAACTCAAGTTCGTACCGTCCGAACATTCCCGCGTTTCCAGAGATTTGAAATCTTCAACACTTCGTAGCGTCCGATCATGTCCTTCGTAGCGTCCGAAATCTTACTCGATCAATCAGTCATATCAATTTGTCTCCGCATTGAAGTGATTTGATTGCTTGTGTTCGGAACGTCCGATCACGTCTTCGGAACGTCCGAACGCTCTCCTCGCAGCTTCCGAACAGCTTCTATTTTGCTTCTGAATTGCACAATTTCGGACCGTCCGAACCGAATGTCGGATCTTCCCGAACGTAACCTGTTCTTAATTTCCTGCATGCCTCAATATAAAACATTAGTACATTTTTAATCCAAGTTTTGGTATCATCAAAACAAAAACTTTGGGATATGTTACAGCATTAAAAACATTAATCTCATCCTCGAGATTTGTATGCGTTTAAGGCGTAACAATCTCCCCCTTTTTGATGATCACAAAACTTGGTTAAAAAATGAGATAACAATAATCAACATAATCGAAATGTTATTAAATAACTCCCCCTTAATCAAATAACAAGTCTAAGAGGTTGAATTAAGGCGAATTTATTTAATAACCAATTAACAGCAATTTTAACCAAATAAATTCTCCCCCTTTTTGTGATAAGCAAAAAGACATAAGCATAAAGAGAGACAAATAAACAGGTAAAATATCCACTAATAAATGCAAGTCTTTTATACAATGATGCATAAAGATAAAATAAACAAAAATAACAAAAACATAATCTAAGAATCCGCATCCCGCGACTCTCTATGTCTCCTCATCTCAGCCTCGATGGAATCCAGACGCGAAGAAGTCTCGGTATGATGGCGCTCTAAGGTAGACTCTAAAAGAGAAAAACGAGTGTCGAAACGAGTTTCCAATCGCTCGAGATACTCGAAAATCCGATCGTAGGGTCCAGAGGGAGCAGGCGGAGTGAAGCCATGAGGAAGGTCATCCATGGTCATCAAAGGAGTGCTAATAGGGTCGGGAACACGCTGATGGGATGAAGAGGGAATATCAACCGAAGGGGTAGGAGTGGTACCCGTAGTAGGGGGACCAGCGGGAAATCCTCTCGTCTGAACGTGAGGAGGAAGGAGACCGAAGGGAACATGAAAGTGTTCGGTCGGACGATAGGACGCAAAGATGCGATCCTTGTCGATGACCCAAGAGGATAAGACGGGATTCCAAGAGAGTCCCATCTTAACAACAGTATCATGGTCGATAGTCTCGCGAGGAGAAATAGATAAGGATTCTTCATCTGTAAAGTCAATGCCCAGATGGGCTAGAATCCGGTTAATGAACCGGCCAAATGGAAAAGAGACGCGAGTAGAAGAAGCCGCGTACTCCATGGCGTACATAAGAAAACGGGGAAGGTTAAAAGGACGCTGGGAGACTAAATAATAGAGAATGTACAGATCGAGATATTTGCAAGTGGAGAGGTCTCCACTGCGAGGAACAATAGAAGAAGTGATGAGCTTCAGAACAAGCTGAAGCTGAGGAGAAAGGTCCTTCGCATGAGGACGGTCATCGGCAGGAGTAGGCGGACGACCGAAGATGGTGGTCAAGGCAGTGACTCGATCAAAAGTGGGGTCATTCTCAGTCCAAGACTGAGAAAAGAACTCACTCGGTCCGTCTCGAGGAAGATCGAACCAAGTGGAGAGGTCGGCGGTAGAAAAAGAAATGAACCGACCCTGAACAATGGTAACAACACGAGTGTCATCACCACCAAGAACTAAGGAAAAGTTCGCATAGAACTGATGTATGAGAGAGGGGTAGATGATATCGGGTACGGAAGGTAGAAAGAAGTTTCCCCAACGTTGAGACTCAATAAGAGTAATCAACGTAAAGAAATTTGCACGAAGATAATCGGTGTGAAGGGTACGACCAGGCAGAATGTTACGGGTTTCGAATTCAGGTGGGATAGGACGAGGGTTGGGTGGTTGGGTAAGATCATGGTGAAAGGCACCGTGACGAGGGCGAACATTTCGGCCAGCTACGTTACGGCGCGGAGGCATAGTGAGTAGTGAGTGTTTTGTGTGGGGAAAGAAAGAAGGAGTGAATGAGCAAATAAATCAGAGGATCCGAACGCCTATTTATAGGCCATGTTCGGACGGTCCGAACATGAGTTCGGAAGGTCCGGAATTTGAACGGAACGGTTATCTGGCAGTAAGTTCGGACGATCCGATTCACAATCGGACAATCCGATCATAGAACGGAGGCTACGAAGCATAAACGGAGGGTCCGAAGTCTGACAATCAGGCATGGGAAGGCGCGAACATTTAATGACATCGGAAGGGGGTTCGGACGATCCGATCTGTGTTCGGATGGTCCGAAGAGTGAATCGGAGGTTCTGGAACCTATGGTCAGGTTCGGACGATCCGAACAGGTTCGGTGGATCCGAGGTGAAACGGAGCATCCGAATAGGAGCGGTGATTCCGAAGTAGCCAAGATGAGGAACACCTAAAATTTAAAATATTTAGCACATAAATGAATGTTGAGCCATAATTATGGATAAATACAATTAATTTGTATTATCCGACATTATAATGCTCACATTAATAATACTCCCCCTCAATTTAACAAATACGTACGAGAGTATTCGACTGGTGTTTACAACTCAATCATGCCAAGTTCACCACGCAAACGAGTAAAAGTAGATTCATCTAGTGGTTTTGTAAAAATATCAGCAATTTGATTCTTGGTGTCAACATAGTGAAGTTCAACATCATTTTGCTCAATGTGATCACGAATGAAATGATGTCGAATGTCAATATGTTTAGTACGAGAATGTTGAACTGGATTCTTTGTTAGACATATGGTGCTTGTATTATCACAAAAGATTGGAATTTTTGAAAAAGTAACACCATAGTCGAGTAATTGATACTTCATCCAAAGAATTTGTGCACAACAACTACCGGCAGCCATATACTCGGCCTCGGTCGTTGAAAGTGCAACACAGTTTTGCTTTTTAGAAAACCATGACACCAAGCAATTTCCCAAAAAGAAACAAGTTCCACTAGTGCTCTTTCTATCCACCTTATATCCTCCAAAGTCGGCATCACAGTAAGCTTTTAAATCGAAAAATGAGTTCTTAGAATACCATAATCCGAGATTTGGAGTATTTGAAAGATATTTGAAAATGCGTTTTAAGGCGAATAAGTGTGATTCCTTTGGACATGATTGAAATCGTGCACACAAGCAAACACTAAACATAATGTCAGGTCTACTAGCAGTCGCATAGAGTAGGGAGCCAATCATGCTACGAAATAACTTTTGGTCAACAGGTTTACCTCCCTCATCTTTGTCGAGTCTGACTGTCGTGCTCATAGGTGTGGATGAGGCTTTGGAAGACTCCATCCCAGACTTTTTTAGCATCTCCTTGATGTACTTTCCTTGGTTGACAAAGAAACCATCCTTGCATTGCTTGATTTGGAGACCAAGGAAGTAGTTGAGTTCGCCCATCATGCTCATCTCAAAGTGATCCTGCATAAGCTTAGAAAAATCTCTACACAAGTGTTCATTAGTAGCACCAAAAATAATATCATCTACATATATTTGTACTATCAGCAAATCATTATTTTTAGTCAAGGTAAATAAGGTAATATCAACTTTACCCCTACAAAAACCATTAGACAGCAAAAAGGTAGATAATTTCTCATACCAAGCTCTAGGAGCTTGTTTCAAACCATACAAAGCCTTATCAAGTTTATACACATAATCAGATAAGTGCACATCTTCAAAACCAATAGGTTGCTCAACATACACTTCTTCTTTCAAATCACCATTAAGAAAAGCACTTTTAACATCCATTTGAAACAATTTAAAGTCTCTAGAGCAAGCAAAAGCAAGTAGCATGCGAATGGATTCTAGTCTAGCAACAGGGGCATAAGTCTCATCATAATCAATTCCCTCTTCTTGACTATATCCTTTAGCTACTAGCCTAGCTTTATTTCTAGTGATTGTACCATGCTCATCTAACTTGTTCCTAAATACCCATTTAGTTCCTATGACAGGTCTATCAGTGGGTCTAGGTACAAGATTCCAAACTTTATTTCTTCTAAATTCATTTAGTTCATCTTGCATAGCAATAATCCAAGAATCATCAAGTAAAGCTTCTTCTATGTTCTTAGGCTCTATGTGAGAAAGAAAAGCAAGATAATTGCACATATTAGAAGAGCGAGTAGATACTCCCTTCGATGGGCTACCAATGATGAGGTCCATGGGATGATCCTTGTGTGTAGTCCACTCCTTCGGAAGAGGTGCGTCCTCTTGATCTTTAGGAACATCATCTAGGCTTGTGGACTCCAACTTTTCGCCAAGGATATCTATATCATCATCATCAGAAACAACAGTTCTAGGCAAGCAAGGGTTAGTTTCATCAAATATGACATGAATAGATTCTTCAACTAGTAAAGTACGTTTATTAAAGACTCTATATGCTTTGCTAGAAGTAGAGTAACCAAGAAAGATACCTTTGTCCGATTTAGCATCGAACTTACCCAGGTTGTCCTTACCATTGTTGTGGATGAAGCATTTTGATCCAAAAGCGCGGAAGTAAGAAATGTTAGGCTTTCTCCCTCTCCATAGTTCGTATGGAGTTTTCTTGAGAATTGGCCTTATTGATACGCGATTGATGATGTAACAAGCAGAACTCATTGCTTCAGCCCAAAAATATTTTGGTAGAGAATGCTCACATAGCATGGTCCTTGCAATCTCTACTAGGGTCCTATTCTTCCTCTCAACGACACCGTTTTGTTGAGGAGTTCTAGGACAAGAAAAATTGTGACCAATGCCTTTGCTTTGACAAAAAATTGAAAAATTTTCATTTTGAAATTCCGTTCCGTGGTCACTACGGATTTGTTTGATCAAAAGATTTTTCTCATTTTCAACCTTTTTGACAAAAATTTTGAAATGATCAAAGGCATCATTTTTGTGGGCTAAAAACAATGTCCAAGTAAAACGTGAAAAATCATCTACAATGACAAAAGCATAAGATTTTCCTCCTAGACTAGTTGTCCTCGAGGGACCACATAAATCTAGGTGAAGTAATTCAAGGGGCATAGAAGTGGATACAAAATTTTTATTTTTAAAAGAATCCTTTGTGTGTTTACCAAGTTGACAAGCATCACAAAAAGAATCTAATTTTAAATTCAGCTTTGGCATTCCGGAAACTAGGTCAAGTTTTAAAAGTTTTTCTATGGTGCTCATCCCAACATGACCAAGTCGTCTATGCCAAAGAATGTTGTCATCAACATTTAATGTTACAAGGCTTTTTATTTTTGAAAAAGATGAAATCTTTAAATCGACCTTGTAAACATTTTCACTTCTATAACCTTTGAAACTAATGGTTTTGTCAGTTGTGAGTGATACAGTGCAATCGTGTGGTGTGAATTTGACTTCATAACCCCTATCGCACAATTGACTAATGCTTAGGAGGTTATGTTTAAGCCCTTTCACAAGAAGTACATCATCAATAATAGTAGAGTTAGATATACCTATTGAGCCGATGCCTTCTATGATCCCTTTGCTGTTGTCTCCGAAGGTCACCGATCCTTTTTCTTTTGGTCGAATGGATTGTAGCAGCTTCTTTTCTCCCGTCATGTGTCGAGAGCATCCACTGTCAAGATACCAAGTGCTCGATGACTTGTCTCCCCTTTGTCCCTACAAGGTTGAGATACAGTTTGATAGTTGGTACCCGTTTCTTTGGGTCCTTTGGGGTTAGTAGTAGTTGGGGATTTGGGGATCCATTTCCAATAACTATTCTTGTTGTGTTGGTGTCTAAGTTTCTTGCATTTAGGTCTTATGTGGCCTATCTTACAACAGTAAGTACATGTTGGTGGTGATCTTGGTTTTCCCTTTGCGATAAGACTAGCGAAGTTGACTGATTTCTTTTCATATCCTAGACCTCCTTTGTCGAAGTTACACCTTTGCATGCTCAAGAGGTTTTCTAGTTTACCGCTACTCACATTGAACTTGTTGAAGGCTTTCTCTAAGTCTCTTAGGTTTGTCTTGAGCTTAGTGTTGTCATGCATCCTAGCTTCTAGTTCAGTTTTAAGTTGCTTATTCTCATTTCTAAGTGACTTAGCCTTATTGTACATACTAGTGTAAGCGGAGAGTAATTCATCGTAAGAGGGTACCTCGTCGTCATCCGAGTCGGTCAGATGATCTTCCTTCGCCATGAAGCATAGGGTAGACTCCTCTTCGTTGTCGCTGTCGCTCCACGTGGCTAGAAGGGCCTTTTTCTTGTCTTTGCCGGCCTTCTTCTTGGAGGGACACTCGTTTGCATAGTGACCCTTTTGTTGACAGTTGTAGCAGGTCACTTCCTTCTCAAACTTTTTGTCTTTCTTGTTGAAGTTGGAACTCCGCATGAATCTTTTGAACTTTCTAGTGAGGAGTGCCATTTCTTCATCGTCGCTATCTTCAAGTTGACTGGTCAAGGCGATCCCTTTCGCCTTTACTTTGTCGTCATCTTTCTTTGTCTCCTTCCGGGTAGATACTTCAAGTTCATGGGTCTTTAGGGTCCCATGAAGTTGATCAAGGTCGTAGGATGCCGCATCTCCCTTGTTGGATTCAATGATAGCCGTGCGCTTTGCATCCCATTCCGCCGGTAATGCTCGAAGGGCTCTCCTCCACACTTGTTTAGTTGGGTAGTTCTCACCAAGTTGGGCAAGCTCATTGATGATTTGGGTGAGCCGCCGGAACATGGTGTCGATATCCTCCTTGGGTTCCATCTCAAAGGTCTCGTACTTGAGTTGGAGAAGGTCTATCTTCGTTTCTTTGACTTGATTGGTTCCCTCGTGGCAAATCTCCAATTTGTCCCAAATCTCTTTGGCGGAGGTACAAGCCGAGATTCGGTTGTATTCATTCATATCTAGAGAACAATGAAGAATATTCATAGCTTTAGCATTTTGAGAGATAAGTTTCATATCGTCCTTGGTGAAGTCATCCATTCCCTTAGGAATTTCCTTATTATCCACCGTTTTCATGGGGATATAGGGACCTTTCACCGTTATTTTCCAAAGGTCGTAATCGACGGATTGGATGTATAGAGATATTCTATTTTTCCAATATCCGTAATTTGTACCATTGAAAAGAGGGGGACGATTTGTGGATTGTCCTTGGGCATACTCGCTTGCTAGATTGGCCATTTTAAAAGATTTTGAAAAACCTTGCTCTGATACCACTTGAAGAACCTAAAGGGGGGGTGAATAGGTTCTTTTAGGCCCTTTAGCGTTTTTAAAACGAGTTTGCAAAAATTGCAAGCGGAAGACTTGAGGGACAATCACAAAAAAAAGAATGCGTAAAGTAAGTGCGTAAAATAAATGCGTAGTAAAGTAAATGCGTAAAGTAAAGAGGGATAGAGATGTTTATGGAAGTTCGACGAAGAATCGTCTACGTCTCCCCTTCTCGATGAGGATCGAGGTATCACTATATCGACTTGGCTTTAGGAGCTCCAAGCTAGCTTTTACAACCACGCCTCGATGCGTCTACTTGGCCTTGAGGGCTCCAAGGATAGCCACGAACTTTACAACCCACTCGAGAGTATTACTTTCACTCTTTTTCTACAACTCTTTTGATATTACAACTCTTTTAATCAACGCACACAAGAGATAGTAGAAAGCTTTGTAAGAGACAAGAGAGTGGAGTGGGATGATTGAAAATGCATCCTCAAAGGCCTATTTATACTAGTCTTGGACGCCAAGGTTCGGATCTTCTGTTTATGCTTCGGAACGTCCGATGTGATTGAAATCAATTTCCGTAATTTTGGGATGACTTCGGATCGTCCGTTCTTGACTTCGTAGGGTCCGAACATGCGCTTCGGATGGACCGATCAAACTTCGTATCTTCCGAACAGTTCTTTCAGACAGTGTGTGAACAGCTTCGGAAGGTCCGAACTCAAGTTCGTACCGTCCGAACATTCCCGCGTTTCCAGAGATTTGAAATCTTCAACACTTCGTAGCGTCCGATCATGTCCTTCGTAGCGTCCGAAATCTTACTCGATCAATCAGTCATATCAATTTGTCTCCGCATTGAAGTGATTTGATTGCTTGTGTTCGGAACGTCCGATCACGTCTTCGGAACGTCCGAACGCTCTCCTCGCAGCTTCCGAACAGCTTCTATTTTGCTTCTGAATTGCACAATTTCGGACCGTCCGAACCGAATGTCGGATCTTCCCGAACGTAACCTGTTCTTAATTTCCTGCATGCCTCAATATAAAACATTAGTACATTTTTAATCCAAGTTTTGGTATCATCAAAACAAAAACTTTGGGATATGTTACAGCATTAAAAACATTAATCTCATCCTCGAGATTTGTATGCGTTTAAGGCGTAACATATTTTTCCCTTTCTTGATTATAAATTTCCTTTTCCAAGTGATAATTTATAACATACAAATCATTCAAGATATGACCAATAAAATGAAAGCATTAAGATTGGAAAAACACAAATGAACAATAAAGACAACTTATATAGCATAAATCATGAATCTCAACACATGGTTTCTAGTTTTGTTCCATCATCCCTCTAGAATTAAAATTTAGTTCATAATAATAAAAATAACACAACAATACATGAATCTTAAACAAGACATATCAACTAAAAGTAAAAATAAAGAAAGAAAGAACTTAGAACAAGAGTTTTGGAGTGTATGAAGTTTTTGTCCAAAGATGTGCAAGAACTTGTTGAAGATGATGATCTTGATCTTCAATCTTTTTCTTTGTAGCCTCCACCCTTTTTCTTGATCCTCTCCATACCCTAGAAGATGAGAAAGAGATCCTTTTATAGTCTAGACATGATTCCCCACGTAGCACACCATTTTCCTCTACTTTTATTCATAGTCTACAAAGTTTCATAATTTCCGGAATAATGTTGGTGCATGACCTCGGGTGCGGTGGTGGTAGGACCGCGGGTGCGGTGTCCGTTCGTCAAAATTCATCCTGTTCATCTGGTGAGACCGCGGGTGCGGTCCTAGCATGACCGCGGGTGCGGTCATGCTTCGTCAAGCTTTGTCCTTTGCACCTTCTAATTCATCACTATACTACTCCAAACTCTCATTTCTAAGCTTCCAAACTACAATAATAAAAACAACAACAAATCAAATAAAACCTGCTCAAGATTCACAAAATTCCAAGTTAAAAACAAGTAATAAAAGTACAATAAATTGCACTTATCATCTCCCATGTTAGTGGTGGACCTAATTTGAAGGAATTTGAGCAAGGAGTGCTCTTGGATAACTTGTAGATTGTCTACCATCAAGAGCTAAGTTGTTTACAACTTAGTTGGAGCAAAAAATATCAATCCTTGTGATTATTAGGTAAGAAATTCTAAACACACTATGTATGACATATGCTTGTATTTTGGTTATTTGCTACACATCATTGTTGGTGCTCGATTTTTTTTATCATAAAAACATTTTTTTTAAAAAAACTTTTGTTGCACTTTTGGGCACCATAACCGATCTTCTTTCAAGTTGTATCAAAACTATGGTTAATTTTGTGTAGCAAATACATGATATTATATTGAATAAAATTTCTAACTGCATGAGATAATTGTTCCAACAAATCGATGCCAATTTTGGGGAGGATTTCGGGGCTGCCCATTTCAAGCAGCAAGGGCAGCCTTTGAGGCTTCCCAAAACCCCTCTTTTAAATAAAAAAAAATTGCATTGCGGCCAGAATCCGGCGACGGAGCTCCGACAACAGCGATGATGACAAGGATTTCCAAAAGTGTTTTAGAATATCAAAGTGTCATTGGCCTTGATTTGTTGTGCCATTGGATGGTTAACATAATTTGTGAAATTTAAATGTGCCAAAATATTTTTGGTGAAAAATGTCTTATTGGACCCTTAAGTTTAAATCCACAAATTTTATATACATTTTCTCATAAAATAAATAATTGAAGTTGGACTTCAATTATTTATAGTAAATTGTGATTTACAAGAAATTCGGTAATAAATAAAATTAATTAGAAAGTAAACAAAGGAGTTTGTTTACCATGTTGATTTAATTTATAATCGTGGGGGTTAGCGACTGGATCATGATATATAATATTGGATCAATTGATTATTGTGATAATTAATTAATGGTGTATGATATGTGATACTATGTAAGAAAGATGATCAAAAGCGCAAGCCCAATTTGCTAGGTGTATGCTAGGATATTTTGTGTTGAATGATTGTAATAATTATCAATTTATAATTGGGCTTGGTTTATGGCTCGTTCCTTCCCCATATTATGTATCTCTATTTGCCATGGATATTTATTTATAAATATTAGTATAGTAGAAGATCAACATTTGAATATGGTGGGCCTTGATGATTATGAAGATTGAAGACATGTAAATATTGGATGTTTATGTAGTTATGCATTTGCTTCCCATGCATTCCCTAGGATTGGACTTAGTCTCGTGTTTGGCTCACATAGGCCATTATAATATATGCATGATACATTATAAATAATGAGTATGTGCGTTACTATTTTTTTAATAACTAAGTTGCATGAATCCATAAAACTTACGATCAAACATGCAGAGTTTTTTAAATAAAATTAATGATGAGACCTTTAAAAAATTAAAAACCCCTCATTTTAAATAAGATTTAAAATTAATATCAAGCCCGAAAAGGAGAATTATAAAGGTGTTAATAATTTGCATGTCTTCCATCGACAATTGGTGCATGATGAACGCTATTCGTGCTCGGGGCTCAACTCATATTATTGGGGGATCCCTGGACTCCAGAAAGTTGTGACATCCATTGATATGGTGATGTGAACTACGTGGAACTCCCATGATTTCGGCTCATATTATTGATGGAACTCATGGCGACCGTCCATTAAGGTTCAACATCGATGGGTAAGGCTTGACACGTAAAGATGAACGATGTCATTTTAATGGATCCTAATCAAATGTGAGACAAAATTTTACGTAAAGTGTTGCATGGAGATGAATTGGAAACTACTTTTTAGGAATAATGATTGGCTAATATTATTCGGGATCATAATTTCATAATTGGACCTTACGTACCTATTGAGAAAAGGAGTTTCCTGTTTTAACTAGAGGGTAGTGAAAATTATCTAAACAGTGGGAGTAAAAATTTATGAAGTAAAAGTCCATACTTTATATTTTACTAAATATTTTAATATAGTCATTAACATTTATCTATTTTTAATTTTCAATACAAATTTGATAATGTCTTCGATTTGCAACCCGTTATCTGCAATACTCGACAAACAAATTTTAACCGGACCTAATTACCTCAATTGGCTAAGAAATATGAAAATCGTCTTGAATTCGGAAAGGATAGCATGTATAATGACTGAGTCGTCCCCTGTTGAAGCTCCAACTAGCTGCACTCCTGAGGAATTGCAAATTTGCAAGGATTGGTGTGACCATGACTTGAAAGCCAAGTGTTATATTCTGGCTTCTATGAATGATGAGCTGCAGAGGCGTTTTTAGGATGCAAAGAGTGCTACTGACATTCATCTGCATCTCAAGGAGCTCTTTGGTGAGCAAACACAACCTCTTAGGCATGTTATCGTCAAGGATTTGATCACTTTACGCATGCGAGATGGGGCCTCGGCCCATGAGCATGGCCTGAAGATGATTGGGCTTGTGGACAAGCTCGTTGGCATGGATCTTGCGTTTCCTTGGGAGTTGGCCACTGACGTGTTGCTCTTTTCGCTGCCTACCTCATTTGATCATTTTGTGGTGAATTTCAACACGAACAAGCTTGATCCTACCCTTGAGGAGTTGGTGAATATGCTTGTTACCTTTGAGTCCATCATCAAGAAAGATAAGTCGGTTCTTTATGTGGGTTCTTCATCTGGTACGAAGAAAGGACCACATGGGAAGGGAAAGAAGAGTTCTTTCCAACATCCCAAGAAGAACGTGCCCTTGAAGAGGTAAACTCCGAGACTCGCTGTGGCAGCCACACCAGTTAAGGCTTACAAGACTGCAGATATC
The DNA here is from genome assembly GCF_022965805.1 of Primulina eburnea. Taxonomy (NCBI): domain Eukaryota; kingdom Viridiplantae; phylum Streptophyta; class Magnoliopsida; order Lamiales; family Gesneriaceae; genus Primulina; species Primulina eburnea. The sequence continues at coordinate 25,626,265 of NC_133103.1, read as the reverse complement.
TGTCATCACTACAAGAATCCTGGACATTGGAGGCGTAACTTTAGAGAATATTTTGCCCAAAAAGGTTCTGGAAATAGTATGTTCTGTATTGAAGTAAACATTTCAATTAACTTTACTTCTTGGGTATTAGATATCGGCTATGGCTCACATCTCTATATTGATTTCCAGGTGATTGAAAGAAAGAGGAGACTTAAGGAAGGTGAGAACTTCTTGAGGATGGGCAATGGAGCAAGAGTTGCTGCCAAGGCTATTGGAGATGTTTACTTACTTTTGAGCAATGATTTTAAATTAATTTTAAGAGATTATTGGTTGTACCTGATTTGGTGAAAAAAATTGTTTCCATTCTATGCTTGATAAATATGGATATTTTTGTTTATTTAGCAAAGGTGTTTGCAACATTTACAAGAATGAATGTTTGATTGCTATGGGAGAACTTGAAAATGATCTCTATAACTTAAAATTGAAAGATATTCCACCAAAAAATGTCCAAACAATAACAACAACAAACAAACAAAAACAAGATACTCTAAATTCGGCACGATTATGGCATGCTCTATTAGGAAATATTTTCCTAAAAAGGATGAACAAGCTAGTGGGAGTAGGCATGTTTGATATGTCTGATATTAATTCTCTCACGACTTGTGAATCCTGTCCAAAAAGAAAGATGATCAAAATTCCATTTAAGGGCCACATGAAGCGTGCCAAATGATTATTGGATTTGGTCCTTACCGATGTGTACGGTCCGCTTAGCATCACCACTAAGCATGGACATGCCTACTTCATCACCTTTACCGATGATTTTTCAAGGTATGGGTATGTTTATTTGATGAAATACAAATCTGAAAGCTTTGAAAGTCTCAAATAATTCAGAAGTGAAGTATAGAAACAGTTGGAACGTAGCATCAAGCGACTTTAATCGGATCGAGGTGGTCAATATTTGAGTGTCGAGTTCCAAGAGTATCTTAAGGAGAATGAGATTCTCTCACAGTGGACTCCATCTGCTACACCGCAGTTGAATGTAGTTTCAGAGCGTCGTAATCGGACTTTGATGGACATGGTTCGATCTATGATGGGTTTCACAGAGTTGCCGCCATCTTTTCCGGGATATGCGTGTAATGCCCTAGAATTTAATTACCGTAATCTGAAATGATTTGGGTATGAGTACCGTAATCTGGAATTAATCTGAAATGATTTATGAATTAATTACGGTAAATATAGACAGAACGGATTAGCCGGAAAAGACGGAAAAATACACGAAAGGTGTGCGAGGGAGCTGCCATGCGCGCACATGCGCGATATAGTGCGCGAACATGCGCGCATCGGGCAGAAGACCCCGCGCATATGCGCGGCGAGAGGGCGCGCATATGCGCGAGGTGTCCAGTAGCATGAATGCCGAGACTGTAAGTCTCGCGCATATGCGCGAGGTAGTGCGCGCATATGCGCGAGCACTCCAGTAGGTCTCGCGCAAATGCGCGACTTGTGTTCGCGCATATGCGCGAGCAGTCGGTTAGCAAGGAGAAGGCTCTCGGCGCATATGCGCGGAATTGTGCGCGCATATGCGCCAGGCATGCAACACGAAAATGTGCCACTTGTTGCTTGTGTACGAGGTGTGTATATATATATATATATACATGTAAACGTAATCTTCAGAAAAAAAAGAAATCGAGGGGAAGGTTTTGAAGTTCCGAGGTTTGAAATTAATTTGCGAGGAATCCGTCCGTCAGATTTTGAATCCGACTTCGGTACTGTGTTCCTATCGACATAGGCTACAACTGGACGTAAGTTTTGCTATGTTTTGATATGATTTGAAATTATGGTATTGTCAGAATCTGATATGATTCATATATGCTGTTCTTGGCATGTTAGACATCGTATAATCGAAACCGGACTGAGAAAAAGATACCATATGAAATTGTTATGATTTTTAGAGTTAAGTTGATTGAGAATTGATATCAGGATTGGAGTATTATTGAGTACGAGATATTAGAATTAATATTTGATTGATATGATATTGCTGAATGTATTGAGGTTATACCGTTATGCCGTCAATATTGAATTAGATTGAGTATTGCGTATAACAGATTTGAATGGAGTGAGGTATTGATATTATACTTCTCGGTATTGGCATTTCAGAGTAATATTGACAGGTTTGAATTCAAGACTTCGACAGAGGCAGAGTATCAGAGTGACAGGTATAAATTAATGTTGAGTTGGGATTTCACAACTCGAGGAAGGTTTGACTCGAGTTTCCCTAAATCACATACTTAGTTTATTACATTGATTCTTGTAATTGATGAGATTGATGTTTGTTGTCTATTGATTATAGCCACTGCATGTAAGGACTGCTGATTCGCTAGTCATTGATTGATTTGCTTAGATACTGACTGTATGTATTGATTTCTGAGTCGTGGAGTCATAGGCTGATTCGCCTAGTCACCGGTTGATTCGTCAGGTTATTGACTGATTCGTCTAAACATAAGCTGATTCGATTAATTACAGGCTGAGTTGTCTGATTATTGGCTGATTCGCCTAATTACTGGCTGATTCGTCAGGTTATTGACTGAGTCGTCAATTCTGCGGCTGATTCGCCCAGACACTGGAGATATTAATTACATCGATGCCGTTTAGGGATTGATTCATTCCTATCGACTGAGATTCGATATAATTACCTATATCCAGACATCGGGATCCCTAGGTTAGAGTTGAGTCGAGTCTGAGACGACGCGTTGTTTGAGTTGAGTTTGAGTCTGAGTGTGAGTCATTGCTTGATATTGATTTATATTATTTGATGTTGATTATGTTCCTGATGATGGTACATGTTTAGAATAAGAGTTATTCTTGATATTGCTTCATGTTCTGATTTGATACATGTTATGATTATTGCTTATATGCTTTTATATATGTTTTTATATGATTGCACGTTTACATTGTTTATACTGGGATATTTATATCTCACCGGAGTTATCCGGCTGTTGTCTTGTTTTGTATGTGTGCATGACAACAGGTGGGGCAGGTTCAGGGTCAAGAAAAGAAAGAGGCTGGACTAGATAGCGTGGAGATCCGGGCTTCGAAGCAACTTAGGATTCAGCACTGATATGTAGTTGAACCTAGTTGAATCCTTGTAGATAATACATGATGTGTATGTTTATGTTTAATATGTAATTTGAATTGAATTGCATTACGTTTCCGCTTGTATATTAAAAGAAAAATTTTTAGACCCTGTTTATAATGGAATAATTAGTCCCAATGATGATTAAGAACATGATTAGCGTCCGGGTCCCCACAATGCGCATGAGACAACGGAACTTTTATTGAACAATGTCAATTCAAAAGCAGTTGATAAGACACCATATGAGATATGGATGGGTAAGCCTTCCAAATATTCTTATCTTAGAATATGGGGATGCCCTGCTTATGCGAAGCATGCAGTGGGAGATAAATTGGATAGTCGATTCATTTTATGTTACTTTGTGGGATATCCAAGGAATTCAGTTGGATATTATTTCTATCATCCCCAAGAAACAAAGGTGTTTGTTTCTAGGAATGAAACCTTTTTGGAAAAGGAATTTCTATTGGATAGAAAATGGGAGATGATAGAACTCGAAGAGATTCGAGAGACACCCACAATTTTAGAACCCACACCCGTATAGCCAAGAGAGGAGATAAAAACTCCTAGAAGATCCGAGAGAGTCTTGAGACCACCTATGAGGTATGGTCTGCTTCTTGAAGAGGGTCATGAGGAGCCTAACCATGGATGTGATCCAATAACCTTTAGAGAAGCATTATTTGATGCCAATTCATCCAAGTGGCTTGAAGCAATGAAATCTGAGATGTTTTCCATGCATTCGAACCAAGTGTGGTACCTTGTGGATCCACTTGAGGGAACTGTTCCTATAGGTGTAAATCGATTTACAAGAGGAAACATGGGGCCGATGGGAATGTATTGAACTTCAAGGCGCGATTGGTAGTAAAAGGGTATACTCAAAGACAAGGAGTTGACTTTGAGGAAACTTTTTTCCATTTGCAATGTTCAAATCTATAAGGATATTGCTAGCCATAGCTGCATGGTATGACTATGAGATATGACAGATGGATGTAAAGACAACCTTTCTTAATGGGATATTAAGGAAGAGATTTACATGTCTCAACCTGAAGGGTTTACATTTATCGGAAGTGAGCATTTGGTATACAAACTTCAGAGATCTATTTATGGTCTAAAGCAGGCATCTAGGAGTGGGAACCTCAGATTCGTTAGTACAATCAAAGAGTTTGGTTTTACTAAGAATCCGAAGGAACTTTGAGTGTATGAGATGGTCAGTGGGAGTGCTGTGACATTCCTGGTACTTTATGTTGATGACATTCTACTCATTGGGAATGATGTAGGGATGTTGCAATCAACTAAAATATGGTTAGCGAGTAATTTCTCGATGCAGGACTTGGGTGAAGCATCTTTTGTATTGGGAATACAGATATATAGTGATAGGTCAAGAAGATTGCTTGGTCTCATCCAGTCCAGATACATTGACACCATCGTTAAGAGGTTCTCGATCGATGAGTCCAAGAGAGGACATCTACCAATATGTCATGGTGTGTCCCTATACAAGTCTATGTCTCCCAAGACTGATGCAGAGATACCGGCGATGACAAGCATTCCGTATGCATCTGCAATTGATAGCATCATGTATGAGATGATATCTATACGTCTTGATGTGGCTTTTGCAACAAGCGTAGTGAGTAGATATCAATAGAACCCTGGTCTTCCACACTGGAAAGCTGTGAAAGACATCCTCAAGTATTTGAGAAGTGCCAATAAGTTGTTCTTGGTCTATGGGGGTGAAGAACTAAAATTAGAAGGCTATAGCCACTCTAGCTTCCAAATAGATATCGGAGACTCAAAGTCAACCTCTGGGTTCATATTCATGCTCAATGGTGATGTTGTCTCTTGGAATAATTCCAAAGAAGAAAGAACTGCGGATTCCACCACTGAGGCCGAAAACATTGCTGCATCAGCTGTATCAAAGGAGACTGTTTGGTTAAGGAATTTCTTCCAAGATTTGGGCGTCATTCCTAATGGAGTTGCTCCAGTCATGCTGTTTTGTGACAACACGGGAGCCATTGCTCAGGCAAAGGAGCCAAGGTTTCATCATAAATCCAAACATATATTGAGAAAGTACCACACTTTCCGAGAGATTGTGGAAAGAAGAGAAATGTAGATTGAAAAAGTTGGCCCCGCGGTTAATGTTGTTGATCCACTAACTAATCCTTTACCTGGACCATTATTCGAGAAACATCGCGAATCAATGGGTTTGAAGCATATGGGTAGTTAGCTCTAGTGAAAGTTGGAGATTGTTAGAGTAGGTGCCCGTCGAGCCAAGTGTTGCCGAGGGTTCATGTTAAAAATCTATGTATAAACAATCTTTATTTTAATTATATTTTAAATTATTGTTTTGGCACATCTTTATCTATGTACCCATGCTAGTTGCATAGATAAAGTCTTGAATATGAAAATAGTAGAAAGAATATGAGATGGTCATATAATGATTATCATCAAACTCATATTTGCAATACTGTATATCCTAAATAGTTCTTAGTCGATTCAGCTGCCGCTAAAAAGGATAAAGGCCGCTCGAGTTTTAGACTAGTATCTGCGATGTGAGTACCGTGTTTCATTGGTAAGGGACATTGTGATGTCTGAGCATGCAGATAGGTGCTCCTTGTAGAGTGCACTGAACAACCCTCTATAAAGAACTTTCCAAGTGGTTTTCACTTATCGTTTGGAAACATCCTGTTTATGGTTGTACACCATTAGTCCTTATGACCCGGGACAACATTGAGACTCTATATGCTAGCATTGCACTTTGACTTGTTTATCAACTCTTATTGGGTCATCAGGTGGCAAGGTTTGGTGTTTTGTCGAAACATATAGGAGTCGATGCATTGTAGTCGGGGATCACCACTTACTTTCAGGTATGGATATCCTATGTGATATCATGTGTATGTAGTTTGAAATCTCTAATCAGTGTGTTGGTGATAATTAAGAAAGGGGTTTTTTTAGATTACACCATCGATGCAACTATGTACGACATGACACATAGTATCGATTTTTTCACAACTCTCGATATACCAATAGTTTTCGAATCAGTCGGGATATATGAGATGAAGGGACCATAATGTACGCTAACCATAATGGTTGGTTCTTGCAGGCACTATCATTTGATACCTAGGGGAATCATGTAAGTGATGCTGCTAGGCGTTTAACATGATTGGTTGGTTACTATCAGACCTGAGTTCTGACGTTCTTATTATCAAAGAGTTGATAAGTAAGAATGGAGCAATTGGGGTATGCTCATATAAGGACATGTTTAGTCCCGAATCACATTGAGATGTGAACCCACGACTAGTTGTATCATTGAACCATTGAGGGTCACACAAGTGTTAACTTTCTAGATCACGTTGAGAAGTAAAATAGTTCAATGTGTTGAACGTCTTATAAAAGAGTTTATAAGCGCAAAATAAAATATAAGTATGACTTCTATAAGAGGATTATAGGGAATGTAACTTTTAATTTGTGGAAGTGTTCCTAAATTAAAAGATGACTCAATTAACTAATATATTTGAAAATTGTTATTATCATAAACATTATTATGGACTAAATTAAATTAATTCAAGTGTTTAATTAATTAAACATTAGTGGACCTAGTAGAGTCCAAATAATTAAATTAATTCAAGTAATTAATTAATTAAATTACATTGGGTCTTGTAGAGCTAAATTGGAAATAATCATTCAACTAGTGGGCTCAAGTAAAATCAAGTAAAGTTTAATTGGTCTCAAATGTGTTTGAGAAACATAAATTTAATTTCATGGGATTTCTAAATGTTACATGCCCAAATAAAATTGCATGCTTGGGAGGTGAAGGGTTGGAGACAATTTTTACAATAAACTAGGCATGGCATGCATAAGAAACTTTTATCTTTTTCAATCACCAAGAATTTTTCTTCTCTCCTCCAAGCCACCCCCCTTGGCTGAAATTTTCAAAAGAAAAAATCCTCTCATTTTGCTTCCTCAATTGTTGATGAAAGCATACTCTTCTCAAAGAAAAATCGTCTAATTTTTCTAGTACAAAATTTTAAGGAATCTTCCCTGTTAGTGGTGGACCTAATTTGAAGGAATTTGAGCAAGGAGTGCTCTTGGATAGCTTGTAAATTATCTATCATCAAGAGCTAAGTTGTTTACAACTTAGTTGGAGCCAAAAACATCAGTCCTTGTGATTGATAGGTAAGAAATTCTAAACACACTATGTATGACATATGTTTGTGTTTTGGTTATTTGCTACACTTCATTGTGGGTGCTTGGTTTTTGTTATCATGAAAACATTTTTTTAAAAAAAACTTTCGTTGCGCTTCCGGGCATTGTAACCTATTCCATTTCAAGTGGTATTAGAGCTAAGATTACTTTTATGTGTAGCCAATACATGATATTATATTGAATATAATTTCTGACCGCATGAGATAATCGTTACAACAAATCAAGGACAATTTCGGGGAGGTTTTCGGGCAACAAGGGCAGCCCTACCCCCCCCCCCCCCCCCTTTTGAATAAAAAAAATTTCATGTTGGTCGGAATCCCGCGACGGAGCTCTGGAAACGACGATGACGACTAGGATTTTCAAAAGTTTTTTGGAATATCAAAGTGTCACGGGCCTTGAGTTGTTGGGCCATTAGATGTTTAACATAATTTGTGAAATTTAAGCCCTTAAGTTTAAATCTACAAAATTTGTATACATTTTCTCATAAAATAAATAATTGAAGTTGAACTTTAATTATTTATAGTAAATTGGGATTTACAATTCGATTATAAATAATATAATTAGAAAGTAAACAAATGAGTTTGTTTACTTTGTTGATTTAATTTATAATTGTGGCGGTTAGTGATTGTACCAATTGCAGATGCATAAGGATAGCTTGTCATTGCCGCTATCTCGGCATCAGTTTTGGGAGACATAGACTTCGATAGGGACACGCCATGACACATTGGTAGATGTCATCTCTTGGACTCAGCCATCGAGAACTACTTAATTATTTTATCAATGCATGTGGTTTGCATGAGACCAAGCAATCTTCTTGGTATATCTCTATATAATTGTATCCCCAATACAGAAGTTGTTTCACCCAAGTCCTGCATCAAGAACTTACTCGCTAACCGTATTTTAATTGATTGCAAATTCCTTACATCATTCTCAATGAGTAGAATGTCATCAACATAAAGTACCAGAAATGTCACAGCACTCCCACTGGCCTTCTTATACACACAAGGTTCCTCTGGATTCTTAGTAAAACCAAACTCTTTGATTGTACTATCGAATCTGAGGTTCCAACTCCTAGTTTCCTAATTTTAACCATAAATAGATTTTTGAAGTTTGCATACTATATACTCACTTCCGATAGATGTAAACCCTTCAGGTTCAGACATGTAAATATCTTCCTTAATATCCCCATTAAGAAAGGATGTCTTTACATCCAATTACCATATCTCATAGTCATACTATGCAGCTATGGCTAGCAATATCCTTATAGACTTTAGTATTGTAACTGGAGAAAAGGTTTCCTTATAGTCAACTCCTTGTCTCTGAGTATAGCCTCTTGCTACCAATCGCGCCTTGAAGGTCAATTCATTGCCATCTACCCCAAGTTTCCTTTTGTAAATCCATTTACACCCTATGGGAATAGTTCCCTCAGATGGATCCAAAAAATTCAACACTTGGTTCGAATGCATGGAATTCATCTCAGATTCCATTGCTTCAAGTCACATAGATGAATCGGCATCAGATAACGCTTCCTTGAATGTTATTGGATCACATCCATGGTTAGGCTCATCATGGGTGGTTTCGAGACTCTCTCGGATCTTCTAGGAATTTGTATCTCCTCTCTTGGCTCGACGGGTGTGGGTTCTACAATTGTGGTTGTCTCTCGAACCTCTTCGAGTGCTATCATCTCCCTGATAAACATAAAAATTGTACATTAATTAAATGTTTTATAATATAAATATATAGTTTTTGTTTTATTAAATGTTTAAATATTATATGTTTTATAATAAATTGTATAAAATATAAGTTGTTGTGTAATTACAAGTTTTTACTATTTTTACAGGTTCGATAAAACAAGAATAAACTTGACGTTGCAAATGGGATTAAGATGATTCTTGAACCTGTAGAAAGTTGATGTTAATATCTACAATATTGGTGGCAAGCATTAGATAAAAATCCTCTCACAATTGGGATCAAATTAATCAACAAATAAAGTTACCAAAGGAGTGGCAATTTTACCATGCTCTAGTATTTTGACCATATCTCTCAAATTACTTGGTCAAATGGTTTGAAAAAAATACCACAACTAGACAACTCAATTATCCACATGTTTTTTTTTAATGTGAAGAAGAAAATTCGGAGAAGAAGATTTTCAAAAGTAATGTGTAATATAATATAATATCTTGGAACACCAATGAAGACTTATGTGTAAAAAATAATATTTTATTTGTGGTTGTCTCCCCAAATTTGGCTTTAAATAGGGGTGCATTGTAATGTATTGAGATATCCCTCATTCTATGAACAAACCTTTGAGTTCATAATATTTCTCTCTATATTTTTCCTTTATTTCTTCATTTAAATATAATTAGCATGATAATTTCATATTCAAAGTTTTACACTTTGAATAATGAATAGCTAACTTCCTAAAGTTGAGATGAAAAGGTGAAACTCTTGGCATGATAATAAGGTTACTAAGAGGTAAGAATCTATGTTTTATATTATTTAATCATTATTTATTGTTTATGTTATATTTATTTCTTTAAGTATTTTTATACCCTACTTATAAGTGAGAGTTTTGATTTATTGTTGCTATATGTTACACTAAATTCTTGGAACCACTTAAATGTTAGTTTGGTATTACCAACCATTTAAAGTGGATGCCTTGATTTATTATATATGAATATATTATAATATTAATTTCTTGGTACCATTTAAATGTTAGTTTGGTTTTACCAACCATTTAAAGTGGGAACCTTGATTTACTATATACAAATATATCTTAATATTAATTTCTTGGTACCATTTAAATGTTAGTTTGGTTTTAACAACCATTTAAAGTAGGAACCTTGATTTAGTGTTTACAAATATATATAGCACATTAAATACTTGACCACATTTATAAGTTTTAGTATATATTATATACTTATAAGATAATAATATATAACATAATATAAATATGATTATTTAATATATTGGAACCATTTTATTAAGTGGATTTCAATATTGTTCGTTAATGTTAACTTTATTAAAATACCAAGAGTGGATCGTTTAATCTCAACTACTTAAATTAAAATTTGAACAATTAAAATTTACCCAATAAAGATTCAAACAATTAAAATTAAAAAGAAACAAAAACAAAATCAAAATCAAAAACAAAACAAAAAGACATTGTAGTGGACTTGTAATTACCTTAGCTTCCCTGTGGATACGATATCAGACTCACCGAATTATACTACTTGTGGACAACCTGCTCTTGGGAGTGCAACAATCAGAGTCGCAACAAGTTTTTGGCGCCGTTGCCGGGGAAGTATAATTTAATTTCAAGTCTATTTAATTTCCTTTATAGTTTATTTTTCTTTATTTGAATTTTTTGTTGCTTTTGTGTGTTTTTATTCTTTTGCATTTGCATTTGCATGATCATTTGGTCATGTACACTTAGTGGTCGACTCGTTCGAAATAACCCTTTATTTTTATAAAACATGGCGGAAGAACCCATCCAAGAAAATGAAGATGAAATTCAATCTCAACATGATCATGATAGACGAAGAACACTTAGAGATCACATGAATCCTACACGTACTAGTGCACCTTCATGTCTAGTTTTTCCCCCTGATGCATCTCATTTCAATTTTAAGCCTGGTATTATCCAACTTTTTCCCAACTTTCATGGCTTAGATTCTGAAAATCCATATATGCATTTACGAGAGTTTGAAGAAGTGTGCAACACATATAATGATCTAAATTGTAGCATGAACACCATTTGACTTATGTTTTTTCCTTTTTCTTTAAAAGATAAAGCTAAAACTTGGCTACAAAATCTTTGATCGGGATCCATTCGAACTTGGGATGAATTGCAACAACAATTTTTGAAAAAGTTTTTTCCATCACATAGAACAAATTCTTTCAAAAGGCAAATCATCACTTTCACTTAAAAACAAGGAGAAACTTTTTATCAGTGTTGGGATAGATACAAAGAATTGCTTAATCTTTGTCCACATCATGGTTTTGAAATTTGGAGGGTTGTTTCTCAATTTTATGAAGGCTTAACGCCTAAAGATTGCAAATGGTTGAATTTATGTGTAATGGAACATTTGAAGATAAAGATCCAAACGAGGCAATTGAGTATCTCGATTCATTAGCTGAAAATGCTCAAAATTGGGACACTATAGATACAATCGAACCATCAAACAAGATTCAATCTCCCACATATGGTGGAGGTATGTACACTCTCAAAGATGAACATGATCTTCAAGCTAGATTTACCTCTTTGGCAAGAAAAGTTGAGGCACTTGAATTGAAAAAGAATGGTCAATTAAAATCTGTTCAAGAAATTGTGTGTCACATCTGTGATACAAGTGATCATTTTACAAAAGATTGTCCCACTTTGCCCTCTTTTAAAGAATGTCTCCATGAACAAGCCAATGTTTTGAACAATTTCAAAAGGCCAAATTTTGAACCATTTTCTCAAAATTACAATCCAGATTGGCGAAATCATCCAAATTTTAGTTGGAGGAATGATAATGCTGCACAATTTCCGCAACCACATTTTCAAAATCAACAAAATTTTCAAAATTATGCACCTAATGTTCCTCCACCTAAAAGGAATTCGGAAGATTTATTGAATTCTTTCATTGCAAAGCAAGAGTCTATCAATACTCAAACTGCTCAAACCATGACAGATTTGAAAGATACTCTTGCTAAATTTGCATCTGCACTTAATGTAATGAAAAAAGTAAATTTCCTTCACAACCTCTGCCTAATCCCAAGGATCATCATTCACAAAATGGAACTTCTGGAACTCAACCGATGGATCAGGTAAAATCTGTTATTACCCTTCGAAGTGGTAAGGTTGTGGAAAAATCCATTCTTGAACCTTGTGAAGCTGATGATAAATCAACTCCAAAGTAAGGAAGTGGAACCCATAACTTGCGAAGAAGAGGTTCAACAGACAGTGTCACCACCATTCCCTAATGCATTGAAAAATACAAAAAAATCAAATTTGAATTCTGATATATATGATATTTTTAAACAAGTAAAAGTTAATATTCCTTTATTAGATGCAATAAAACAGGTACCATCATATGCCAAATTTTTGAAAGACTTGTTCACTGTGAAAAGAAAATTGAATGTGAAAAAGAAAGAATTTTTAGCCGAACAAGTAAGTGCAATCATTCAAAATAATAATACTTTGAAATACAAAGACCCTGGTTGTCCTACTATTTCATGTATTATTGGAGAACGAAAGATTAAAAAAGCCTTGCTTGATCTTGGAGCTAGTGTGAATTTACTTCCATATTCAGTTTATCAAGAACTCAATCTAAGTGAGTTAAAATCTACTTCGGTTACACTTTTACTTGCAGATAGATCTGTTAAAGTGCCAAGAGGTATGGTAGAAGACATATGGGTCCAAGTTGGTAACTTTGTATATCCTGCCGATTTCATAGTTTTAGATACATAACCTATCGAAGCTTGTAATGCAATTCCTGTAATTCTGGGTCGTCCATTTTTAGCAACTTCTAATGCTCTTATAAACTGCAAGAATGGATTAATGAAGTTGTCATTTGGTAACATGAACTTGGAGCTCAATGTTTTGAATCTTCGTAAGCAACCACATGACAAAGGAGATGAAAGTGAAGATGAAAATCTTATTGAAACTCTTGTGGAAGAAAACATTCAAGAAGAGAGTACTCGTGATCAATTAGATATTTGTTCAATTGAAACTGTTAAAGAAAATATTGAAATTGATTTTGATGATTTTATCAGGTATCACTTGTTACCAGAATCAGAGAAAGAATTTGATGCAAAATATGAGAACAAAGACGAACCACCCATATTGGAGTTAAAACCCTTGCCAGAAGAATTGAAGTATGCATTTCTTGGAGAAGATGAAACATATCCGATGGTAATTTCTTCCAAACTATCAAGTAATCAAGAAAGTAAATTAGTTGATATGCTTAAAAGACATAAAAATGCAATTGGTTGGACACTAAAAGATCTTAAGGGTATTAATCCACTAATTTGCACTCACAAAATTCACTTAGAAGAAAATGCTAAAACATCTCAACAACCACAAAGGAGATTAAATCCACACATGAAAGATGTTGTGAAAACTGAAGTTCTCAAACTACTTGATGTTGGGATTATCTACCCTATTTCTGATAGTAAGTGGGTAAGCCCAACACAAGTAGTTCCAAAAAAATCTGGCATCACAGTGATAAAAAATGAAAACGGTGAATTGTTAACAAGTCGAGTCCCATCTAGTTGGCGGATGTGTATTAAATATATAATATTAAATGACGCCACTGGAAAAGATCATTTTCTATTACCATTTTTGGATCAAATTTTAGAAAGAGTAACAGGTTATCCATAATATTGTTTTCTTGATGGATATTCAGGTTATTATCAAATTCCCATTGCACTCGAAGATCAAAATAAAACTACATTCACATGTCCTTTTGGAACATTTGCATTTAGAAGGATGCTATTTGGATTATGCAATGCCCCAGCAACATTTCAAAGATGTATGCTAAGCATTTTTTGCGACATGGTTAAAAATTGTTTGGAAATTTTCATGGATTATTTAACTGTTTTTGGGAATACATTTGATAATTGTCTTGAAAATTTGGAAAAAGTTTTAAAAAGATGCGAGGAAAAAGGTCTTATTTTAAATTGGGAAAAATGTCATTACATGATTACTTCTGGAATTGTTTTGGCACATGTCGTGTCATCTCATGGAATTGAAGTTGATAAAGCAAAAGTTGATGTCATTGCCAATTTACCCCCTCCAAAAACCATTAAAGAAATTAGCTCATTTTTGGGACATGCTGGATTTTATAGGAGGTTTATAAAGGACTTTAGTTTAATCTCTAAACCCATTTGTAACCTCTTAACAAAAGACAATGCATTTGAGTGGACTCAAGAATGTCAAAATGCTTTTGATAAAATCATTCGACATTTAACATCAGCTCCTATCATGCGACCTATTGATTGGTGTTTACCATTTGAAATCATGTGCGATGCGAGTGATTATGCAGTCGGTGCAGTATTTGGTCAAAGAAGAAACGGTAAGCCTTATGTGATATATTATGCAAGTAGAACTTTAAACAATGCTCAAATGAATTACACCACAACTGAAAAAGAACTACTTGCTGTAATATTTGCATTAGATAAATTTCGTTCTTATTTGATTAGATCAACGAATATTGTGTTTACTAATCATTCTGCTATTAGATATTTGTTGACCAAACATGATGCAAAGCCACGACCGATATGATGGATTTTGTTGCTCCAAGAATTTGATATTGTGATCAAAGATAAAAAAAAGGAACCGAGAATGTCGTAGCCGATCATTTATCGGGACTAGTAATATGATCATCTTGTGAAATGACACCAATTAACGATAATTTTCCTGATGAACATCTATTTTCAGTTACTACTACATCTTGGTTTGCTAACATAGTAAATTTTCTTGTGACAGGTAAAATGCTACCACAATGGAGTTCTCAAGATAAAAAAAAAAATTTTGAATGAGGTAAAAAACTTTTATTGGGATGATCCGTATCTGTTCAAGTATTGTCCAGATCAAATTTTTCGAAGTTGCATACCCGAGAATGAGGTAAGTAGTGTCATTAAATTTTGTCATTCAGAAGCATGCGGAGGACATTTTTCTTCAAAGAAAACGGGTGCAAAAATCTTGCAGTGTGGATTTTATTGGCCCACTTCGTTTAAAGACACCCACGAAATCTGCAAGATCTGTGAAAATTGTCAAAAACTGGGTGCGATTTCAAAAAGAAACATGCTGCATTTGAATCATATCATTGAAATTGAAATCTTTGACTGTTGGGGAATTGATTTTGTGGGACCTTTTCCACCGTCGTTTGGATACTTGTATATTTTAGTTGCATTTGATTATGTTTTCAAATGGATAGAGGCAATTCCATGTCGAACAAATGATCATAAAATCGTCATCAAATTTTTAAAAGAAAATATTTTTAGTAGATTTGTAATTCCTCGAGCCATGATAAGTGATGGAGGAACTCACTTTGTTAATAAACCATTTTCTTCATTAATGAAAAAATATGGTATTACTCATAAAGTAACTACTCCTTATCATCCTCAAACAAATGGACAAGTTGAATTAGCTAATAGGGAGATAAAGCAAATTTTGGAAAAAACTGTTAACTCAAATAGAAAAGATTGGTCTCTGCGACTTAGTGATGTACTTTGGGCATATGAACAGCTTTTAAAACATCATTGAATATGTATTCCTATAGGTTGGTTTATGGAAAACATTGTCATTTTCCTGTGGAATTGGAACATAAAGCTTATTGGGCGATCAAAACTTTAAATTCAAGCATGGATGATGCCAAAAAATTGCGTAAATTGCAACTTAATGAACTTGATGAATTCAGAAATGAAGCGTATGAGAATTCAAGGATTTATAAAGCAAAAATGAAGTCATTTCATGATAAAACAATTCTTAGAAAATCTTTTGAGATTGGAAAAAAAGTTTTGCTTTATAATTCTCGACTTCACATATTCCCAGGAAAATTACGATCAAGATGGACAGGCACATATGTTGTAAAGCATGTATATCTTTATGGAGCTGTGGATATTGAAAATCCTAAAAATGGTGATGTTTTTAAAGTGAATGGACAAAGGTTTAAACCATTTTTGGAAAATGAAATCTTTCAAGAAAAATTTATTTCCCTTTCTGATCCTTAAATTTTTATGTTGCATTTACTTTTGTTTGCTTTTGTTTCAGGTTTCTTTAGTCTTTTTACTTCCCGGTTAAATGGCGGATAACGGTACTCCGTGACTCTCATAGTTGTTAAATCAGTTTCCCACAATTGCTGATACAAAAATTAAAAAAAAATCATTTTTTTTGTTTTCAAAATGGATGAAATTCTCTCAAAAATTTGTAAATATTTTCCCTCTGTTTCTGAAAATGTTCTAAGAAAAATTTATGCAGGAAGGTGTGAAAGATTGAGATTGCTAATGCAAAAAGGAATTCTAGAAGATATTCGTCTTCTAATAGAAGCTAAGGTCCGATTAGGAGGACAAGTTCCACAATCATTGCTCATTCGGTATTTGCCTGGATTAGGAAAAAGCACTTATGAGAAAAACGAAGGGCCAAAAGTTTAGGGGTTTGTCATAAGTGTGCAAGATGGACTTGTGACAAACGATGCAGATCTTTGGGATGTGTTTCCAATAACAGAGAAGATAAAATTGGTTTCATTAAGAATGGGCTGAGTAAGGAGTCTTTAGATAACATCTTATTGACTTTTGAGACGCATTCTAGTGGACATGTGCATATTGAACTTCTCCGTTTATGGAAACAATTCCAAGATGAGCGTCATAGTCTTGGGAATCCGACTAAAAAAGACCATGTTTGCCAGTTTATAAGAAAATTGGATGGGAAGCATATTCTCGACTCATAGAAGGCGTTGAAGCCGTTTCTGGACGTAAAACAAGAGGAAAAGTGAGCCACAATCACACTACTGTTTATATGCATGTGTGTCATTATTATTTATTCTGTTTACAGCTGTGACCCATAGTTTTGTCATGATAACATATTACACCTATAAAATCTCTCATCTTTCTCTCTATTTTCGCAGACAAAATAAGAAAGTAAAAACATGGCTAGATCCTCTGCACAAACATTGAAAAATATTTGTGTATCTTGTGGGTCGAGTCCTGGAAAAAATGAAGTGTTTGTAGAAGCAGCGAATAATCTTGGAAAGATATTGGCTGAGATAAAAATTCCCTTGGTATATGGGGGAGGTAATATTGGGTTAATGGGATATGTTTCAACATCTGCTCATCTTGGAGGTAGTCAGGTTTTGGGTATTATTCCTACAGCTTTACCTGAAGGAAATATTACAGGTGTTACGATTGGGGAGGAATTAAAAGTTTCTTCTATGTATGAAAGAATCACTCAAATGATTGAAAATTCTGATGCTTTTATCGCACTAACAGGTGGTTTTGGTACATTAGAAGAAATTTTTCACACTGTTTCTTGGGCACAACTTAATATCCATAATAAACCTGTGGGCTTGTTGAATATCAATAATTATTATGACAGTTTGTTGACATTTCTTGATAAAGCTGTGGAACAGAATTTCATTTCAGAAAATTCACGACGGATGCTCATCTGTGCTTCGACTGCCGACCAATTAATTGATGATTTGGAAGCTTTTGTTCATAAGCCTGATCCGATGATAACAAAGATCAATTGGTCGCAATCAGGCAGTAAGAAAAGGAAGTTCGATCATTGATTCAAAAGTCGTGGATTGGCTTGCGTTTGTTTCAGTTTGTTATCTTCAATAAAATTCCAGGTGATATCTCTTTCATCATGTACTCTTTATTAATAGTTATTTTGACATTAGGGACAATGTCATATTCTGATTGGGGGGAGAATAAACTTATAAAAAAAATTAAAAAAATTTTAAAAATAAAAAATAAAATATATATATATATATATATATATATATTATTTTAAAATAAAATCATGTTTATTGTTTGTATCTTTAAAAAATAAAAAATAAAATATATATATATATTATTTTAAAATAAAATCATGTTTATTGTTTGTATTTTATTAATTTTTGCAAAAATATCATACATTACATGTTTGAAAGATTTAAATTAGAACATGCATTAATCTATTTAAGAATGTTTAAATTTTTATTTGAAAAAAAAAAGTCAATTTTAATATTCTGATCAATATAAAAATATGATTTATGAAATCTTTTTGAGTGATTAACCATTGTGATAAAATCAGGTATTAAAGTATATGGCCCAAGATATACCTTATAAGAGTGCTTAAAATTATAAACTCACACATATTTTGTAAGTGAGTGGAGAGGACTGAGAAAACAACTTTCGAGCCTTTACTGATCATGAAAGAGACTATCTATTGTTTAGATCTTGAGTTCTTTTTTTGAAAAAAAAAATGATATTTCCTGAAAAAAAAAAGGGGAAAAATACAAAAAGAAAGATATTGAAGATCTTTGTAATTTTTAAGTTATATGCTACGACCTATATATCGCTCATTAAAAAAAAAAGAAAAAGAAAAAAAGAAAGAAAGAGAGAAGTTTATTGTATAAATTAAATAAATATGTGGTCAAGAAGCATAAACTTAGTCTGATTCCATGATGTTATGAAAAAAAAAATATCAGGAAAAAATATATAATAAGAACAACTAGATTTTGAATCAATGGATTTTCTATCTTTTGATTAGTTTGGCTCGTTTGTCTGTCTGCATTCTGTAAACCATTTTTTCTGAGCATTTATCTGTATTCCAACTCCATGAGAGAAATCGTTGCCATAAATTGAAACATTTAATAACCTGTGAGGATAAGGAGTTTAGACCCGTGTACATTTAACTACCTGAAATAAGCTTTGAATTGATCATCTCAAATTATTTCATAAATTATAATTTTGATGATCTTGATATAACTTTGACAGTTTTCAAATTTAATTTAAACACTTAGATAGTTTTGATTACATTTTTATTTAAATTAATCAATATGTTTTGTATTACTATTAACGCTTACATTGCTAGGAACTAGCAATAAGCTTGTTGGGAGGTGTGATAAATATAAAAATTGTACATTAATTAAATGTTTTATAATATAAATATATAGTTTTTGTTTTATTAAATGTTTAAATATTATATGTTTTATAATAAATTGTTTAAAATATAAGTTGTTGTGTAATTACAAGTTTTTACTATTTTTACAGGTTCGATAAAACAAGAATAAACTTGACGTTGCAAATGGGATTAAGATGATTCTTGAACCTATAGAAAGTTGATGTTAATATCTACAATATTGGTGGCAAGCATGAGATAAAAATCCTCTCACAATTGGGATCAAATTAAGCAACAAATAAAGTTACCAAAAGAGTGGCAGTTTTACCATGCTCTAGTATTTTGACTATATCTCTCAAATTACTTGGTCAAATGGTTTGAAAAAAATACCACAACTAGACAACTCAAATATCCACATGTTTTTTTTTATGTGAAGAAGCAAATTCGGAGAAGAAGATTTTCAAAAGTAATGTGTAATATAATATAATATCTTGGAACACCAACACTACAAGAATTTTCAGAATCAACAACACACATACGACAACGGTTTTAGCTAAAACGGTTGTTAAAAAACTTTTTAACAACGGTTTTAGCTAAAACCGTAGATAACTTTTTAAGCAAACGACAACGGTTTTTATACAACCGTTGCCTTTTTGGGATCAAAGACAACGGTTTTTAGGTTCAATGACAACGGTTCTGTAAAACCGTTGTCTTTGAATGTTTATGACAACGGTTTCATGAACCGTTGTCTATTAGCGTGTTTTTTTGGACAATCGACAACGGTTTTAGAAAAACCGTTGTCTTTTGGGGGTCAAAGATAACGGTTTTTAGGGTCAATGACAACGGTTACAGAACCGTTGTCTTTGAACGTTAATGACAACGGTTTCATAAACCGTTGTCTATTAGCGTGTTTTTTGGACAATCGACAACGGTTTTAGAAAAACCGTTGTCGATTGGCGTTGATTAAAAATAGAACACAACGGTATATTAGCGACGGTAATAGATAAACGTCGCTACATTCATATTTGCGACGGTCAATTCAAACCGTCGCTAAAGTAAGCAACAGAATCAAGTGCACCCGTTGCTAATTTGAAATTAGCGACGCTTTATCTATAACTGTCGCAAATATTAACGACGCATTTTCTATAACCGTCGCGAATAGTAGCGACCGTTTTAGAAACACCGTCGCCAATTTCAAAAATTCGAACCCACCCAATTTCCCCTCCATTTTCTTCCACCACTCTCTATAAATACATGCAAATTCGCTCCATTTTCATCACTTACACGATTTTACAACTTCACAAGGCTTAAAATTTTTATCTCTTACACGATTTTACCACTTCACAACACTTAAAATTTTATCTCTTACACGATTTTACCACTTCAAAACAATTAAAATTTTTATCTCTTACACGATTTTATCACTTCACGACACTTAATTTTTTTTTATCTCTTACACGATTGTACCAATTAACAAAACAGATTTATTAAATTATTAATTTTTTTTATTTTACCGAAAATATTAGCTACATAATTCATGTATTAACTGTCGTTAAGTAGCGACGGTATTTTACATGAGCATCGTCGCTATATTTAGCGACAGTTAATGATAAACAGTCGCTACCGTTAGCGACGGTTATTAATAACCGTCGCTAAGTTTATTCACGGTTACAAAACCGTCGCTAATTGCAACGGGTTTTTTTATGAAGTCCGTCGCAAATATCATTTTACAACGGTTTTTCACCGTTGTCGTTGACGTCTACTACAACGGTTTTCCACCGATGTCTTTGAGCATACTTTTTAACCACAGGGGCTTTAACAACGGTTTTTTAAGACATACGACAACGGTTTTTCACCGTTGTATTTGACTTCTTCGACAACGGTTTTTCACCGTTGTCTTTGAGCGTATCCTTTAACCACATGAGCTTTAACAACGGTTTTTCAAGACATACCACAACGGTTTTCCACCGTTGTATTTGATGTCTACGACAACGGTTTTTCACCGTTGTCTTTGAGCGTACCCTTTAATCACATGGGATTTAGCAACGGTTTTTCAAGACATACAACAACGGTTTTTCACCGTTGTCTTTAGTCTTTTTTTTGTAGTGCAATGAAGACATATGTGTAAAAAAATAATAGTTTATTTGTGGTTGTCTCCCCAAATTTGGCTATAAATAGGGATGCATTGTAATGTATTGAAATATTCCTCATTCTATGAACAAACCTTTGAGTTCATAATATTTCTCTCTATATTTTTCCTTTATTTCTTCATTTAAATATAATTAGCATGATAATTTCATATTCAAAGTTTTACACTTTGAATAATGAATAGCTAACTTCCTAAAGTTGAGATGAAAAGGTGAAACTCTTGGCATGATAATAAGGTTACTAAAAGGTAAGAATCTATGTTTTTTTTATTTAATCATTATTTATTGTTTATGTTATATTTATTTCTTTAAGTATTTTTATATCCTACTTATAAGTGAGAGTTTTGATTTATTGTTGCTATATGTTACACTAAATTCTTGGAACCACTTAAATGTTAGTTTGGTATTACCAACCATTTAAAGTGGATGCCTTGATTTATTATATATGAATATATTATAATATTAATTTCTTGGTACCATTTAAATGTTAGTTTGGTTTTACCAACCATTTAAAGTGGGAACCTTGATTTACTATATATAAATATATCATAATATTAATTTATTGGTACCATTTAAATGTTAGTTTGGTTTTACCAACCATTTAAAGTGGGAACCTTGATTTAGTGTTTACAAATATATATAGCACATTAAATACTTGACAACATTTATAAGTTTTAGTATATATTATATACTTATAAGATAATAATATATAACATAATATAAATATGATTATTTAATATATTGGAACCATTTTATTAAGTGGATTCAATATTGTTCGTTAATGTTAACTTTATTAAAATACCAAGAGTGGATCCTTTAATCTCAACTACTTAAATTAAAATTTGAACAATTAAAATTTAACCATTAAAGATTCAAACAATTAAAATTAAAAAGAAACAAAAACAAAAACAAAAACAAAACAAAAAGACATTGTAGTGGACTTGTAATTACCTTAGCTTCCTTGTGGATACGATATCAGACTCACCGAATTATACTACTTGTGGACAACCTGCTCTTAGGAGTGCAACAATCAGAGTTGCAACACTCCCCTTTTCTATGGAACATAAATTCCTTTTCCAAAAAGGTTTCATTCCTAGAAATAAGTACATTTGTTTATTGGGGATGATAGAAAAAATATCCAATTGAATTTCTTGGATATCCCACAAAGTAACATAAAATGGAATGACTATCCAATTTATCTCCACTACTTGCTTCACGTAAGCAGGTCATCCCCATATTCTAAGGTAAGAATATTTGAGAGGCTTACCCATCCATATCTCATATGGTATCTTATCAACTGCTTTTGAATTGACAATGTTCAACAACAGTTCCATTGTCTCAAGTGCATATCCCCAAAAGGATGGCCGCAACTCCGTAAACCCCATCATAGACCTAACCATGTCCATCAAAGTCCGGTTACGACGCTCTGGAACAACATTCAATTGTGGTGTAGCTGGTGAAGTCCACTGCGAGAGAATCTCATTCTCCCTAAGATATTCTTGAAACTCGGCACTCAAGTACTCACCACCTAGATCCGATCGAAGTGACTTGATGCTTCGTCCCAACTTTTTGTCTACTTCATTTCTGAATTCTTTGAACCTTTCAAAGGCTTCATATTTGTATTTCATCAAATACACATACCCATACCTTGAAAAAAAAGCATAAAGGTGATGAAGTAGGAATGTCCTTGCTTAGTGGTGATGCTAAGTGGACCGCACACGTCAATAAGGATCAAATCCAATAATCATTGGGCTCTCTCCACGTGGCCTTTAAAGGGAATTTCGGTCATCTTTCCTTTTAGATAGTATTCACAAGTCGTGAGAGAATTAATATCAGACATATCAAACATGCCTACTCCCACCAGCTTGTTAATTCTTCTTAGGGAAATATGTCCTAATCGAGCATGCCATTACTTTGCCAAATTTAGAGTATCTTGTTTTCTCTTGTTTTTTGTTGTTATTTTTTGGACATTGTTTAGTAGAATATCTTTCAATTTTAAGTTATAGATATCGTTTTCAAGTTCTCCCCTACCAATCAAACATTCATTCTTGTAAATGTTGCAAACACCTTTGCTAAATAAAAAAGAATATCTATCTTTATCAAACATAGAAATGGAAACAATTTTTTCACCAAATCGGGTACAAACAAAATATCTTTTAAAATTAACTTAAAATCATTGTTCAACAATAAGTAAACATCTCCTACAGCCTTGGCAGCAACTCCTGATCCATTGCCCATCCTAAAAAAGGTCTCACCTTCCCTAAGTCTTCTAGTTATTCCCATCACCTGCAAATCATTACAGAGATGTGAGCCACAACCGATATCTAGTACCCAAGAAGTAGAGTTAATGGAAATGTTTACTTCAATGTAGAACATACCATTTCTTGAACCTTTCTGAGCAAGATATTCTTTGCAGTTACGCATCCAATGTCTAGGCTTCTTGCATTGATGACAAATATCAGCAGTCATTTCAGCCTTAACTTGTATGGCTACCATAGCGGGACTCGGATTTTGCCTCTTCAAGGGTACGTTCTTCTTGGGACGTTGGAAAGAAGCTTTTTTCCCCTCCCATGTGGACCAGTCTTCGTACCAGATGAAGAACCCATATAAAGAACCGACTTCTCTTTCTTGATGGTAGAATCAAATCTAACAAGCATATTCATCAACTTCTGAAGGGTAGGCTCCAGCTTGTTCATGTTGAAATTCACCACAAAAGGATCAAATGAGCTAGGCAACGACAAGAGGAACACGTCAGTGGTCAACTTCGATGGCAACATAAGATCCATGCCAACGAGCTTGTGCACAAGCCCAATCATCTTTAGGCCATGCTCATGGACCGAACCCCATCTCGTATGTGTAAAGTGATTAGCTCCTTGATAGTAGTATGCCTAAGAGGTCGTTTTTGCTCACCAAAGAGCTCTTTGAGATGCAAATGAATGTCACCAGCACTCTTAGCATCCTCAAAATGCCTCTGCAGTTCATCATTCATAGAAGTCTGCATATAACACTTTGCTCGCAAGTCATGGTCACACCAATCCTTGTACGTCTGCAATTCCTCAGGAGTGTAGCTAGTCGGAGCCTCAACAGGGGGCGACTCAGTTATTGTATATGCTATCCTTTCCGAATTCATGATGATTTTTAGGTTTGTTAGCCAATTGAGGTCATTAGGTCCGGCTAAAATGTGTTTATCGAGTATTGTAGATAACAGGTTGTGAATCGAAGACATTGTCAAATTTGTATTGAAAATTAAAAACAGATAAATATTAACGACTATTTTAAAATATTTAAGTAAGATATAAAGTATGGACTTTTACTTCATAAATTTTTACTCCCACTGTTTTGACATTTTTCACTACGGGAAACTCCTTTCCTCGGTAGGTACGTAAGGTCCAATTAGCAAATTATGATCCCTAATAATATCAGCCAATAATAATTCCTAAAGAGTAGTTTCCTATTGCATCTTCATTCAACCCTTTACGTAAATTTTTGTCTCACATTTTATTAGGACCCAATAATATGACGTCGTTCATCTTACATGTCAAGCCTTACCTATCGACATTGAACCTTAATGGATGGTTGCTATAAGTTCCCTCAATGATATGAGCCGAAATCATGGGATTTCTACGTAGTTCACATCATCATGTCAATGGATGTCATAGCTTTTCGGCATCAAGCACTACCCCAATAATATGAGCCGAACACTAAGCACGGATACTGTTCATCATGCATCCATTGTCAATGGAAGACACAAAAATTATAAACACATTTATAAGTCTCCTTTTTGGGCTTGATATTAATTTTGAATCTTGTTCAAAATGAGGGTTTTTAAATTTTGAAAGGTCTCATCATTAATTTTATTTAAAAGCTCGCCATGTTTGATCGTATGTGTGCCGGATTCATCCAATTTAGTTATTTTTATAATAATAACGCACATAATCAATATTTATAATATATCATGCATATATTATAAACAATAAACTAACAAGGATGATCAATCGTCCTAATACTAATGGACCGTGTGAGCCAAACACTGGCCTAGGTCCAATCCTAGGGAATGCATGGGATGAAAATGCATAATTACATAAGCTTTAAATATTTAAATATCTTCGATCTTCATAATCATCAATGCCCACCATCTTTTAATCTTGATCTTCCACTATACTAATATTTAAAAATAAATATCCATGGCAAATAGGGACACATCTCATGGGGTGGGAACGTGCTATAAACCAAGCCCACTTATAAATTGATAATTATTACAATCATTCAATACAAAATAGCATACACCTAGCAAATTGGGCTTGAGCTTTTGATCATCTTTCATACACAATATCACATATCATACACCATCAATTAATTATCACAATAATCAATTGATCCAATATTATATATCTTGATCCAATCACTAACCACCACGATTATAAATTAAAACAACAAAGTAAACAAACTCCTTTGTTTAATTTCTAATTAATTTATTTATAACTGAATTTCTTATAAATCACCATTTACTATAAATAATTAAATAGTCTGACTCCAATTATTTATTTTATGAGAAAATATATACAAAATTTTTAGATTTAAACTTAGGGCCCAAAAAAATATTTTTCACAAAAAAATTTGGCCCATTTAAATTTCACAGAATATGTCAATCACCTAATGGCCCAACAACTTAAGGCCCATTACACTTTGATATTCCAAAACACTTTTGAAAACCCTAGTCGTCATCTTCATTGCCGGAGCTCCGTCGCCGGATTTCTGCCAACAAAATTTTTTATTATAATTAAAACGTTGGGGCGTTTCAGGCAGCAACCATTCGCCGAAAAAGCCCCCCAATCCGGCCCTCGATTCGATGTTTCGATTTCTCATGTGGTTAGAAATAGGTTGGTTCTCAATATAATATCATGTATTTGCTACACAAAAAGTGACCTAAGCTCTGATACCACTTGAAAGGGAACGGAAAATGGGGGCCCGGAATGCGCAACAGAAGTTTTTTAAAAATATTACAAGCGAAAAACCAAGCATCCCTCACTAGTGTGTGGAAAATACAAAAACACAAACATACATAGGGTGTTTTAGTGTTTTACATATCAATCACGAGGATTGATGATGGCTCGAACTAAGTTGTTAAACAACTTAGCTCTTCAATGGGTAGACCACTCTATAAGCTTTCATTGAGCACTCCTTGCTCAAAATCAAGTCCACTACCAACTAGCTAGAACCACCTTACAATTGCACTGGGAAATGCAAGACATTTTTCTTTGAGAAGTTTTTTATCCTTTCATCAAATGAAGAAGCAAATATTTTTAAGAAATTGATGGAGAATTTCGGCCAAAGGGGAAGGGAAAAATGTAAAGGAAGACTTTTCTGGGTCTTTGAAAAAGTTAAAAGTGCTTGTGCAAGACATGCCTGGTTTATTGAAAAAGTTGTCTCCCAACTCTTCACCTCCCTTGCATGCAATTTGGGCTTGTAACATGTACAAAACCCATGGGCTATTATTTAAACATCTCAAACACATTTGAGATCAATTAAATCTTTACTTGAATTCACTCAAGCACACTAGTTGAATAATTATATCTAATTGGGCTCTACAATACCCAATTTTATTTAATTAATTCAACAGTTGAATTAATTTAATTATTTTGACTCTACTAGGTCCATTAGTGTTTAATTAATTCAACACTAGAATTAATTTAATTTAGTCCATAACAATGTTAATGAAATTAACAATTCCCAAATACATTATTTATTTGAGCCAAATTTTAATTTAGGAACACTTTCACAAATTAAAAGTTATATTCCCCATAATCCTCTTATAGAATTCATACTTCTATTTTTCTTTGCGCTTATAAACTCCTTTATAAGTCGAACAACACATTGAATTATTTTTCTTCTCAACGGGATCTAGAAAATTAGCACTTATGTGGTCCTCAGTGGTTCATTAATACAACTAGATTTGGGTTCAAATCTCTATGTGATTCGGGACTAAACATGTCCTTATATGAGCATATCCCAGTTGCTCTATTCTTACTTATCAGCTCCTTGATAATAAGAACGTCATAACTCAAGTCTGATAATAACCAACCAATCGTGTTAAACACCTAGCAACATCACTTACATGATTCCCTAGACGAATGATAGTGTCTGCAAGAGCGATTCCATTATGGTTAGCATATAGTATGGTCCCTTCATCTCATATATCTCGACCGATTCGACAAATATTGGTAAATCGAGAGTTGCCAAAGAATCGATACTATGTGTCATTTCGTAGTTGCATCGATGGTGTAATCTAAGAATCCCCTTTCTTACTTACCACCAACACTCTGATCAGAGATTTCAAACTACATATACATGAAATCACATAGGATATCCATGTCTGAAGGTAAGCGGTGAATCCCCGACTACAATGCACGATTCCTAGATGTTTCGACAAAACACCCAACCTTGCCACCTGATCAACCCATATGAGTCAGTAAACAAGTTAAAGTGCAATGCTAGCATATAGAGTCACATTGTTCTCCCGGGTCATAAGGACTAATGGTGTACAACCATAAACAAGGACGTTTCCACTCGATAAGTAAGAACCATTTGGAAAGTCCTTTATGGAGGGTTTTTCAGTGCACTCTACAAGGAGCACCTATCTGAATAATCGGACATCACAATGTCCCCTACCAATGAAAAATGGTACTCACATCGCAGATACTATTCTCAAACTCGAGCGGCCTTTATTATTCTGAACAACGGCTGAATCGTCTAGGAATATTTAGAAAATACAATATTCTAAATATGAGTTTCATGATACTCATCATATGAGCATCTCATATTCTTTCTACTATTTGTATATTCAAGGACTTTATCTATGAAACTAGAATGGGTATACAGATAAAGATGTGCCAAAACAATAATTTCAAATATTATTAAAATAAAGATTGTTTATACATAGAGTTTCAATGGGAAACCTCGGCCAACTCTTGGCTCGATGGGCACCTACTCTAAAACTTTCATCTTTTAGTCGACAGATAAATCTCAGTTGTAACCATGGTACCAGCGGCAGGTCAACATTGACCATTTTTCCATTCTGTGCCTTGGCCTATAGTTTCCGGAGACACCAACAACCACTTTTTGATTACTAGCCATTATTAAAATTTGATATTGGGTTCCCACAGGGCTTTGTCCCTCAAACGAGTTCCACTGGGGCTTTGTCCCTCACGAATCCCCATTTCCTTACCGTCACAATTAAGTAAATTCATTTAAAACATTTTCAGCATTTCTGTTAGGATCGGTTGATAGGTTGAAATGTGTTTAGAAGGCGGGCTTGAATAAACACTCATGATTTTATCGTCTTTTCGAATGAAGTGTCAGTTTTGTGACAAACTAAAACTAGGTATCTTGTCTGTCAATGAAAATCAGTTTAACTGATAACAGCTGCGGAAAGGAACTGATTGAAAGAAAGAATAAATAACTGAAGTAATAACACAAATATTTATGGATGTTCGGAGATTTGAATAAATCCTACATCACCCTTTCTATCACAAGGATAGGATATGCACTAAAAGACTTTGATCAATACAAAGATCGTACAGGCCCACTTCAGTTTGGACTTAACACTGCCAAAACTGAAACTCTTAGTTTACTAAATATCTTTCAGTTCTTCGACTGAATTTAGCACAACTGATCTAGTTAAGATCAAAATAAACAATACAACGATTTGTGCTTCTAAGATCGAAAGATAGCCTCAATTCTACAGATAAATCAGATAAGTGTGAGCTTTTCGATTCTTGAATAAGAGTTATAAATTCAGCAAGGTAACAACAAGCTTTGTGATAAAAGATAGATCGATGTGTTTCTTCAGCTGCTCCTCTCACCTATTTATAGGCTTCTCTTTAACGGTAACATTAAATATTATTTGAATCTTTATATCGATTGATTGCCACGTCAACATTCTTCTGACAATCGTACACTATAGCTCTGAAATTCGGCGTTCCACTATGGGTTACAGTCTGCTTTGTACTGTTTTCGGTTGAACTTCCTTTTCCAACTGATGACGTGTACAGCTGAATGATCAGCTGATTCGCTGGTAAGCTCACAACTGATTATATCAACTAATCAGTTTCCAACTGATCAGTCAGTTGTCTTTGAAAGTCGAGTTTGGCTGGTTTCAGTTGCCTTCGATAAACTGCGCATTAATCTTCAGTTGGACAACTGTCCGTTGATTTATGTAGTTTAGTTACTTCAAACTACTTGACCAGTTAACACAATTAATTAATCACTTAGTTTATCAAACCACCGAAATTAAGCTTCCAACAATTTCCTTCTTTTTGATGTGAAAAAAATTGTAAAGTATGAACTGATCAACCGAACTCAAAAATTATCCTTCGAATAAATTGTAGATAAAATATCTTTTCTAATGTACAGATTCGTACAAAGAATGAAACTCAGTCATCTATGTACAGATTTGGACAAAGAATAAAGAGTAAATAATTTCTTCTATGGTCTTCAACCAGCAACTGAAATCAGTTGATCTTCATATATATCTTCTTCTTCCCTTTGTCTTCTTCTGTCTCTCTTTCCCCCTTTTGGTCAAACTCATCAACCTTTCTTGACAAATTTCACATATCTGAGGACAGATTAGAAACTGCATTCATTAGGATGTCTTGGAGTAAATCCATTCGTTTTGAAATATTACTTTCCAGTTAGTCTAGACGTCTTGTCACTAATGCTTGCTTCTGGAAATGAGCTTCAGTTGAAACTATGTATTTGCGAAGCTCATCCATCTGAAATAACAAAGAAGTAACATCCTTCTGAATTTGCTGCAGTCGGCCCATGGTATTATCCTTAAAAGAATCAATCCTCATAGTGTGCAGAAATTGCATTGAACGTAGGTCAGAAATGGAAGTCATTATACCGGCGAGGTTGGTCTGAATATTTTTAATTTCTTCAAACAGAGACTTAGTTTCTATATTGATGCCTGGAGACATAGCTCCGGAAGTTTTTGGTTGCTCTCTGTTTTCTTTATTGAAAATGACCAGAGCCCCGTCAGTTGTTTCAGTTGTAGTATTGACCATTTATGAGGTCTCTTCTGGTAAGACTGGTTGTTGAGACTGAGGAGGAGAAGAGACAGTCGGAAGGACATAAGTAGTCGAAGGTTCTTCGGTTGTTTGAATAATTGGTTCTTCAGTTGTTTGAATAACTGGTTCTTCAGTTGGTTGAAAAGTTGGCTCTTCAGCTGGAACTTCTTCAATTGAGACTGAGTGCAGCTGAGCCTCTTCAGTTGGTTCTAAAATTTCTTGTTCAGTCACAACTTCTGACTGAACTGGCTCTTCAGTTTCTTCAAAAACTTGTTCAGTCAAGGCAGATGACTAAACTGCTTCGTCAGTTCTCAATTTTTCTTCTTCAGTTGTGGAGGGCAACTGAACCGGTTCGTCAATCATGACAACATCTTCAACTGATCTAGAAGTTTCCAGCTGAATATGAGAGGTTACTGATTTGATGACCTCATCGAGATTGGCCAATGATAATTCAGCTTCAGAATAAGGCGTTGGATCAGCAGATGATGTAGTTTGAGCAACTGATGTGGGAGGTTCAGTTACTTGTTGAATAGTTTCAGCAACTGTTTCCTTGGATGGCTCTTGAACTGACTGTTCAGCTGGCTCTTCATCAGTTGATAAATCTTGGGAATCCGCTGGAATGATCAGTTCATGATCTATTTCCCAGTTTTTTATCTCCATTTGTAATGCGAGAAGATTTGATTCCAGCTGATTATGCACAACTGTATCATTGAATGCGGTTGGACTGGTAGGATCATAATTCAGTCGCAATTCAGCAACTATCTTTTGAAGCATCTTAGCTCTTAGCTGATTGAAGAAATCATTCTTGCGCTCCAGAGCCTGAACAATTGTTGAAGCCTTGACTACTCTCAGAACAACAGCTTCCATATCAATAAATTTTTTCATTTTAGATTTCTTCAGAAGCTGTTGGGCAAATAATTATGTTCTGAACTTAACCCATTCATTGTAGGCCTTGATCTTGTTCTCTACAAACTCATTAATCTCCTACCAAATAAGATCAATATGCGTTTGAATGGCATTGGTTGTCATGGGTTCTTCTTGCATCTTCCCCTTCCCTTTCGAGTCAAGCAGGGCATGAGGAATGCTTAGCACTGAGGCAGTTGCGTCCATATTTTCTCTGATCACTATTTCCTTAGGTCTTGCAGTAGGTAGGGAAGTGTAGCCAGTAATAGTGATCAGTGGAGCCTTAACTCCAGCAAGCTTCTACTTGTCACCAGATTCAGTGACTTTCTTCTTCGGTAGAATGGTAGATAGAGGCAACTGATCCTCAGTTGAGGGTTCAGTTGGGACAGCTTTTAGTGGAACAGCCTCGATAGGCTTTTGAGCCCCTGACTACATCAATCGTTCAGTTGGGATGGTTCCAACTGTAGCAGCAGGTTTGGTCTTCAAGGTCCTTGGTTTCTTGATGACTTTAGGAGATGGAGTCCTCTCAGAATCAGTTCCACTGATAATTAGTTTACGTTTAAGAACCTTCTTCTGAGTCTCCTTCCTAGCTTTCTTAACTAATTTGGGAGCTCCTTCCATCCCAATCTCCTTCTTCACTTCAATAAACTTCTCAGGAGTCATATCCAGTTTCTGCTTGGGTGGCTGGACATTTTTGGCATTGAATATTTTCAGTTTCGAAGATTTCTCAGAAGCATCAGTCACCATCCCCTTGACCTTCAGCAAATATCTGAGCTGACCGCAAAGCCCTTTGGTTGTTTGGAAGACTGAAACATATTCTTCAGGATATTGAGGATAATGTTCCTCCAGTTCATCTTCTTTTCATCCATGATTGCAGACATAGCTTGAAATTTCTCCAGAGTAAGAGCAGCAAATGATCCTGCCTTTGCCAAGAGCCCCTTCGCTACAATATCAGCCAGCAATTGTATTCTAGCTTCAGTTCCTTCTTGTGATAAGAAACTTTGATCTTCTGACCATCAGCAGATAGATTAGTTTTCATATCCTCAATATCAAATAAGCTGACTAGCCCATCAGTGAGCAGTTGGAAAAGGTTGCAGAAGAACTCCTCCTCAATGATCAACAACTGACCATTGATAGTAGTTGCGATAGTGCCAGTTGTAGTGACATATCCATTTGCATAGAGTTCCTGGATCTCTTTGACATAGATTTCTTGGGAAGATAATCCCAGAAATTGTTTCAATCCAGCTGCATCAAGTTTCAGAAAAACATTCTTGACTCCTTCGTATTTTACAGTCAAGACTGAATCAAAGTCGATCGCCATGGCGTTCATGATATGTGCTGGGATCTGGTTTGCCATTTGATTTAATGAAATCTGCGAAAAAGATTACGGTTTGAGTAGAAATTTGCTCTGAATGCTTGAATGTGCGCATAAGAAGAAAAACTGAATTGGAGCCGGTATAGTACTGATGTAAGTCAGGTATAGTACTGATGTAAGTGACTCTTCAAATTATTGGACACGTGTCAATCCAGGAAAATTTGAATTAAAAACGTGTGTTCATGTGGTAAAAACGTGTGTAGAGTATTTAATGGATTATGTGGGTCCACGTTCCAAAATACTATTCATTGAAAGACAACATTTAATGCTTCGACAAACAGTCACATCATTTAATATATAGAATATTATTCGAATTATCAGTTAACATATTTGAAAAGATCAGTTGGGCCAGCAACTGAGTGACCAGTTGAAAATTAATTCAGTTCAGTTGAAGACCAACTGACTATTGTCTTCTCATTTAACTTTTTGTTCGATATTGCTGCTCAATAAATGCAAATAAATAAGGGTAAGAGAAACTTAGTCTGAATCAGTTTATGCTAAATGACTCTTTGTCTTCCTTTTATCTCTTGTCTATAAATTAAGATCATTGTCATTTGGTAATGACATCTGAACTCCAATGGATTGTGAAAGCAGCACACATGTCCCTCATCCTTCATAGAAGCCTCAACGTATTCAGGGATATAAAAGTTACGCTGAAGAATACGTCTTTAGAGAGTTTATGTCCGTTTAGACTGCCGCTTACTACATTTGTAATGCCCGAGAATCATATATGATTGATATATGGTGTTCTTGATATGTTAGAAATCGTATAGTTGAAATCATATTGAAGAACAGATACCGTATGAAATTGTTATGATTTATCATATTTGATTTGATTGAGATTATAAAGATTTGGGGCCAGATTAGTTTGTCGATCGATTATGAGTTGAGATTGGTATCTATTGATATTTGTATGGCTGGGTATATTGAGATTGTACAGTTATGCCGTTTAAACAGAATTATATTGAGTTCTGATTATATCCAGTATTAAATTAAGTGGTATAATGATATATTGTCATTTCCAGAGTGATTATTGACATATTCAAATTCGAGACTTCGACTTCGTAAGACCGAGAAAAGAAACGTATAAATCAATGTTAACCGGAGATCGACTCGAGTTAGATCTGAATTGAGTTTCCCAAAGTCACAAACTTTATTTTATTGTATTGATGTTTGCAATTCATGAGATTGATATGCTTAGTCTATTGATTTATAGCAAAGCATGTATTGAGTCATGGGCGGAGACGCCTAATGTTTGGGCGGATGTGCCTAGTCTTTGGCGGAGATGCCAAGTCTTCGGCTGAGTTGCCAAGACACTGGAAGTTTGGTTATATCGATGTTGCATAGAATTAGACCGCTTTCTATTGCGGAGATTCGATAAAAAGGACCAAGTCCGGGAATAGGAACGTACCGCCACCCTGAATGGGAGAGTAGGTGGGAGATTTGTTACGTTCTTATTCAAACCGGGATCCCTAGATTAGAGAAGAGTCGAGTTAGAGATTAAGAGTCAAGAGTTTGACTTATGGTTTATATCAATTCATGTCTTTCAGATTTTGATACATGTTATTTGATAACTGTTTATGCTTTCTTATATGCTTTTATATAATTGTACGTATACGTTGTTTATACTAGGAATGTTATTCTCACCGGAGTTATCCGGCTGTTGTTGTGTTTGTATGTGTGCATGACTACATATAGGACAGGATCAGGGTCGAGAAGAGGATGAGAGATTACAATTTAGCGTGGAGATCCGGGCCCAGAAGTAGAATAGGTTTCAGCACTTGATGTTTAGTAGTTGAACCCTAGTTTGATTTTAATGTATTGGTACAAGACTTGTACTTTTATTTTGACATGTATATGAGACTGGTTTTATTATGTTCCACACTTGTATTTTTTTTAAAAAAACTAGACCCAGTTTATTTAATTGATCAAATTATTCCCAAGAGTGATTAAGAGATGAATTTGCGTCTGGGTCCCCACAGCAGGTGGTATCAGAGCAGTAGGTTCAAGAGCTGTAGGTTCCATAGACTGAGATAGAAGCTAGTGAGCGAGGTAGATTGAGTTTTCTTCCTTGCTTTTGATTGCTAGCATGTTTTACTGCTTTAATACATGTTTACATGATTATCTGATTTTGATTAGCCAAGTTCTCTACATTGCTACGATTTGCTCCACATGTTGCCGAGAATGATGAAGTTGTTGCTGATCAGTTTATCAATGGGCTGAATCCTGAGATTTTTACATTGGTGAACACCGGGCGACCGAATAATTTTGCTGATGCCCTGAATAGAGCCAAAGGAGCAGAAGCGGGTCTGATGAGACAAAAATGAGCTTCGTATGTTCCTCCAGCACCAAGACCACATCAACCCCCTCCCAGATTTGAGAGTGGTAGCAGCAGTGGTGGGAAGAAAGACTACTTAAAAGCCCGAGGAAAACAGTTCAATAGGCCTGGTAGTAGTTCATCTAGCTCCAGTGGTTCCCGACAGAGCAGAAGTAGTACAGGGACTTATTGCATGACTTGCGGAGGGAGACATCCCACAGAGCAATGCCAAGGAGTACTTGGTTGTTGCCGCATATGCAGACAACAGGGACATATTGCTAGATTATGTCCACAGAGAGGTTCACAGGAATCCCAGGGAGCAGAATCAGCTGGATCAGTGGCTCAGATTGATAGACGATGATCAGCTGTTCATTATTTCCAGCCCCCACTGACTACTAATCCGTCACATCCAAGGCCAGGAGGAAGCCAGACAGTCAGCTAGCCTCCTAGGCAGCAGGACAAAGTATTTGTTTTGACTGAAGAACAGGCTCAGGAAGCACCAAATGATGTTGTTGCAGGTAACTATTCTCTTTTTGGTTACCCTGCATATGCATTGATTGATACGGGTCGTCCCATACATTTATTTCTGGGCGATTTGCTTTGATTCATGCATTGCCTGTTGAGTCATTATCTGCTGTAGTATCTGTCTCTTCTCCTTTGGGGACAAGCTTGATTTCAGTGAGTTCTGTGAAACATTGTATGCTGCAGTATGACGGGCATGATATTGAGTTAGATTGTATCGTACTTGGGTTATCTGATTTTGATTGTAATATCGGTATTGATATGCTGACCAAGTACAGAGCTACCGTTGATTTCTTTCATAAGATTGTGAGATTCAGACCTGAAATGGCTGAAGAATGGAAATTTTACGGTAATGGTTCTAGAGCTAGAATTCCTTTGATATATGTTATTTCTATGACTCGATTATTACAGAAAGGAGCAGAGGGATTCCTTGTCTATTCAGTTAACGTACTTAAATCGAGCCCATCATTGCCTGATTTTCCAGTGGTATGTGAGTTTGCTGACGTCTTCCCAGATGAGATTCCGGGATTGCCTCCGATTCGAGAGATAGACTTCAGCATTGAATTGGTACCAGGTACAGTTCCGATTTCTAGAGCTCCATACAGCATGTCACTGATTGAATTGAAAGAATTGAAAGAGCAGCTTGAATATTTACTGGCCAAGGATTACATTAGACCAAGTGTTTCTCCTTGGGGTTCTCCAGCTATTTTTATGGGTTTAAAGAACCGTGTGTTTAATAAGTATTTTGATGATTTTATGCTTATTTTATCGATGACATTCTGATACATGCAAAGAATATGACTGATTATGCCGAACATTTGACAATTGTGTTGAGTATTATGAGAACAAAGAAATTGCATGCAAAACTGTCAAAACGTGAGTTTTGGCTGAGATAGATTGTATTTTTGGGGCACATTATATCCGAAGATGATATAGCGGTTGATCTGAACAACGTTGAAGACGTGATCAGTTGGCCAAGACCAATATCAGTGTCAGAAATTCGCAGTTTTATGAGTTTAGCAGGTCATTATCGACAATTGGTGTTTCGAATTTAATTAAATATTGCTGTTTTCCTGAATCAGGGTTTGAGACAGATTGTAAACCTCTGAGATTATACACTGTTCAAGTTGAACCAGAGCTGATTTTGAGAATTAAAGCGAGTCAAAAAGTTGATCAGAACGTTCAGAACTCGATATCGATGGCAGGACATCTATCAGAATATCAGGTTCGTGACAGTGTTTCATATATGAATAATAGTATTTTTGTGCCAGATGTTTCAGATTTGAAACGACAGATATTGTCAGAAGCACACAGCAGTCGATTCAGTATTCATCCAGGTGGCAGAAAAATGTACAATGATTTGAAAAGACAGTTTTGGTCTAAACAGATGAAAGCTGATATTGCTGATTTTGTATCCGAATATCTGAATTGCCAACAGGTGAAAGCTGAAAGAAAGAAACCAGGAGGTCTATTACAGAGCTTGTCCATTCTTGAATGGAAATGGGATCACATTTCCATGGACTTCGTGGCGAAGCTACCACGTTCCTCCCGAGGTTGTGATGCGATTTGGGGTCGTTATTGAAAGATTGACCAAATCAGAACGCTTTATTCCATACAAGATGACGTACAGACATGACCAGATGGCAGAGATCTATGTCAGAGAAGTGGTTAGATTGCATGGAGTGCCTAAGTCTATTGTGTCAGACCGTGATCCTCGTTTTACTTCGCACTTTTGGCACAGCTTACAGCAGGCTCTAGGTACGAAGTTACATTTGAGTACCGCATATCATTATCAGACCGACGGACACTCAGAGCGGACTATCCAGACACTAGAGGATATTCTTAGAGCTGTAGTGCCACTTTGGGAGTTTTCGTACAACAACAACTATCAGACGAGTATAGAGATGGCACCGTTTGAAACGTTGTATGTCAAGAAGTGCAGATCCCCTCTATATTGGGACGATATCTCTGAGGTACCTGAGATTGGACCTGATATGATTCAAGAGATGACAGAGAAAGTGAAGGTGATTCAGAATAGAATGAAGACAACTCAAGACAGACAGGCTAAATATGCCAATGTTTGACGTAGACCGTTGGTATTTGAGGCAGGAGACAGGTTATTCTTGAGGATTTCTCCTTTCAGAGGCGTTGTCAGATTTGGCAAGAAAAAGAAGTTGTCTCCAAGATATATGGGTCGTATGATATTCATGAGAAGATAGAAGATCATGCCTATCGACTCGCATTACCGCCTTCTTGATCTGGAATACATGATGTCTTTCATGTATCGTTATTGCGAAATTATATTCCCGATGCTTCACATATTCTTCAGCCAGATGAGGCAGAACTAGATGAGACTCTGAGTTATTTCGAGAAGCCGATCCATATTCTTGAGCGTAAAGAAAAGCAACTCAGAAGAAGACTATTCATGTGACACCCTGACCCGTTACAATTAAAAATACAGCGGAA
The DNA here is from genome assembly GCF_022965805.1 of Primulina eburnea. Lineage (NCBI taxonomy): Eukaryota > Viridiplantae > Streptophyta > Magnoliopsida > Lamiales > Gesneriaceae > Primulina > Primulina eburnea. Next base: position 25,588,574 of record NC_133103.1, on the reverse strand, counting down.
TTTAAAATTTTCTTACAACTGGAAGGAGTTTCAAAATACATTTCCAAATTTCATCAAAAGTATCAACATGATCAACTAAATGATACATCAAAATACAAAACATCATTTTAATGATCATGTACAAAATATTGCTTGCAAAACAAACTACTTCCTTCCAATCTTCGTATGCATATGACTCCCATCCACAGTCAACGTCCTGGCCCGTCACTCTTATCTGCATCACATGAAAATAACTGAAATGAGTATCAAACTCAGCAAGTGGAACTCTTACATAGCAATGAACATAACATACTCTGAAAATCATAGCTTTAAAAACATAAATACCATCAACTCTGAAATAAATATCATAGCAATAGCATAGCAATAAGATGGTATTTCTCTTTACTCTGGTTGGATTGATATCAATAGTAACTCTGTCTGTGGTGCTCGTATCCCAATCGATATAAACCGATAACTCTGAGGGATATAAGCCTATGGTCGTTGATCAACTAATTGCATGCAATCTCTGACTATGTATCTATCAATCCAATAAAACATTTAAACTCTTTCTCTTGGCATTTAATCAATCACTTTGAAGTCTATACTCTTTGTATTCCCTTTTCAATACAATCGAGACATACAATGTCTCCAATATATATACAATTGAATCAATACATAGTTATGAAGCCAATGAAGGGAATAACACATTAAAATCTTTGAAACACAATACATATACTATCATGTGAGCACAAGGGATGAAATTCCACTTACAAACCACAATAACACCTTGAATCTAACTCTTGGTACACCACCTACAACAATAATCCATAAATAACACCAACATCAACTCAATATCCAAGAATCCAAGTCAAATAATCCATTAAACCAACAAATACATCAAACCTATAACATCTCTTTTCCAAAACCAAGAGATAACACAACCAAAAGCTTACCTTAGCTTCCTAGCACCAAGGAGAACTTCGATCTCTACTCGAAAATCCAACTAGAAGCTTGGATTGAAGATAGGAAATGAAAGAAATGGAGGAAAACCCTTGCTTGAAGAGAGAAAAACGAGATTGAGAGGAAATGGATGGGAAAAAGTGAAGTCATCTTATCCAAAAAGCTACTAAATATCTCACCCATACCTCAATAATGCATGACCGCGGGTGCGCTCAAACAAGCACCGCGGGTGCGCCATGCTCACGGCACTCCACCAATTTCTGAAACACTACGACCGCGGGTGCAGCGCTGCTAATACCGCGGGTGCGGTCTCTACCGCGGGTGCGGTCTCAACACCACCGCGGGTGCGGTGATGCCACGGCCCTCCAACAACAAAATTATGAACAGTACACCGCGGGGGCACTCCTACTATGAGCGCGGGTGCACTCTGGTCACGGCAATGAACACCACTCATGCAACTAAAATCAATCCGAAACACTGAAACAACGCAACCAACAACAACTACACCTCAAGACAATAATAACCAACAATATTATGGCCCATAAACACAACTCTAAACATCTAATCAAATAACCCAAATAAACATACAAAACTTAAACCGTACCGTACACCGGGCTCGGCTATTACAATCTCCCCTCCTTAAGGGAATTTCGTCCTCGAAATTGACGTCACTGCACGAACAACTCTGGATACTTCTCTCTCATCTCATCCTCTGGTTCCCACGTAGCCTCTTCGATCAAATGGTTCCTCCAAAGGACTTTAACGATGCCGATCTCTTTGTTTCTCAAAACTCTAACTTTGAGATCCAAAATCTGGACCGGAATCTCTTGGTAGGTCAAATTCGGCGTCAAGTCCAATGGCTCGTGGCGAAGAACATGGGAAGGATTCGCAATATACTTCCTCTGCATCGATACGTGAAAAACATTGTGGACTCTGTCAAGATCTGGCGGTAGGGCTAACCTATAGGCTCGATCACGAACTCTGTCCAAAATCTCAAAGGGACCAATAAACCTCGGACTCAACTTACCCTTCTTGCCAAATCGCATCACACACTTGAGAGGTGCTATCTTCAGAAACACGTGATCGCCAACCTCGAACTGCAAAGGTCTGCGATGAACATCTGCATAGCTCTTCTGTCTCGACTGCGCAGTCTTCATCCTCTCACGGATAACAGCAACAACATCGGCTGTCTGTTGGACCAACTCTTGTCCCAACATCTTCCTCTCACCAACCTCATCCCAATACAAGGGAGATCTACACTTCCTGCCATAAAGTGCTTCGTACGGTGCCATCCCAATCGTCGATTGGTAGCTATTGTTGTACGTGAACTCAACAAGAGGCAATTTGGAATCCCAGCTACTAGAATAATCAATAGTACAAGCTCTGAGCATATCCTCAAGAATCTGAATGACTCTCTCTGACTGACCGTCGCTCTGAGGGTGATAAGCTGTACTGAACGCTAACCGTGAACCCATAGCTCTGTGCAAACTCTTCCAAAACTCTGAGGTAAATCTAGGGTCACGATCAGACACAATCGACACAGGGACACCGTGAAGTCTAACAATCTCTGCTATATAATCCTCGGCATACTGGTTCATGGAATACGTCGTCTTGACTGGAAGAAAGTGCGCTGACTTGGTCAATCGATCAACGATAACCCAAATGGAATTAAAACCCTTCTGCGTCCTAGGAAGACCAGTCACGAAATCCATCGTAATATGCTCCCACTTCCACTGAGGAATCGGCAATGACAACAATGTCCCAGTAGGTCTCTGGTGCTCAATCTTCACCAGCTGACAAGTTAGACACTGAGAAATGAACAAAGCAATATCTTTCTTCATACCTGGCCACCAATAAAGTCGACGAAGATCCTGATACATTTTGGTGCTGCCTGGATGTATCGAATATGGCGCGGTATGAGCCTCTGTCAAGACGTCTCGCCGAATATCATCACCAACGGGAACACAAATACGGCCTCTGAAAGTCACCAAACCATCACCATTCAATCCAAACTCTAAGTTACTCCTCTCCTCAGCTCTAGCTCTCAACTCTAACAACTGCAAATCAGTAGCTTGCTCTCTACGGATCCTGTCCGTTAATGTAGCCCGAATGACCAATGCTGATAGACGAGCAATGGTACCCGGAACTACGAAATCAATCTCCTCTCTCTGCAAGTCCATCAACAAAGGTCTCTGAATCAAAGAACTCAAAGAAGAACTCGAATTACGGCTCAAAGCATCAGCCACAACGTTCGCCTTCCCTGGGTGGTAACTGATAGTCACATCATAGTCTTTGACAAGCTCTAACCACCTCCTCTGCCGCATGTTGAGCTCTTTCTGGGAAAACAGATACTTCAAACTCTTGTGGTCTGTGAAGATCTCACACTTTTCGCCATACAAATAATGTCTCCAAATCTTCAAGGCGAAAACCACAGCTGCTAGCTCCAAATCGTGCGTCGGATAATTCTTCTCATAGTCTTTCAACGGGCGAGAAGCATAGGCAATAACCTTACCTCGCTGCATCAGCACTGCACCAAGGCCTTTCTTCGACGCATCGGTATAGACAACAAAATCCTCTGAACCACTGGGTAATGAAAGAACAGGAGCTGTCGTCAATCTATCCTTCAACTCTTGAAATGCACTCTGGCAATCAATGGACCACTCAAACTTCACAGTCTTCCTCGTCAAATTGGTCAATGGCAAGGCAATCTTGGAGAAATCTGAAATAAAGCGACGATAATAACCTGCCAAACCAAGGAAACTGCGTACCTCAGAAACAGAAGTAGGAATAGGCCATCTCTGAACAGCCTCTATCTTCACTGGATCAACAGCAATGCCATTCTTTGAAACCACATGGCCTAGAAAAGAAATTCGATCCAACCAAAATTCACACTTCTTCAACTTAGCATACAGCCTCTTCTCCCTCAACAAACGGAGAACAACTCTGAGATGCTCTGGATGAAGCTCTCTGCTCTTGGAATAGATCAAGATGTCGTCGATGAAGACAATGACAAAGCCATCCAAATACGGCTTGAACACACGGTTCATCAGGTCCATGAAAACTGAAGGAGCATTGGTCAGACCAAAAGACATCACAAGAAACTCATAGTGACCATACCTGGTCCGGAACGCTGTCTTAGGGATATCAGACTCCCTAACCTTCAACTGATAATAGCCAGACCGAAGATCAATCTTCGAAAATACAGTGGCACCATGAAGTTGGTCAAACAAATCATCTATCCATGGCAACGGATACTTGTTCTTGATCGTCACTTTGTTGAGCTCCCTATAGTCGATACACAGCCGCAAAGACCCATCTTTCTTCTTAACGAAAAGAACCGGAGCTCCCCAAGGCGAAGAACTCGGACGAATAAAACCCTTGTCCAAAAGTTCCTGCAACTGCGTCTTCAACTCCTTCATCTCGGTAGGGGCCATTTGGTACGGAGCCTTAGAAATAGGAACCGTACCTGGAGCTAGATCAATCACAAACTCAACGTCTCTGTCCGGCGGCAAACCCGGCACATCATCCTCAAACACATCAGCAAACTCCCTCACAACATCAATATCATCAATATTCAACTTAATCATTCTATTCACATCCACAATCGAAGCCAGAAACACATCACAGCCTCTACACATCAACTTCTCAGCCTCAAGACAAGAAATAAAAGGAAGGACCAGCGAAGTACCTGCACTGGCGAGAACTCCTCCCTTAATGCTATCATCTGCAAAGGTCACCGTCTTAGCAACACAATCAATCACTGCACGATAAGTCGAAAGCCAATCTATGCCAAGAATAACATCAAAGGCAACCATCGGGATAACAATCAAATCAGCAAAAACAACTCGCTCCTCAATATGAATAGGGCATGCATAAACAATAGACGTCGGGCACAACACGTCCCCCGAAGGCAAAACAACATTAAGCTGGAGGGGAAGAATGGAAGGAACTATACCCAAAGATCTCAAAAACAATTCAGACATAAAAGAATGAGTAGCACCAGTATCAATCAAAGTCGTAGCTACTCTGCCTGAAATCAAAATAGTGCTAGAGATCACAGAAGAATCATGATTAATACCTTCCTTGGTCATCGAAAAGATACGACCCTGCACTTTATCCTTGCTCGCTCCTCTAGGACAATCTCTGGCAATGTGGCCTGCCGTGCCACAACGATAACAAGAATGAGTGCCAAATCTGCACTCTCCTCTATGATGTCTGCTGCACTTAGGACACAGCGGCTTCTCGGGATCAACTGGGACTGACGGTGGTCTAGGACTCGGCTCTATCTTGCCTTTCCTTTTGAAACGATCTTTGCCTCTCTGATTCGAACTCTGGCCTCTCTGAGCAATAGCTTGATGCCTCTCCTGCCTCTCTCTGGTGATATCCTTGTCATCCTGCTCAGCCAACAAAGCCTTGGACACGATCTCCTTGAAAGTCACAGCCTTGGACATGTAAATGTCCCTCCGAATCTCTGCTCTAAGGCCTCGAATGAAGTGAGCGCCTTTGTCCTTGTCGTTGGAAGCAATATACGGAGCAAATAAACAACCCTCCTTGAACTTGAGAATGTACTCATCAACGTTCAAGCTCCCCTGTCGAAGCTCCAAGAACTCCGTAACCTTCCTCGCTCGAAGTGCGTCGGGGAAATACTTGTCATAGAAAAGATCGGTGAACTCTGACCACTTCAACGCTGAAACATCAACACCAACCTTCGTTGCATTCCACAAGATACGTGCACCCTTTACCAACATGAATACTGCACAACTGATTCTGTCTTTATCTTCGTACTGAAGATGATCGAAGATCGCCTCTAGAGCCTTGATCCACTCCACTGCAACTAAAGGATCACTGCTACCTGCGAATTCCGGTGGATCCATCCTCTTGAAAGCAGAAAAGACGGCATCAGTGCTAACTACCTGAGCTACTTGGCCTCTCACTTGGCCTCTACCTTGTCCTGTTCCTTGCAATCGAAGCAGCTGCTGAATCTACTCACTATGGACTTTGGCCTGCTCCTTAAGTAACTTGCCAAACTCGCCGACAACTCTCGAGGAAGAACTATCCTCACCCTCTACAGCTTTCCTCTTAGGAGGCATACTCTACAATGTGCTCACAAAACACCAATCAATAGATAACAATGAATAGATGCAAAGAAACATACCCGGACAGTTGAAAGTAGACGAAGTCATATGCATTGGTCCGAAGAACTGTACTCTGATACCACTAAATGTGACACCCTGACCCGTTACAATTAAAAATACAGCGGAATTTAAAATTTTCTTACAACTGGAAGGAGTTTCAAAATACATTTCCAAATTTCATCAAAAGTATCAACATGATCAACTAAATGATACATCAAAATACAAAACATCATTTTAATGATCATGTACAAAATATTGCTTGCAAAACAAACTACTTCCTTCCAATCTTCGTATGCATATGACTCCCATCCACAGTCAATGTCCTGGCCCGTCACTCTTATCTGCATCACATGAAAATAACTGAAATGAGTATCAAACTCAGGAAGTGGAACTCTTACATAGCAATGAACATAACATACTCTGAAAATCATAGCTTTAAAAACATAAATACCATCAACTCTGAAATAAATATCATAGCAATAGCATAGCAATAAGATGGTATTTCTCTTTACTCTGGTTGGATTGATATCAATAGTAACTCTGTCTGTGGTGCTCGTATCCCAATCGATATAAACCGATAACTCTGAGGGATATAAGCCTATGGTCGTTGATCAACTAATTGCATGCAATCTCTGACTATGTATCTATCAATCCAATAAAACATTTAAACTCTTTCTCTTGGCATTTAATCAATCACTTTGAAGTCTATACTCTTTGTATTCCCTTTTCAATACAATCGAGACATACAATGTCTCCAATATATATACAATTGAATCAATACATAGTTATGAAGCCAATGAACGGAATAACACATTAAAATCTTTGAAACACAATACATATACTATCATGTGAGCACAAGGGATGAAATTCCACTTACAAACCACAATAACACCTTGAATCTAACTCTTGGTACACCACCTACAACAATAATCCATAAATAACACCAACATCAACTCAATATCCAAGAATCCAAGTCAAATAATCCATTAAACCAACAAATACATCAAACCTATAACATCTCTTTTCCAAAACCAAGAGATAACACAACCAAAAGCTTACCTTAGCTTCCTAGCACCAAGGAGAACTTCGATCTCTACTCGAAAATCCAACTAGAAGCTTGGATTGAAGATAGGAAATGAAAGAAATGGAGGAAAACCCTTGCTTGAAGAGAGAAAAACGAGATTGAGAGGAAAGGGATGGGAAAAAGTGAAGTCATCTTATCCAAAAAGCTACTAAATATCTCGCCCATACCTCAATAATGCATGACCGCGGGTGCGCTCAAACAAGCACCGCGGGTGCGCCATGCTCACGGCACTCCACCAATTTCTGAAACACTACGACCGCGGGTGCGGCGCTGCTAATACCGCGGGTGCGGTCTCTACCTCGGGTGCGGTCTCAACACCACCGCGGGTGCGGTGATGCCACGGCCCTCCAACAACAAAATTATGAACAGTACACCGCGGGGGCACTCCTACTATGAGCGCGGGTGCACTCTGGTCACGGCAATGAACACCACTCATGCAACTAAAATCAATCCGAAACACTGAAACAACGCAACCAACAACAACTACACCTCAAGACAATAATAACCAACAATACTATGGCCCATAAACAAAACTCTAAACATCTAATCAAATAACCCAAATAAACATACAAAACTTAAACCGTACCGTACACCGGGCTCGGCTATTACAATTCCGCTTGTGAAAATTCAGTAAAGTCGTCATGTAGTATCCCGATGCCTAATTTGAGTTAATTATTGGATTAATTGTATTTCGGTGGGATCGGAAGGACCGAACCGGGTTCGGATCGTCCGAAGTTGGTTCGGATCGTCCGAAGTGGGTTCGGATCGTCCGCTCTGTTCGGAGTCAGACGAGTCATGTCATGTCAGAGTTCGGATCGTCCGATCAGGGTTCGGATCGTCCGAAGACAGGTGGCTGGACACGTGGAAGACATGCAATGTTCGGATCGTCCGAAGTGGATCGGATCGTCCGAAGTGTACCGGATCGGAGCGTCCGGAGTGGATCGGATCGTCCGATCGTTGTCTATAAATAGAAGCGCGAGGCTTCACTTTTCACTCGCCAATTCCGAGAGTTCCAGAGCGTTTTAGTCGTTTCTGATGGGTTTCTAGTCTTTTCCCGAGGTTCGGGCACTAGCGGGGAGCTACTGGTTTTGTAGCGGAGCTGTGCTCTAGTTGGGGGCTAGCGGCATCAGTGGGCTGACTACGGACGCAGGTATAGTTCTGGGTTCCCTTTGAGATTTGGGAGTATCTATTAGTCTAGTTAAGGCTTTTAGATGTGGTTTAGTGATATGGTATCACTTGGATTGTAGGCTTGATTCTAGGGCTGATTGCTAGGATCTACTGGTTTGAGGTACGAAAGTACTATCCGAGATAGCAGGATTGAGTATGCTTTACTATGTGTTGCATGTTTATATGTTGCATTATTATCTGTCATATGATGCATGGTTTATTATGCGGCATTTGCATAATCATGTTGAGCCTGATTATCTTTGAGATAGCCTGTTGAGAGGGTGCTCAGCCCTCGTTTGTTGTGGATGGTTGGACCCCGTTGGCCGACGGTGGTCAGGTCACCGGTATATCCACAGGTTTATTTTGGTATGGGAGCCACCTCCTGGTGCGACGGCGCAGAGTGCTACATACCTTGACGTCATTTGTCTGAGCAGTATTTCGATATACCCAGATCCTGGTATCCAGTACATTTTGCATACATGCATGTCATAGTCTTGTATACTCATGCTTTCGGTACTGAGCGTTTTATGCTCACGTCCTCGGTTTTTCTCTGTTATGGACACCCTATTCGATGGGGCAGGTCTCAGGTTAGACGGTCCAGGAGGGAGTGGACAGGGAGCTGGCAGAGGTTGACCTGTAGTTGTTGGTATTTGTTCTTAGTATTTAGTTCGATCTGGTTGTTTAAGTATTTTGTACTTACAGATTCGATTGGGTTGTATTACTGTTTTTCCGCTGTTTACCTGATTTAGTTTTAAATGTTAATTTTGCATGCTTAAGTTCTGATTAGTAGGTGATTCTGGAACGGGTCACTACATTTATGGTATCAGAGCATGCATTAAGATTTTGGGATTTAGAACTGTTCTTTTGGGTTTAATCTCTGGTAACTTTTGTAGCTAAGAGATGTCTGGTTTTGACGACGATGCTAGTAGTCATGGAAGCGTTGGACGCTGGGAAGACCGCGACGATCGGGAACGTCGTCGAGAGCATCGAGAACGTCATCAACACCGTCGTGATGAGCCTCGGAGTTTTAGTATGCATCGGTTCTTGCAGATGGGGCCGAAACCTCTTTCGGGCGGTGAGACTCCGGATGTTGCGGAGAACTGGCTTGAGAGGATGGAGAGCTGCTTCAAGACTTTTCAGTGCTCGGCGGAGCAGCAGATTGATACCCTTGATTTCTTGCTGGAGGGTGGTGCGCGCAAGTGGTGGAGGTCTACCTCTGCACCGATAGTTCAGCGACAGGGTCGAGTTCTTTGGGCCGATTTCCGAGCCGCTTTCATGTTGCTTTATTTTCCGCCAGCTCTTCTGCAGACCAAGGCGATTGAGTTGATCAATCTGAAGCAGGGAAGTTTGTCTGTTGATGAGTATCAGCAGAAGTTCTTTGAGTTGCTTCCATATGTTCCGCATGTCAGTGACAATGCTAGTGCCAAGTATAACCATTTTCTTCAGGGCCTCAATCAGGAGATTTATGATCGGGTTGTTGTCTGCGATGATCCGACATCGTATGAGGGCCTTGTAAATCGTTGTCGCCAGGCTGAGGGCAGTTTGTTGAGAGGTCGAGCCATGCAGTCTGCTCGTCCTACTAGTTCTTTGGGTCCCCGCGCCCAAGCATTTAAGAAAGCTGGATCTACTTCTTCTTCTTCTGGATCTGGAGGAGTTCACCATTTTGGGAAGAAGAGGGGCCCGTGTCAGCACTGCGGGAAGGATCACCCGACGGAGCGTTGTCGCAGAATTGCGGGTGCTTGTTACAAGTGCGGTCAGATGGGCCACATGAAGAGAGATTGTCCACAGACGGGCGGAGGATCAGGATCTGGTTCTCAGGCTTCAGTTCATCAGAGGCCACAGCAGGGACAGTCTACTCAGGGTTCTAACCTCCGACCGCGTACTCAAGGGCAGGTCTTTGCTCTTAACCAGGATCAGGCGGCTGAGGAGAACGAGAGAGTTATCGCAGGTGTGTTTTTATTATGTGGATTACCTGCTTACGTTCTCATTGACACTGGTGCATCGCATTCATTCATATCTGCGAGGTTTGCTAAGCGTCATGCATTACCCTTCACTTCTTTGGACGTTGTGGTATCTGTTTCCACACCGATGGGTCATTCGGTGTTAGCTAAACGTCTAGTTTTGGGTTGTCCTCTAGAGTTTGAGGGTAATATTTTAACTGCTAATTTGATGATTCTTGCGATTGAGGATTTTGATTGCATTCTGGGAATAGATGTGCTGACTGTGTTTAGAGCTACTGTGGACTGTTATCAGAAGTTTGTGCAGTTTCGTCCAGTTGAGGGCGACAGTTGGTTTTTCTATGGAGAGGGAGCGCGACCCCCGATGCCTGTGGTTTCTGCTCTGAAAGCCTGTCGTGCTTTAGAGTCGGGCGGGGAAGGCTACCTTATCTATGCTATTGATTCGTCCGCAGTTAGTGTTGGTATCAGTGACATCCCAGTGGTTTGCGATTTTCCGGATGTTTTTCCCGAGGAGATTCCTGGTTTTCCTCCCGTTCGGGAAGTGGATTTCGGCATTGATTTAGTGCCAGGCACGGCACCAATCTCTAGGGCTCCTTATCGTTTAGCTCCATCGGAGATGCAAGAATTGAAACAGCAGTTGCAGGATCTTCTTGACAAGGGGTATATTCGACCCAGTGTGTCCCCGTGGGGAGCACCAGTTCTTTTTGTCAAAAAGAAGGATGGTTCTATGCGGCTCTGCATAGATTATCGGCAGTTGAATCGTGCGACGATAAAGAATAAGTATCCGTTGCCACGGATTGATGATTTATTTGATCAACTGCAAGGTACCTCTGTGTATTCCAAGATTGATTTAAGGTCTGGTTATCATCAGCTTCGAGTTCATCAGGGAGATATATCGAAGACTGCATTCAGGACCCGGTATGGGCATTATGAGTTTCTGGTTATGCCTTTTGGGGTGACGAATGCACCAGCAGTTTTTATGGATCTGATGAATCGGGTTTTTCGGGATTTCTTGGATAAGTTTGTTGTGGTGTTTATAGATGATATCTTAATCTATTCGCATGATCAGCAAGAACACGCACAACACTTAAGGATTATTTTACAGACACTTCGCGAGAATCAGCTTTATGCGAAGTTGAGTAAATGTGAGTTTTGGATTGACAGGGTTGTATTCCTTGGTCATGTCATTTCTAGCGAGGGAGTTTCAGTTGACCCGAGCAAGGTGGAAGCGGTATTGAACTGGTCGCGTCCGACGACAGTAGCCGAGATCCGCAGTTTTCTGGGATTGGCTGGGTATTATCGCCGTTTCATTGCCAACTTCTCTCAGATTGCTAAGCCACTCACTCAGCTCACTCGGAAAGATGTTTCATTTGAGTGGACATCAGAGTGCGAAGAGAGTTTCTGGGAACTTCGCAGACGTTTGACATCTGCGCCTGTTTTGGCTTTACCGTCTGGATCTGGTGGTTTCAGTGTTTACACCGATGCCTCTTTGCAGGGACTAGGGTGTGTTCTGATGCAGAATGAGCATGTGATTGCTTATGCGTCGAGACAGTTAAAGCCTCATGAGGAAAACTATCCTGTTCATGATCTGGAATTAGCAGCGATCGTTTTTGCTTTGAAAATCTGGCGCCATTATCTGTATGGTGAGCGATTTGAGATCTTCACTGATCATAAGAGTTTGAAGTATCTGTTCACTCAGGCTGAGTTGAACATGCGTCAGCGTCGTTGGATGGATCTACTCAAAGATTACGATTGTGAGATCAAGTATCATCCAGGATCTGCGAATCTCACGGCCGATGCTCTTAGCCGCAAGGTGAGGTTATCTGCTCTTCAGACTTGTGCGGTATCTGGGATTATTCAGGATTTCTGTTCGATGGGATTCAATTGTAAGCATCGGAAGGGAACAGAGAGTATCCGTATAGCTACTATTTTGTCCGAGCCAGTTTTGTATTCTCGGATTAGAGATGCTCAGATGTCTGATTCTAAGGTTCAGAAATTAGCTCGGTTGGCTGATGGAGATAATACTTCTGGATTCCACTATCAGTCCGAGGGTCTTTTGTGCTTATCTGGTCGTGTTGTTGTACCGGAAGATGACACTTTGAGGGAGGAGATTTTGTCCCAGGCTCATCGTAGCAAGTTGAGTGTTCATCCAGGGAGCAACAAAATGTATAAGGATTTGAGGACTCGATTTTGGTGGAAAGGTATGAAACGTAATGTTTATCAATATGTCTCCAAATGCCTAGTCTGTCAGCAGGTGAAGGCTGAGTATCGACGACCTGGAGGTTTGTTGCAGAATCTTCCTATTCCAGAGTGGAAGTGGGAGCATATCACGATGGACTTCGTGACTCACTTGCCTATGTCTGTGGGGAATAGAGATGCTATCTGGGTGGTAGTGGATCGACTTACTAAGTCTGCCCATTTTCTTCCATATAACAGAGATTTCACTTTCGATCGGATGGCACGGTTGTACATTCAGGAGATTGTACGGTTTCATGGTGTGCCCGTGAGTATCGTTAGTGACAGAGATCCTCGATTTACGTCTAGATTTTGGGGCAGCTTTCAGCAAGCTTTGGGCACTACCTTGAGTTTGAGTACTGCATATCACCCAGAGACTGACGGTCAGTCAGAGAGGACTATTCGTACTCTTGAGGATATGTTGAGATCTTGTGTGATGGATTTCGGGCCAGCTTGGCAGGATCATCTGCCACTGATAGAGTTTGCATACAACAACAGTTTTCATAGGAGTATTGGTATGTCTCCGTTTGAAGCATTGTATGGTCGACGTTGTCGTACTCCCCTGTTCTGGGAAGAAGTCGGAGAACGACAGGTCGAGGGTCCAGAATTGATTCAGCAGGCCATGGACAAAGTTCTTGTGATCAAACAGCGGATTAAGACTGCTCAGGATCGACAAGCAAGTTATGCGAACACCAAGCGCAGACCTCTTCATTTTGATGCAGGCGAGAAAGTGTTTCTCAAGGTATCACCTTTTCGGAGGATTCTGAGATTTGGACTCAAGGGTAAGCTATCTCCGAGATTCATTGGTCCTTTTGAGATCTTAGAATGTGTGGGAGATTTGGCCTACAGATTAGCTTTGCCACCGTATCTGTCTAGTGTTCACAATGTGTTTCATGTGTCCTTGCTGAGACGATACGTAGCGGATGAGTCTCATGTTTTACATCCAACAGAAGTTCAGCTGAATCCGGATTTGTCTTTTGTGGAAAGACCGGTTTCGATCTTAGACCGGAAGGATAAGGTACTGCGGAATAAGACTATTCCTCTTGTCTTAGTGCAGTGGCAGCGCCGAGGTACTGAAGAAGCTACTTGGGAACTAGAGAGTCGCATGCGGTCAGAGCATCCAGAATTGTTCTAGTTGTAGTATTTTCAGTTATGATTGCAATTTCAGTTGTGCTTTCAGTTGTAATTCATTCTTAAGTTGAATGTATTGTTGTTCAGAATTGTCATTCTTCAGACTCGATTTCGCGGACGAAATCCTTTTTAGAGGGGGAGAATGTAGTATCCCGATGCCTAATTTGAGTTAATTATTGGATTAATTGTATTTCGGTGGGATCGGAAGGACCGAACCGGGTTCGGATCGTCCGAAGTTGGTTCGGATCGTCCGAAGTGGGTTCGGATCGTCCGCTCTGTTCGGAGTCAGACGAGTCATGTCATGTCAGAGTTCGGATCGTCCGATCAGGGTTCGGATCGTCCGAAGACAGGTGGCTGGACACGTGGAAGACATGCAATGTTCGGATCGTCCGAAGTGGATCGGATCGTCCGAAGTGTACCGGATCGGAGCGTCCGGAGTGGATCGGATCGTCCGATCGTTGTCTATAAATAGAAGCGCGAGGCTTCACTTTTCACTCGCCAATTCCGAGAGTTCCAGAGCGTTTTAGTCGTTTCTGATGGGTTTCTAGTCTTTTCCCGAGGTTCGGGCACTAGCGGGGAGCTACTGGTTTTGTAGCGGAGCTGTGCTCTAGTTGGGGGCTAGCGGCATCAGTGGGCTGACTACGGACGCAGGTATAGTTCTGGGTTCCCTTTGAGATTTGGGAGTATCTATTAGTCTAGTTAAGGCTTTTAGATGTGGTTTAGTGATATGGTATCACTTGGATTGTAGGCTTGATTCTAGGGCTGATTGCTAGGATCTACTGGTTTGAGGTACGAAAGTACTATCCGAGATAGCAGGATTGAGTATGCTTTACTATGTGTTGCATGTTTATATGTTGCATTATTATCTGTCATATGATGCATGGTTTATTATGCGGCATTTGCATAATCATGTTGAGCCTGATTATCTTTGAGATAGCCTGTTGAGAGGGTGCTCAGCCCTCGTTTGTTGTGGATGGTTGGACCCCGTTGGCCGACGGTGGTCAGGTCACCGGTATATCCACAGGTTTATTTTGGTATGGGAGCCACCTCCTGGTGCGACGGCGCAGAGTGCTACATACCTTGACGTCATTTGTCTGAGCAGTATTTCGATATACCCAGATCCTGGTATCCAGTACATTTTGCATACATGCATGTCATAGTCTTGTATACTCATGCTTTCGGTACTGAGCGTTTTATGCTCACGTCCTCGGTTTTTCTCTGTTATGGACACCCTATTCGATGGGGCAGGTCTCAGGTTAGACGGTCCAGGAGGGAGTGGACAGGGAGCTGGCAGAGGTTGACCTGTAGTTGTTGGTATTTGTTCTTAGTATTTAGTTCGATCTGGTTGTTTAAGTATTTTGTACTTACAGATTCGATTGGGTTGTATTACTGTTTTTCCGCTGTTTACCTGATTTAGTTTTAAATGTTAATTTTGCATGCTTAAGTTCTGATTAGTAGGTGATTCTGGAACGGGTCACTACACGTCATGGCATCGAAGAAGCTACCTGGGAGACTGAGTCAAATTTGAGCCAGAGATTCCCAGAGTTATTTCACTGATGTGAGTTTCTATTCAGCTTCTGTTATACATTTCTTTCTGATATGATTTGATTGCATGTGATTTCGGGGACGAAATCCTATCTTAGGGAGGGAGAAATGTAATGCTCGAGAATTTTGTTTGTATAATCTGAAATGATTTATTGATAATTGATGTGATTATAGACGGAAAGGATCAGACCGAAAAGACGAGAGAAGACTTGAATTATGTGCGAGGGCTGAACCCCTCGCGCATATGCGCGACCGAGCAGGGCGCATATTCGCGAGGCAGGCAGAGAACCTCGCGCATATGCGCGGAGATGGTGCGCGCATATTGGCGAGCTGCCGAGAAGACAAGCGCTGAGACAGAATGTCTCGCGCATATGCGTCGATAAGGGTCGCGCATATGCATGAGACATGCTGAAGGAAAATAAGCCACATGTCTTGTTATGCAACTTGATATATATATATATATATTTATATATATATATATATATATATATATATATATATATATTTATATATATATATATATATATATATATATATATTGAGAACTTCATTCCTTCAGCCTTTTTCCAGCAGCAACCGAGACCTTGGTGGAAGAAATTCCAAAGCTTTTCATATTTTAGATTTTGATTTGTGAAAGATACGTCCGTCTGAATTATAATCCGAGTTCAGTACCGTGTTCCTCTCGTTACAAGCTTCACACGGACGTAAGTTTTACTACATTTTGATATGATTTGAAAATATGATATTGAAGGAATCAGATATGATTGATATATGGTGTTCTTGATATGTTAGGCATCGTATAATTGAAATCAGATTGAAGAACAGATACCGTATCAAATTGTTATGATTTATCATATTTGATTCTATTGAGATTATACAGATTTGGGATCAGATTATGTTTGTCGATCGATTATGAGTTAAGATTGGTATCTATTGATATTTGTATTGCTGGGTATATTGAGATTGTGCAGTTATGCCGTTGAAACAGAATTAGATTGAGTTCTGATTATATCCAGTATTGATTTAAGGGGTATATTGATATTTTACTCCTCGATATTGTCATTGCCAAATTGATTATTGACATATTCGAATTCGAGACTTCGACTTCGTCAGACCGAGAAAAGAAAGGTATAAATCAATGTTAACCAGGAGATCGACTCGAGTTAGATCTGACTTGAGTTTCCCAAAATCACATACTTTATTTTATTGCATTGATGTTTGCAATTCATGAGATTGATATGCTTAGTCTATTGATTTATAGCAAAGCATGTATTGAGTCATGGGCGGAGGTGCCTAGTGTTTGGGCGGATGTGCCTAGTCTTTGGCGGAGATGCCAAGTCTTCGGCTGAGTTGCCAAGACACTAGACGTTTGGTTATATCGATGTTGCGTAGAAGTAGACCGCCTTCTATTGCGGAGATTCGATAGAAAGGAACAAAGTCCGAGAATAGGAATGTACCGCCACGCCGAATGAGAGAGTAGGTGGGAGATTTGTTACGTTCTTATTCAAACCAGGATCCCTAGATTAGAGAAGAGTCGAGTAAGAGATTAAGAGTCAAGAGTTTGACTTATGGTTTATATCAATTCATGTCTTTTAGATTTTGATACATGTTATTTCATAAATGTTTATACTTTCTTATATGCTTTTATATGATTTCATGTATATGTTGTTTATACTGGGAATGTTATTCTCACCGGAGTTATCCAGCTGTTGTTTGGTTTGTATGTGTTCATGACAACAGGTGGGACAAGATCAGGGTCGAGAAGAGGATGAGAGATTACAAATTAGCGTGGAGATCTGGGCCTAGAATAGAATAGATTTCAGCACTTGATGTTTAGTAGTTGAACCCTAGTTTGATTTTAATGTAATAATAAAAGACTCATACTTTTATTTTGACATGTATATCAGACTGAATTTATTATGTTCCGTACTTGTATTTAAAAAAAATTAGAACCAGTTTATTTAATTGATCCGATTATTCCCAAGAACGATTAAAAGATGAATTTGCGTCCGGGTCCCCACAACATTCAATCAATCAATGATGGAGAGTTCCCTGCTTCTGCTAAGAAGAGATCACTTGCAAGGAAGCTTAAGAGGCGCGCACATGTTGATCATATATCCGAGCTAGTCAAGGATGATGTGTTGATCCACATGATGCAGTTGAAGGAATGGCACTTGCTTCAAAGAATTGAAAATGCCTAAGCCTTCAAAAACAATAAGAGTCATGACTTGAATAATTGGTTTATGTTATGGCAAGATGTCGTAGGGAGTGGACTGGTTGATGTTGTGGTATCGATTTTATTCTCAATAAAATCAAGATTTGTTTCACTGCTGTTGTCTCTTTATCTTTCTGCAAAACTTAACTTTCATCAGTTGATAAATAGTTAACAAACTGAATATAAGAACTGACAAATGATTAACTGACCCCAGTTGACAAACAGTTAATGAATTGAACATAATAACTGATAAATGACTAACTGACATGAGTTGATATGCATTTAAATGACAAACTGAATGAACAGCAATTGACAAAGCATCAATAAAATTGATTAAGACAAATCAATTAAACCAAGTATATTGCGAAAGTGAGAAAACTTAGTCTTTGGCAATGGTTTGTTGAAGATGTCAGCAGCTTGTTGTTCAGTTGACACATATTCCAGTCTGATAGCTTTCTTTAGAGCATGATCTCTGATGAAGTGATGCCTAACATCAATGTGCTTGGTCCTTGAGTGAAGAACTGGATTTTAAGTTATTGCAATCGTGCTCGTATTATCACAAAAGATGGGAGATTCTTTACCATCAACTACATAATCTTTCAGTTGTTGCTGAATCCAGAGCAGTTGGGTGTTGGATCTGGTTTTTCTACACATCCAAACGCAGCGGAAGTTTTAAAAAATTTTAGATCTTGACATTCAAGATATTGTTTGGGCGCTCGTATGATTTTATCATAAACATTCATAGGGCGTTAGAGTTTATACCTTTGGTGAATGATTCACACAGCTCCAACTATTCCGGGGTTAGCGGAGATAGCTCTTGGTGAATTCCCTACGAACTTTCTTCAGATCTGCTTTCTTTGATCCTCCTATCAAGTCCACGACTAGATCGCTTGTTCCTCTTCCAAATTACACTAGAAAATTTGGAAGAAGTTTCTACGTTGAGATCAAATATTTTGAGAGAGCATCAAATCTCTTTTCTTTAAAAATGACAAAAATATTTTGGAGGATTTTCAAGGTGATTCTCGGCCATCACCCTTGAAATTGTGGTGGCTAGGTCAACCCCTTTTTTGATTTCCTTAAAACCAAGTCATTTAACCTAAATTACATAATTAACATTAATGGGCTTTATTAATTAATTGGGCTAGTCCAAATAGTTTAATTAATTAATCAAGGTCCATTATAAACTTTAATTATTTAGTATGTTGGACTTGTACTCCTACAAACCCATTAAACACACTACTCACTATATATTTAATTTATTGTTTAATAAACTCAACTTTTGAGCTTAATAAATTATAAATTCAAATGTTGAATTTATTATTTAAATTATAAATTCAACTCTTTGAATTTATCACCTCCAAAATTTAATATTTAATAAACTCAACTTTTGAGTTTAATAAATTAAATTATCAAATTTTATAAATTCAACCCTTTGCATTTATTCTCTCCAAATTTCATAAATTCAACTTCTTGAATTTACTATCTCATAAATTCAACTCTTTGAAATTATTTTTCTCAAAATTTAATTATCATAAATTCAACTCCTTGAATTTACTATATCATAATATAAATTCAATTCCTTGAATTTGTTCTCTCAACGGGAACAAACGATCCAATTCTTATGTGACCCTCAATGGTTCAGGGATACAGCTAGCCGTGGGTTCACAACTCTTTGTGATTCAGCATAATATTTATTCTTATTCGGGCTTACCCTAGTTAGCCCCATTCTTTTCATCAACACCTTGATTAAGAATGTCAGTTTTCATTTCTGATTGTACCCAACGGATCATGGTAAGAGCGTCTAGTAACATCGCCCTATGATCCCCTAGGTATCACTGATAGTGCCTGCAAGAACCAGTCGATTATGATTAACGAACAATACGGTCCTTTCGTCTCATATATCCCGATCGAATCTGCAACCATTGGTTCATCGAGGGTTGCATATTAATTTGATCATAATGTGACAACTTTAATAGTGGCATCGCGTGTACTATTGGAGAACTCCTTCTCCAACGTACATCTCATACTCTGGCCAGAGATTCCATGCACTATTATTACATCAGATCACATAGGATATCCACACCCGCAGGTGAGCGGTGAATCCCCGACTACAAAGCACCGGCTCCTATATGTGTCGTAGTTGTACCCAACCTCGCCACCTGATGACTCTCCGGGAGCCGGTAAACGAGTCAAAGAACAGCCCTAGCATATAGAGCCTTAGTGTTGTCCCGGGTCGTAAGGACTAATGGTGTACAATCATAACAACGGACTTATCCTCTCAATGAATGAAAACCACTTGTAAAGTCCGAGGGAGGGTTGTTCGGTATAATCATCATATGACTACCCATCTGCATGTTTGGATATCTCTATGCCCTTACCAAGAAACGCAGTACACAACATCACAGATGCTAGTCTCGAGCTCAAGCGACCATTATCCCTGTTTTAGGCGGCTGAATCGACTAGGAACGAATTTAGAATATGCAGTGTTTACAAATGAGTTTCAACATCGAAATACGATTCATTTGTATTAAAGCATAATCAAGGACTTTATCTATGCTGTTTGCATGGGTATACAGATAAAGTATAACAAGACCATAAAAATTTAAATTATATTAAAATAAAGATTGTTTATTTCACTTGAGTCAATAAATTCCCTAGCCAACCGTTGGCTTGCAGGGCATCTACTATAACAATCTCCCACTTGCCCTAGAGCCAACTACCCTTAACTTTAATCCCATTGCTTCGCGATGCTTCTGAAACAATGGTCCTGGAAAGGGCTTTGTAAGTGGATCAGCAACATTATCTGCAGAGGGGACTCTTTCGATTGATATGTCTCTTCTTCCAACAATCTCCCGTATGATGTGGAACTTCCTCAGTACATGTTTGGATTGCTGATGAGACCTTTGTTCCTTAGCTTGCGCAATGGCACCAGTTTTGTCCCAGTAAAACGGGACTGGATCAACTCCATTAGGAATAACGCCCAACTATTGGACAAAATTTCTTATCCAAACTACCTCTTTGGCTGCATCAGATGCAGCAATGTATTCTGCTTCAGTGGTGGAATCCGTAACGGTGTCTTGCTCGGAACCTTTCCAAGAGACAGCCGCACCATATAGCATGAATACAAAACCAGAGGTCGATTTCGAATCATCTACGTCACATTGAAAGCTAGAATCCGTGTAGCCTTCCAATTTCAATTCTCCACCCCCATAGACCATGAACAAGTTCTTAGTCCTTCTCAAGTACTTAAGAATATATTTCACGGGCTTCCAATGCATTGGACCAGGGTTCGCCTGATATCTGCTTGTAACACTCAAAGCATAAGTAACATCAGGACATGTCGAAATCATACCATACATGATACTACCAATAGCTGACGCATATGGAATATGTGTCATCATCTCTATCTCTTCATCAGTTTTGGGACACATAGCTTTAGATAGAGTAATACCATGACACATTGGTAAGTATCCTCTCTTGGACTTTTCCATAGAGAATCAATTTAGAATGGTATCGATATAAGTGACTTGGGTGAATCCGAGCATCCTCTTTGATCTATCTCTATAGATTTGTATTCCAAATACGTAGGATGCTTCACCAATGTCTTTCATGGAGAATTTACAGGCCAACCATACATTAGTTGATTGCAATAATCCTACATCATTCTCAATGAGCAGGATATCATCAACATAAAGTATTAGGAATGTCACTACACTCCCACTAACCTTCTTGTACACACACGGTTCCTCAGGATTCTTAGCAAAACCAAACTCTTTGATAGTGCTATCAAATCTGAGGTTCCAACTCCTTGACTCCTACTTGAGACCATATATTGATCTCTGAAGTTTGCATACCTTATGCTCACTTCCTACTGATTTGTATCCCTCAAGTTGAGACATATAAATTTCTTCTTTGATGTCTCCATTGAGGAATGCAGTCTTTACATCCATTGTCATATCTCATAGTCATACCATGATGTTATGGCTAGTAGTATTCTGATGGACTTAAACATAGCAACTGGTGAAAAAATTTCCTCATAGTCAACTCCTTGTCTTTGAGTATAATCTTTTGCTACCGGCCTTGCTTTGAAGGTCACTACCTTCCCATTCGCCCCAAGCTTTCTTTTGTAGATCCAATTGAAACCTATAGAAACGATTCCCTCAGGTTGATCCACCAATGTCCAGACTTGGTTTGAATATATAGAGTCCATTTTTGACTGCATGGCTTCAAGCTATTAGGTTGAATCAGTATCAGATATTGCTCCTCTGAAATTCATTGGATCACATCCAACACAATGCTCATCGTGGCTTTGTTCATGAAGAAGCGTATGTCTTGCAGGTGGTCTAATAACTCTATCAGACCTTCTAGGAGCTTGTACTTCAACTAATGGTCGTTGGGGATTATGTTCAACAACTATAGTTGAGGGAGTATCTTGAATTTTTTCAAGTTCTACCATCTTGCCTTTTCTATCTAATAGAAATTCTTTTTCCAAAAAATGACATTTCTTGAAACAAACACTTTTTCTTCATTCGGATGATAGAAATAGTATCTGTTGGGATCGATTAGGGGGGTAATCGTTGAGCTACAATAGCTCGGTTCTTGAAATATTGAACACCGATGAATTAAATCAAGTTTGGTTAAAAACCAAGCGGAAGATACTCGAAATAATCCTTCGTAGAAACCGATTATTTATTTTGTAAAGCATTTAAAATATATGCAAGTTGAATGAGTAAAAATATTTCAGTTGAAGCATTTTATCAAACACTTGGTATACAATATTTTGGTATTTGAAGAACACAAAAAAATGCTTCAACAATGCATATTTAAAAACAGTGGAGATGATAAGTAAATGCAATAAACAAATAGACACGAATTTGTTTATGGATGTTCGGAGATTTCAACACTCCTACGTCACCCCTTCTTCCCCTTGGGAAGGATCCACTAGAAGACTTTGATTTATACAACTACTTTTACAAACCCATTCCGGAAGGGCAGCACCCAACTAGAACTCCTAGCACTCAAGATTGTAGACAGCACCTCACAATCAGCATATTGTTTAATGTCTCATATGCAAAGACTACATACACAAGTTTTACGTCTTTGTGCAAGACTCACTCAACTAATTCTTTGAACTTCAACTCTCTTGTATATGTGTGAGTGATTGTGTGTGAGGAATTTATCATTTACAGTGTATATCTCAAGTGTATCCTCACACAAGGGCTTGTGCTCTCAACTAGCTGATTTCTTCATGCTAACTGCCCATGCTTTGAATCCACTTCCAAAGCTCTTGTTTGATCTTCAAGATGTTTTATTTATAGGCTCCAACACTGATATATACGTTAGACACAAGAATATGACCGTTTGAAAAGTTTCTGTACTGTTTCCGAGATTGCAACGGTCAAATTCAGCTTGCTGGGCATTTTCACGACTGGTCAACTCTGGTCAACTGGTCAACTCTGGTCAACTCAACTGGTCATTCAGTCGGACTGGTTCAGTTGGTCTGGTTCAGTTGGACTGGTTCAACTGGTCTTCAGCTGGTTCAGTTTCAACTGGTGTGCTGAAATCAGCCTAGCTGATTTCAGTTTGTGCAGAACCAGTAGTTTCATCGTCATTTATCACCATCATAAGCTTCGATTCAGACTTTGACTTATAAGAATGATTTGTAGATCTTTGTCTTAGCTTTCCAACGCATACTGAATCGCTTCGTTTAGATAACCGAGCTGAGAGATATGACTAAAATACGGCAGCTGCTCAAACACAACTGATTGCTGTTTTCGTGTGATCAGTTCGGTAATTGAGCGATCAGTTAAACCATGATAACATCCGATTTTGCCCAACTGACGTGATATACGATTTGTTCCAAATTGAGTTTTCTAATCAGTCCAGTTTGCGGATTGTCATTTGGATAATCCAGTTGAGAGATATCATCAAAATACCGAAGCTCGCCAGAAATTCAGTTTGTGCAAAATTCAATTTCAGCTAGCTTTTTGTGTTTGCAACTTCACACTTGAGTAAATATGTTAGAAACACAATAACAAGTTTTGTTAACATCAAAATCAAGATTGCGAACTTGAAAAGTTCCAACAATCTCCCCTTTTTTGATGATCACAAAACTTGGATAAACAATCAACTCAACTAATATATTTCTCCCCTTTTTGTGTGAATCAAAAAGTCATATTTCAAAACATTTTAAACAAAAATTTCTTCCCCTCAATATCTAAAAATAATCTACTCATTAAAACTATAATGAGTTCTCCCCCTATATTTTTGAAATTTTGAAAAATGTAAAAGAGCAGGGATAACTAACCAATTTTCTCCATGGCTCATTTTCTCCTGCAGCACATATTCTCTGTCTTCAACAAATAAACTGTATTTTCTCGTACATAATTAGGCTGTAAATTTTATACTGCTGTAAACCCCTACGAGTCTAGTTTGCAACGCAAAAAGCGGTTTGTCATTTGGACACTCGAGCTAGGAGATATGGCATTTTTCCCATGGTCGCTTCAAGCTGCGAGAAAATTCAGTTTTGCATATATATGTGTAAAAAATCTGGGATTTCGAATTTTAAACATCAAAATCAGTTTCAATGTTCTTTCAAGAACAACCCGCTCTGATATCACTTGTTGGGATCGATTAGGGGGGTAATTGTTGAGCTACAATAGCTCGGTTCTTGAAATATTGAACACCGATGAATTAAATCAAGTTTGGTTAAAAACCAAGCGGAAGATACTCGAAATAATCCTTCGTAGAAACCGATTATTTATTTTGTAAAGCATTTAAAATATATGCAAGTTGAATGAGTAAAAGTATTTCAGTTGAAGCATTTTATCAAACACATGGTATACAATATTTTGGTATTTGAAGAACACAAAAAAATGCTTCAACAATGCATATTTAAAAATAGTGGAGATGATAAGTAAATGCAATAAACAAATAGACACGAATTTGTTTATGGATGTTCAGAGATTTCAACACTCCTACGTCACCCCCTTCTTCCCCTTGGAAAGGATCCACTAGAAGACTTTGATTTATACAACTACTTGTACAAACCCATTCCGGAAGGGCAGCACTCAACTAGAACTCCTAGCAATCAAGATTGTAGGCAGCACCTCACAATCAGTATATTGTTTAATGTCTCATATGCAAAGACTACATACACAAGTTTTACGTCTATGTGCAAGACTCACTCAACTAACTCTTTGAACTTCAACTCTCTTGTATATGTGTGAGTGATTGTGTGTGAGTAATTTATCATTTACAGTGTATATCTCAAGTGTATCCTCACACAAGGGCTTGTGCTCTCAACTAGCTGATTTCTTCATGCTAACTGCCCATGCTTTGAATCCACTTCCAAAGCTCTTGTTTGATCTTCAAGATGTTGTATTTATAGGCTCCAACACTGATATATACGTTAGACACAAGAATATGACCGTTTGAAAAGTTTATGTACTATTTCCGAGATTGCAACGGTCAAATTCAGCTTGCTGGGCATTTTCCCGACTGGTCAACTCTGGTCAACTGGTCAACTCAACTGGTCATTTAGTCGGACTGGTTCAGTTGGTCTGGTTCAGTTCAACTGGTTCAGTTGGACTGGTTCAACTGGTCTTCAGCTGGTTCAGTTTCAACTGGTGTGCTGAAATCAGCCTAGCTGATTTCAGTTTGTGCAGAACCAGTAGCTTCATCGTCATTTATCAGCATCATAAGCTTCGATTCAGACTTCGACTGATAAGAATGATTTGTAGATCTTTGTCTTAGCTTTCCAACGCATACTGAATCGCTTCGTTTCGATAAACGAGCTGAGAGATATGACCAAAATACGGCAGCTGCTCAAACACAACTGATTGTTGTTTTCGTGTGATCGGTTCGGTAATTGAGCGATCAGTTAGACCATGATAACATCCGATTTTGCCCAACTGACGTGAAATAGGATTTGTTCCAAATTGTGTTTTCTAATCATTCAAGTTTGCGGATTGTCATTTGGATAATCCAGTTGAGAGATATCATCAAAATACCGAAGCTCGCCAGAAATTCAGTTTGTGCAAAATTCACTTTCAGCTAGCTTATTGTGTTTGCAACTTCACACTTGAGTAAATATGTTAGAAACACAATAACAAGTTTTGTTAACATCAAAATCAAGATTGCGAACTTGAAAAGTTCCAACAGTATCCAACATAATTCTTTGGATATCCTACAAAGTAGCACAAAGTGGATCTACTATCCAATTTTTCTCCCACTGTCTGCGTCACGTAAGCAAAACATCCCCATATTCTAATGTAAGAATAACTGGGAGTTTTTCTCATCCATATCTCATATGGTGTTTTATCCACTTCTCTAGTATAGACATTATTCAACAACATTGCCGCAGTTTCAAGTGCAAAGCCCCAAAACGATGTAGGCAATTCAGTGAATCTCATCATTAATCGAACCATGTCCAACAAAGTTCGCTTACAATGTTCAGAAACACCATTCAATTGTGGTGTTGCTGGTGAAGTCCACTGTGAGAATCACATTCTCTTTTAGATAACCCAAAAATTCAGCACTCAAGTATTTTCCACTTCGATCAGATCGAAATGCCTTAATACTTCTTTCTAGCTGGTTTTCTACTTCAGATCTGAATTCTTTGAACCTTTCACATGCTTCAGATTTGTGTTTCATCATATAAACATACCAATACCTCGAACGGTCATCAGTAAAGGTAACGAAGTAGGATTGCCCATATTCTGTGCTAACACTTAGCAGGCCACAAATGTCTGTGTGGATGAAATCCAATAGACCATGTGCACATTCCACGTTTCCATCGAATGGAGCCTTTGTCATTTTTTCTTTTAGACAGGATTTACAAGTAGATCGAGAATTTATGTCTGACAAGTCAAACATATCTTCTCCCACTAGTTTGTGCATCATTCTTTGGGAAATGTGACATAGTCTAGCGTGCCATATTTGTGTGGGATTTGGATAATCTAACTTTCTTTTGTTTGTTGTTGAAATAATGTTTACTTTGACATTCACCTATCATTTCCAGAACATTTCTGGCACATATAATTTCTTATATCTGAACTTCTTGCAGTGAAATAAATAGGTTCTAACTTATCGGGCTTTGTAGGCCTTTTAAGTGTCTTTCAGAGTTTGCTTCTTATTGGGATTGTTTTTCATGTGAGGGGCGGAACATTTCTTTCCCTTACCTTGTGGACTATTTTTCGTCTGACGAGAGGCCTATTGGAAAAACAACAATTCCATGTTTTATGGTGATCTCATAAGTTATAAGTGTATTGCATAGCTCTTCAAGGCTATCATCTATCTTATTCAATTCACCATAACCCCGTCAAATGAGGAAGAGAAAGACAACAAATTGATGTTATCAATTAACTCGTTAGGAGTCACATATTCCAGACCCACCACATTCTCAATAAGCACAGTCATACGTACGCTACGCTCATGGGCCAAAGCCCCATCTTGCATACGTGTAGTCGTGAGCTCCTTCAAAGTGGTGTGCATTATAGTATGAGTTTCATAAACCATGCAACTTTTGCACGTGTATTTGAATGTCATCAGCATTCAACGTTTCCTCAAACTGTCCCTACAGTTCATTTGATGTAAAAGCGAGCATGTTACACTTTAGCTTGCATACTATGGTCCTACCATCTTGCATGCTTTGTCAGTTCAGCAAGACTGACATTAGTGTGTATGACATTTTTCTCCAAATTCAGAACAATTTTCCCAACCTGCAGTCTTGAAAATTAGATTCGGTTACCTTGTTAATAACAAAATTGGATTATGTGACGAAATCGAAAATATACTGATATGGAAACAGAATAATAGTTGCTGATTATTTTAAAATAATTTTAAGATATAAAATATGGATTTTATTTTATAAATCTCCCTCCCACTATTTTGACATTTCCACCACCCTCTGATGAAAAAAGGAAATCGTATTTCCTTAGTGGGCACGTAGAGTCCAATTAGCCAATTATAATCCCGAATAATATCAGCCAATTATAATTTCTAAAAGGTAGAATCCAATTGCATCCCTATGCAACCTCCTCGTGTTTTGCCTCACGTTAATAAAGAACCAATAATATGACGTCGTTTATTTTCGCGTGTCAAACCGACCCATCAATGTTGAATTGTAGTAGACGGTCGCCATGAGTTCTCCCAATAATATGAGCCGAAGTCATGGGAGTTCCACTCAATTCACATCATATGTCCGGTGGAAGTCACATCTTTCCGACGTCCAGGCCTCCCCAATAATATGAGCCAGACACTGTCCGCGGGTAGCGATCAACATGCAACCACGGTTGATGAAAGGCAAGGAAAAATTAAACTCTTTTAATTTTTACTTTTCCGGTTTGATATAAATTTTGATTCATATTCAAAATGAAGGATTTTAATTTTAAAAATGTCTCATCATTTAATTTAAAATCGCGTGCCATGAGTTTGTATGTTTTCCGGATTCATGCAACTATATTATATAATAATATACATACGTGCATACTACTATATATTACATATATCTTAATATGACATTCAACAATAAATAAGGATGATCGATTGCCAACACTATTAGATCCATGTGAGCCAAACATGGATCCATGTCCAAAACCTAGGTGAATGCAGGGATGCAAATGCAATTATTACAAGAGCTTCTAATATTTACATGTCTTCATCTCGTTCATCGGGCCCACCATCTTCCAGTCTTGATCTCTCACTATTTCAAATAATTACATTTAAATAGCCATGGCACATAAGGGATACATCTCATAGGGTGGGAACGGGCCATAAACCAGACACACTTTAATAATATCAAATATTAATAATAAAAAAAACAGTAAAATATCCTAACATACACCTAACACATTGGTCAAGGCTCTCGATCATCCTTCATGCATTTAATATCAAATATTAACATTAATTTAATTAAACAATTTAATTTAATTGATAAATCATATATCTAATAATATTATCACTAACCACCACAATTATTAAAGAATTTAATAAATTAAATAAACTCCTTTATTTAATTTTCAATTAAATCAATAATAATTGATTTCTTGTAAAACTCATTTTTACCATAAATAATTAAAATCATATTCAAATTATTTATTTTACAAGAAAATTATTAATTTTTCAAAAATTAATTTTCCAAAATAAAAATTGAACCAATTTTTAAAAATATCAATTTTTGCCCAAAAATTTGAAAAAACAGAAAATCGCACCCTAAGCCCAAACAATTCAAGCCCATTATTCAGCGCGCTTCCGGAGACGCTCTTGGGCAGCCGCCCGTCCACTGCACGCCCGCTGCCCGAACGTTTCGGGCAGCGGTCCTGTACGCGCAGAACGCGCACAAGCACGCGCTAGCGCGGTGCGCGCAGGCGGACGGCACCTGCGCTAGCGCTGTGCGGGCAGACGTCCGACGCCTGCGCGCACAGACTGCTCGGAACAGTTCCGGGCAGATTTAATAAATTTTTTTTTTACGAAAATCCGAAAAAAATAAATTTTCATGGTGCTAAATTTTCTGAAAAATTTTCTTGTGTCGTTAATAATAAATTATTCAATATAAAACCATACGATTTAGAAAAACCTTGGCTCTGATACCACTGTTGGATCTGGGTTTTCTACACGCCCAAACGCAGCGGAAGTTTCAAAAAATTTTAGATCATGACATTCAAGATATTATTTGGTTGCTCGTATGATTTTATCATAAACATTCATAGGGCGTTAGAGTTTATACAATTGGTGAACGATTCACACGGCTCCAATTATTCCATGGTTAGCGGAGATAGCTCTTGGTGAATTCCCTACGAACTTTCTTCAGATCTGCTTTCTTTGATCCTCCTATCAAGTCCACGACTAAATTGCTTGTTCCTCTTCCAAATTGCACTAGAAAATTTGGAAGAAGTTTCTACGTTGAGATCAAATATTTTGAGAGAGCATCAAATCTCTTTTCTTTAAAAATAACAAAAATATTTTGGAGGATTTTCAAGGTGATTCTCGGCCATCACCCTTGAAATTGTGGTGGCTAGGTCAACCCTTTTTTTGATTTCCTTAAAACCAAGTCATTTAACCTAAATTACATAATTAACATTAATGGGCTTTATTAATTAAGTGGGCTAGTCCAACTAGTTTAATTAATTAATCAAGGTCCATTATAAACTTTAATTATTTAGTATGTTGGACTTGTACTCCTACAAGCCCATTAAACACATTACTCACTATATATTTAATTTTATTTTTAATAAACTCAACTTTTGAGCTTAATAAATTAAATTAATTATAAATTCAACATTTGAATTTATTATTTAAATTATAAATTCAACTCTTTGAATTTATCACCTCCAAAATTTAATATTTAATAAACTCAACTTTTGAGTTTAATAAATTAAATTATCAAATTTTATAAATTCAACCCTTTGAATCTATTATCTCCAAATTTCATAAATTCAACTTCTTGAATTTACTATCTCATAAATTCAACTCCTTGAATTTATTTTTCTCCAAAATTAATTATCATAAATTCAACTCCTTGAATTTACTATATCATAATATAAATTCAACTCCTTGAATTTGTTCTTTCAACGGGAACAAACGATCCAATTCTTGTGTGACCCTCAATGGTTCAGAGATACAGCTAGCTGTGGGTTCACAACTCTTTGTGATTCAGAATAATATTTATTCTTATTTGGGCTTACCCTAGTTAGCCTCATTCTTTTCATCAACACCTTGATTAAGAATGTCAGAACTCATTTCTGATTGTACCCATCGGATCATGGTAAGAGCGTCTAGTAGCATCGCCCCATGATCCCCTAGGTATCACTGATAGTGCCTGCAAGAACCAGTGAATTATGATTAACATACAGTACGGTCTTTTCATCTCATATATCCCGATCGAATCTGCAACCATTGGTTCATCGAGGGTTGCATATCAATTTGATCATAATGTGACAACTTTAATAGTGGCATCGCGTGTACTATTGGAGAACTCCTTCTCCAACGTACATCTCATACTCTGGCCAGAGATTCCATGCACTATTATTACATCAGATCACATAGGATATCCACACCCGCAGGTGAGCGGTGAATCCCCGACTACAAAGCACTGGCTCCTATATGTGTTGCAGTTGTACCCAACCTCGCCACCTGATGACTCTCCTGGAGCCGGTAAACGAGTCAAAGAACAGCCCTAGCATATAGAGCCTCAGTGTTGTCCCGGGTCGTAAGGACTAATGGTAAACAATCATAACAACGGACTTATCCTCTCGATGAATGAAAACCACTTGGAAAGTCCGAGGGAGGGTTGTTCGGTATAATCATCATATGACTACCCATCTGCATGTTTGGATATCTCTATGCCCTTACCAAGAAACGCAGTACACAACATCACATATGCTAGTCTCGAGCTCAAGCGACCTTTATCCCTGTTTTAGGCGGCTGAATCGACTAGGAACGAATTTAGAATATGCAATGTTTACAAATGGGTTTCAACATCGAAGTACGATTCATTTGTATTAAAGCATAATCAAGGACTTTATCTATGCTGTTTGCATGGGTATA
Source organism: Primulina eburnea (assembly GCF_022965805.1). Lineage (NCBI taxonomy): Eukaryota > Viridiplantae > Streptophyta > Magnoliopsida > Lamiales > Gesneriaceae > Primulina > Primulina eburnea. The sequence continues at coordinate 25,557,617 of NC_133103.1, read as the reverse complement.
CAGATAAAGTATAAAAAGACCATAAAAATTTAAATTATATTAAAATAAAGATTGTTTATTTCACTTGAGTCACTAAATTCCCTAGCCAACCGTTGGCTTGCAGGGCATCTACTCTAACAATGGGCATAGCAGCTTCCACCAGCAAGGTATTCAGCTTCAGTTGTAGAAGTAGCTATGGATGTTTGCTTCTTGCCGAACCATAAGATCGGTCTGTCTCCAAGAAACTGACAAGATCAACTGGTGCTTTTACGATCTAGCTTACATCCTGCATATTCTGCTTCTAAATATCCAAATAAATTGAAAGAAGAGTCTTTAGCATACAATAATACCACATTTTTAGTGTCTTTAAATATTTAAAAATTCTTTTGACAACTGTAAAATGCGATTGCTTAGGATTTGCTTGAAATCTAGCACACATGCAGATAGCAAATATAATATCAGGATAACTAGCACTTAGGTACAATAATGAATCTATTAAACCTCTGTAGAGTATCTTCTCAACTGATATTCTCCCTTGATCATTGTCTAGTTTGAGTGATGAACTCATGGGAGTGCTTGCAGCTGAGCATGTTTCCATGCCAAATTTCTAGAGCAATTCCTTCGTGTATTTGGTTTGACTGATAAAAATATCAGTCTCTATTTGCTTCACTTGTAGTCCGAGAAAGAATGACAGTTCACCCATCATACTCATCTCAAATTTGTCCTGCATTAACTTGGAAAATTTCTCACATAATTTGGGGTTAGTTGACCCAAATATAATATCATCAACATATATTTGCACAAGTAAAATGTGATCATTCTTAGAAAATTTGAACAAGGTCTTGTGAACTGATCCAACAATAAATCATGATCAGTTAAGAATTTTGAAAGTGTCTCATACCAATCTCTTGGAGCTTGTTTAAGACCATATAAAGCTTTGTTCAAATGATAGACATGATCAGGAAAAGAGTGATTGATAAAACCTTGTGGTTGCTCAACATAAACCACTTCTTGCAACTGACCATTCAGAAATGCACTTTTTACATCCATTTGATAGACTTTAAAGTTCTTTGATGATGCATAGGCAAGGAACATTCTGATTTCTTCCAGTCTTGCAAGTGGTGCATATGTTTCATCATAGTCAATTCCTTCTTCCTGCCTATATCCTTGTGCTACCAATCTTGCTTTGTTGCGTGCAACTGAACCATCTTTGTTCAGTTTATTTCTGAATACCCATTTTGTACCTATAATAGTTTTACAAATTGGTCTTGGAACTAAGTTCTAGACACTATTTTGGGTAAACTGATTTAGCTCCTCTTTCATTGCATTTATCAAGTTAGGATCAGCAAGAGCCTCGTCAGTTTTCTTTGTTTCCAGTTGTGAGACAAAAGCATAATGAATGAACAAATGAAGCACTTGATTTATTGTTCTTACCGGGTCAGATGGATTACCTATCACCAATTCTAGAGGATGTGATTTCTTCCATATGAGTTCAGTATCAGCAACTGCTTCTGTTGGCAATTGAATGTTTTCAGTTTCAGTTGGAGATGTATCAGTTGGTAATTGAATTTCATCTGTTTGCTCCACCAACTGATTGTCAGGAGTTGGTTCATGTTCAACTGATTGATCTAGTATTTCTGGTTCATGTGTATGAAGGATATTTTTGTTGATATGATTTTCTTCTTCAGTATCATCCTCCAAACTTATTTCTGTAAATCGATCAACTAGCTCAACTGTATCAGTTGGCTTATCAGTTAGTACAGTTTCATCAAAAACAACATGGATAGCTTTTATTACACACTCTGTATGCTTTGCTAACTGAAGAATATCAAAGAAATATTCCCTCTGCAGATTTAGCATCAAAGGTTTTTAAATTATTTTTACCATTATCAAGAATAAAACATCTGCAGCCAAATATATTTAAATAAGAAACCACACTTTTTCTTCCATGCCAAATCTCATATGGTGTTTTCACATGATTTTTATTAATCATTGATCTGTTCTGATTGTAACATGCAGTGTTTACTGCTTCAGCCCAAAATCTTTGAAAAATAACAGAATCAGCAAGCATTGTTCTAGCAGCTTCTTTAAGGGTCCGATTTCTTCTCTCAGCTACACCATTTTGCTGAGGTGTTCTAGCTGCTGAGTGCTCATGCTTGATTCCAGTATTTTCTAAAAACGTTGAAAGGTTTTGATTGATGAATTCAGTTCCTATGTCTGACCTTATTCGATCAATCCCAACTGAATTTTCATTTAAAAGTCTTTTGAAGAGCTTAATCAGATGTGTAGCAGTTTGCTCTTTGGATTTGAGAAAAATGACCCAAGTATTGAAAAATCATCCACAATTACTAAAGTGTATTTCATTTCCCCTAAATTCATGACTGATATTGGACAAAAAAGATCCATATGTAACAGTTTTAAGCATCGAAAAGATGATTTACAACTTCTGTTCTTGAATGAAGATCTTACTTGTTTACCAAACTGACATGCTGAACAAAGTTTATCATTTGAAAAATCTATTTTGGGCAAACCAGTTACAAGATCATGGTTACTTAGATAAGCAATAAATTTAAAGCCACTTAAACATATTATGCAACAACCAGTTTTTAGAAGATTTGGAAGCAATAAAACAAACTGGTGCATAAGGTTGTTCAGCCCAACTAACTTTGTAAGTATTTCCACAAAGATTTCCAGTTAGGATGACCTCATCAGTTGAGTCTCTAACTGAACATGAGTCCCTGTCAAACTGAATTGAGAAATTATTGTCGCATAAGTGACTGATGTTTATCAAGTTATACTTCAAATTCTCAACAAAACAAAACATCTTTAATTGTAAAGTTATCATGGATAAGCTTACCCTTACCCACAGTTTTACCTTTGGAGTTGTCTCCAAAACTGATGTTTGGTCCAGTATATTTGATCAGTTGAAATAGCAAATTTGCATCTCCTGTCATATGTCACGAATAGCCACTGTTTAGATACCAAGTCGATTCCTTGTTTGTTCCTGTACCTGCAATCACATACAATATATAATTTCGGTACCCATATTCATTTGTGTCCTAAACTGATTAGTCCTTTAGGAACCCAGACTTGAATCAGTTTAACTGATTTCCCAGTTACTGTGTTCCAAATGGATTTTCTCGAATTTTTGGCAACATGTGTGTGATGTGAGGATGAAACAGTATGATTTGTATCTTTTCTCAACCGACTATTCTTTTGATATTGTTTATGAACTGGCTTACCGTTGTAGTAATTTTAATAGCCATTCCTTGAGTACTGATTTTTGTGACTGAATCGTTTAGGTGACCAGTGTCTTGAATCATTTGAACTCTCAGAGCTATATCCAATTCCATACCGTTTGCCTTTGCTCTTACTTTCAGTCAATTAGACAGTTGGTTTTACTAGGTTCTTAAAATTCATTTACCATGGTTGATTTTACAAAGGTAATATACTTTCCTTTGGTTTCATTCAACCTTAGCTTTTTATCACTTGCAGAATTTTCATCATGACTGTTAAAGCCTAAACCAGTTTTATCAGCAACTGATTTATGTGAATTCTGCATTTCAGTCAATCCAACTGAAGACTTGTTCCAATCTTGAATCAGTTCAGTACGTTTTAAAATTTCTGTTTTTAACTGACATATCAAAGCTTGATTTTCGATCATTTCAGCTTTTTGATATGCAATCTCTCTTTTTAGACTCAACAGTTAAACTGATTCATCAGTTTCTATCTTGTTGTCATTGGAATCAGTTTGCTTAGTTCTGACCTTCTCAAATGATCGAGCAAGTTTGTGATACTCATTTACCATGTGATGCAATGTGGTAATGAGTTCCTCACAAGTGAAATCAGTAGAGCTAAAGTCAAATACCTGTTCACTTCCTAAGTCCAGTTCAGCATCATCTGCCATTAAGCACTTGACTTCCTCTTCATCTTCACTTGAACTGCTTGGGCTTTCTGGTTCTAACTCATCACTGTCAGTTTCTACCCACTTAGATTTTCTTTCTTCAGCCAAAAGCACTTCATGTTTCTTTTTGAATGATTTCTTGTCATCCTTGATCCTTCTTTTGTGCTCATAGGGCTTCTTTCCATTTTCAGTTGATACTCGACTCTACTTGTTTGGCTTAGGACAGTATTCTATGAAATTACCAGATTTACCACAGTTTTAGCAAACATAGGATCTTTCTTTGGACTGATTCTTCTGATATTGCTTTTGGAAGTTTCCTTGATTCCTCAGCATGAACCTTCCAAATTTCTTGACAAACAATGATATAGCATCATTGTAGTTGATCAGCAGATTTTTCAGCTGAACCAGTTGGTTCCAGTCTGACAGCAGTTGTGGCAGTTGGTGTAGAAGGTTCTTCTTGTCTTGTTTGTAGTTCAAACTTGTAAGCCTTTAGATAAGCAAACAAGTCATGAAGTTCGATCTTGTTAAGATCTTTTGACTCTCTCATTGCCATGGTCTTTACATCCCATTCTTTGGGAAGACCTCTGATCACCTTCAGTGCCACTTCTTTCTTTTAATACACTTTTCTAAGTGCATTTAGCTCATTGATAATAACACTGATCCTCTCATCATAGTCATGCATGGATTCACCAGCTTTCATCTTGATGCTATCAAATTTTTGAACAGCAACTGATAGCTTGTTCTCTTTTGTTTGCTTGTTTCCTTCATATAGCTGGATCAGTTTCTCCCAAATCTCTTTTTCAATTTTGCACATATTGATTTTGCAGAAAGTGACTTTATCCAGCATTTTGTATAAGATAAACTTTGTAATGCCCGAGATTTGATGTGTTGTTAATCTGAAATAATTCGTTGATTAATTGATGTGATTATAGATGGAACGGATTAGACTGGATAGGCGGAAAGAGGATTGGAAATATTTGCGAGGATGAACTCTCGCGCATATGCGCGACTCAGCCTGGCGCAAATGCGTGAGATGGGCAGAGGGCCTCGCGCATATGCGCAAAGTGAGTGCGTGCATATGCGCGAGCTGTGCGGAAGCCAAATGACAATTCCAGAGGAACTTAGTCTGTAACATGCAAGATATATATATATATATATATATATATATATATATATATATATATATACCTTATTCCTTCATTCATATTTCTAGAGGAAGGAACCGAGAGTTTTGGGGAAAATTTTCAATTCTTAATTTTAGAACTCAACTTGTGAGAAATCCGCCCGGTAGATTTTGTATCCGACTTCAGTACTGTGTTCCTATTGATGCAGGCTACAACTAGACGTAAGTTTTACTAAGTTTTATATGTTTTGAAATTATGGTATTGCTATAATCAGATAGAATTCATATATGTTGTTCTTGACATGTTAGACATCGTAGAATCGAAGTTAGATTGAAAAACATATTGATTATGGAATTGTTATGGTTTTTCAGATTATATTGATTGGTATTGGACAGATTTGAATTTTGAATTGATTAAAAATTGTATTGGATATCAGTTATGGATTGTAATTATTATCTGTTGAGATTGTGTTGACGTGAATATCGAGATTATGCCGTTATGCCGTTGATTTTGAGTTAGATTTAGATTGATCAGATTCGGTATTGATTTGAGCAGTATATTGATATTGTACTACTTGATATTGTCATTACCAGATTGAATATTAACAGACTTGGAATTCCCGACAGGAACGTCGTCAGAACTGCAATAAAAGAAAGGTATAAGTCAATGTGGTACCGGGAGAACGACTCGAGTATGATATAATTGAGTTTCCCTAAATGACATACTTATTGTTATTGTGTGCATTGATTTGAATTCATATGATTGTTCTATTGATTTATAGAAAGCATGTAGACGAGTATTAAACGAGTGATCTTGTGACATAGGTGCCAGATAGTGATGGAATCGTCACTGGCACATTGCACATTGTCACAGGATAGTGATTTGGCGAAAGTGCCAAAGTCTGTGACGGATATGTCAAGATACCGGATGTCTGGTTATATCGATGTTGAATAGAATTGGAGTTTCTTATATTACTAAAATTTGATATGGAATGCCAACGTCTGGAAACCGGGATCCCTAGACTAGGATTAAGTCTAGTCTAAGACGTGGAGTCACAAGTCTGATTGACTATTTTATATTGGTTATGTTTCAGATTTTGATACATGTTACTGATATCTGTTACATGCTTTTACATTGTTTATATGATTGCATGTTTCGTTGATTTATACTGGGACGTATTTCTCACCGGATTTATCAGGCTGTTGTCGTGTTTGTATGTGTGCATGGCAACAGGTGGGACAGTATTGGGGTCGAGGAGATGAAGAGAGATCGTGATTAGAGTGGAGACTACGGACCATGATTAGAGATAGGGTTTTGGACACTATATTTAGTTAATATTGATATGTATATTAGAATGTATACCATTACGTTCCGTATTTAATATTGTATTTAAAAAAATTTAGACCTTGTTTATTATAATTGATTAAATTGTCCCAATGATGATTAAGAACATGATTAGCGTCTGGGTCCCCCACAATAGGTGGTATCATAGCGATAGATCCTTTAGATTGAGATAGAAGCTAGTGAGCCAGGTAGATTGAGTTTTCTTTCCTTGCTTTTGATTGCTAGCATGACTTACTGCTTTAATACATGTTTACCTGATTATCTGATTTTGATATGATAATTTGTATTATTGAGAATGAACCGATTCTTGATCAGCAGTAAGTTGATCCGGAGGAGGACTGAAACATATTTGTGGTATTTGGTTGCTAACCCTTTTGATAATCAGATATGCCTCCTCGAAGAATAACGGAACAGGGTAGCACTTCGAATCCTCCAATGGATGTGACAGAAACACCGATGGAGACATTGTTGAAGAGATTTCAGTCATTCCATCCACCGACTCTGAAGGGAACTGAGACTTTAGTTGATTGCGAGAGTTGGTTAGACGACATTGAGATGTTGTTTAAGTCCTTGGATTATACTGATGAGCGGAGAGTGAAACTGATTGGGCACCAGTTGCATGATGTTGCCAAGAACTGGTGGATTACAACAAAGCGGGCATTGGAGCATCGAGGTACAATTATTACCTGGAATGTATTTAGAACTGAGTTTTATCAGAGATTCTTTACAGTATCGTACAGGAAGGATAAGGGAGCAGAATTTTCAAACTTGAGACAGGGTCAGCTGAACATCGAGGAATTTGTGGCTAAGTTCTCTACACTGCTACGATTTGCTCCACATGTGGACGAGAATGACGAAGCCGTTGCTGATCAGTTCATTAATGGCCTGAATCCGGAAATCTTTACCTTGGTGAATACCGGGAGCCCGAATAATTTTACTGATGCTTTGAACAGAGCCAAGGGAGCCGAAGCCGCTCTGATAAGACAGAAAGGAGATTCGTTTGTGCCACCAGCACCGAGACCACAAATGCCTCCACCATCTCCCAGATTTGAGAGTGGCAGTGGTAGTGGAAAGAAAGAATTTATGAAAGCTAGAGGGAAGCAGTTCAAAAGATCTGGAAGCAGTTCATCCCGTTCTAGTGGCTCGAGACAGACCGGTCAGGGCCAGAGTTATACAGGACCTTACTGCAACACTTGTAGAGGAACACATTCCACAGATCAATGTCGAGGAGTGTTTGGCACTTGCCGTATTTGTAGACAGTAGGGACATTTTGCTTGAGTTTGTCCCCAGAGAGATACTCAGAGGTCGCAGGGTGCCGAGTCATCTAGATCAATAGCTCAGACTGGTAGACGACCATCTGCAGTTCACTCTTTCCAGCCAGCACCATCTCAGTCACAGCCAAGGCCATGAGGGAGCCAGACAGTTAGCCAGCCTCCTAGACAACAGGCCAAAGTATTTGCTTTTACAGAGGAGCAGGCTCAGGAGGCACTTGACGATGTTGTTGCAGGTAATTGTTTTATTTCTGGTTATCCTGCATATGTATTTATAGATACTGGTGCATCGCATACATTCATATCTGAGCGATTTGCCTTGATGCATTTATTGCATGTTGAGTCATTATCTGTTGTAGTGTCTGTCTCTTCTCCTTTGGGGACAGGTTTGATATCAGTAAAGTTTGTGAAACATTGTATGCTACAGTATGATGGGCATGAGATTGAGATAGATTGTATTGTGCTTCGGTTGTCTGATTTTGATTGTATTATCGGTATCGATATGTTAACCAAGTACAGAGCCACTGTTGATTGTTTCCACAAGATTGTGAGATTCAGACCGGAGATGGCTGATGAGTGGAAATTCTACAGTAAGGGTTCTAGATCTAGAATTCCTTTGATATCCATATTATCTATGATTCGATTGTTACAGAAAGGAGCATAGGGATTCCTTTTCTATTCAGTTGATTTACTGAAATCGAGTCCATCATTGGCGGATTTGTCAGTGGTGTGTGAGTTTGCTGATGTCTTCCCAGGTGAGATTCCTTGTTTGCCTCCGATTCGAGAGATAGACTTCAGCATTGATTTGATGACAGGTACAGTTCCGATTTCTAGGGCTCCGTATAGAATGGCACCGATTGAGTTGAAAGAATAGTTGGATGATTTACTGGCCAAGAGATATATAAGACTCTGTATCGATTACCGGCAACTGAATAAAGCAACGGTAAAGAACAAATACCCTTTGCCCCGTATTGATGATTTGTTTGATTAGTAGTAGGGTTCTTCAGTATATTCCAAGATCGATCTGAGATCTGGATATCATCAGCTGAGAGTCAGAGATTCTGATATCTCGAAAACAACATTCAGAACCAGGTATGGACATTATGAGTGTATTGTCATGCCGTTTGGGTTGATGAATGCTCCAGCTGTATTTATGGGTCTGATGAAATGCATATTCCAGAGGTATCTTGATGATTTCGTTATTATATTCATTGATGATATCTTGATTTATTCGAAAAATATGATTGAACATGCTGAGCATTTGAGGACTGTATTGAAAATTCTGAGGGCTGAGAAACTGTATGCTTAACTATCGAAATGCGAGTTTTGGTTGAGACAGGTTGCATTTCTGGGGCATATTATATCCGGAGACGGTATATCAGTTGATCTCAGTAAGGTTGAGGCAGTGATTTCTTGGCCGAGACCGACATCAGTACTCGAGATTCGCAGTTTTATGGGATTTGCAGGATATTACCGTCGATTTACAAAAGAATTTTCCAGCATTGCCAAGCTGATTACTCAGTTGACTCAGAAGAATGCTCCGTTTATTTGGTAAGAAGACTGTGAGTCCAGTTTTCTTGAATTGAAGAAAAGATTTACCAGTGCACCGATACTGACTATCCCATCAGGTACTGGTGATTTTGTGGTTTATTGTGATGCATCTCACCGAGGATTGGGTTGTGTTCTAATGCAGCAAGGACATGTTATTGCTTATGCCTCGAGACAGCTGAAGCCACATAAGACTCGTTACCCAATTCATGATCTTGAATTGGCAGCCATCGTCTTTGCTTTAAAGATATGGCGACACTACGTTTACGGTTAGAAGTTCAAAATTCATTCTGATCATAAAAGCTTGAAATATCTCTTTTCAAAGTCAGAGTTGAATATGAGGCAACGAAGATGGCTTGATTTACTGAAAGATTTTGATTGTGAAATCAAGTATTATCCAGGAAAATCCAATGCAGCAGCTGATACACTGATTAGGAAGGTATGTTCCTTATCTTTATCGACGATCGGTGTTTCGAATTTGATAGAAAATTGTTGTTTGTCTGGATTAGCTTTTGAAACAGATCGTCAGCCTCTGAGATTATATACTATTCGAGCTGAACCAGAACTGATATTGAGAATCAAAGAGGCACAGAAAGTTGATCAGAATGTGCAGAATCCGATTGCTATGGTCAGAGCTAGACATCAATCGGAATATCAGGTTCATGACGGTGTTTTGTATGTGAATAATCGTATTGTTGTGCCGAATGTTTCAGATTTGAGACAGCGGATACTAGCAGAAGCGCACAACAGTTGTTTTAGCATTCATCCTGGTGGCAGAAAAATGTATAACGATTTGAAGACACAGTATTGGTGGAAACAGATGAAATCTAATGTTACTGAATTGTAGCCAAGTGTCTGAATTGCCAACAGGTGAAAGCAGAAAGAAAGAAACCAGGAGGATTGTTACAGAGTTTTTCTATTCCTGAATGGAAATAGGATCATATTTCCATGGATTTTGTGACGCAGTTACCGAGATCCTCCAGAGGTTGTGATGCGATTTGGGTAGTGGTTGATCGATTGACCAAATCTGCATACTTTATTCCATACAAGATGACATACAAACATGACCAGATGGCCGATATTTATGTCAGAGAAGTGGTCAGATTGCACGGAGTGCCGAAGTCGATTGTTTCAGACCGTGATCCTCGGTTTACTCGCACTTCTGGCAGAGTTTACAGCAGGCTCTAGGTACGAAGTTACATCTGAGTACCACATATCATCCACAGACAGACGGACAGTCAAAGCGGACTATCCAGACATTGGAAGATATGCTGAGAGCTGTAGTGCTTGATTTTAGCACTAATTGGCAAGATGCATTTCCTCTTTGTGAGTTTTCGTACAACAACAGCTATCAGAAGAGTATTGAGATGGCTCCTTCCGAAGCGTTGTACGGAAAGAAATGTCGATCCCCTCTTTATTGGGATGATATCTCTGAAGTTCCTGAGACTGGACCTGATATGATCAGAGATATGACGGAGAAAGTGAAGCTGATTCGGAAAAAAATGAAGGCAGCTCAAGATAGACAGGTCAAATATGCCAACATCAGACGACGACCGTTGGTATTTGAGGCAGGAGACCTAGTATTTTTGAAGATTTCAGACACCGGATGGCTGGTTATATCTATGTTGAATAGAATTGGAGTTTCTTCTATTACTGATATTCGATATGGAATGCCAACTTCTGGAAACCGGGATCCCTAGACTAGGATTGAGTCTAGTCTAAGACGTGGAGTCACGAGTCTGATTGACGATTTTATATTGGTTATGTTTCAGATTTTGATACATGTTACTGATATCTGTTACATGCTTTTACATTGTTTATATGATTGCATGTTTCGTTGATTTATACTGGGATGTATTTCTCACCGGAGTTATCCGGTTGTTGTCGTGTTTGTATGTGTGCATGGCAACAGGTGGGACATGATTGGGGCCGAGGAGATGAAGAGAGATCGTGATTAGAGTGGAGACTACGGACCATGATTAGAGATAGGGTTTTGGACACTTGATATTTAGTTGTTAAACCTTAGTTTGAATGATTGTATATAATACAAGACTTGTACTTTAATACTGACATGTATATTAAAATGTATTCCATTACGTTCCGTATTTAATACTGTATTTAAAAAAATAAAAATTTAGACCCTGTTTATTATAATTGATTAAATTGTCCCAATGATGATTAAGAACATGATTAGCGTCCGGGTCCCCACACACATTGTCTAGGTGGCTTTCCTTTTGTCCTTAGTTCTCCATTCTTCTCTGGGTTTTTCTATGCGATGAGGTGCCCCATTAGTAATGACAACTGTTGTATTTTCTTTTAGGATCTTCATAAGACCATCAGTGATGACATACCACATGTCTTCATCTTGTGCAGCTAAATGAGCCTGCATTCTGATTTTCCAGTCGTCAAAGTATTCACTGGAAAACATTGGCATTTTGTTGAATAAAGACATGTTGATCAGTTTGTGAATAAGAGTATTCTGATACAAGATTCAACTGTTTTGATACCTTTTGTTAGGATCGTTTGATAGGTTGAAATGTGTTTAGAAGGGGCGGTTGAATAAACACTCACCATTTTATTGTCTTTTCGAATGAAGTGTCAGTTTTGTGACAAACTGAAACTAGGAATCTTGTCTGTCAATGACAATTAGTTTAACTGATAACAGCTGCAGAAAGGAAATGATTGAAAGATAGATTAAATAACTGAAGTAATAACACAAAGATTTATGGATATTCGGAGATTTGAATAACTCCTACGTCACCCCTTATATCGCAAGGATATGATATGTACTAAAAGACTTTGATTAATACAAATATTGTAAAGGCCCACTACAGTTTGGACTTAACACTGCCAAAACTGAAACTTTTAGTTTACTAAATATCTTTCAGTTCTTCGACTGAACTTAGCACAACTGATCTAGTTAAGATCAAAATAAACAATACAATGATTTGTGCTTCTAAGCTCGAAAGGTAGACTCAAATGCTACAGATAAATCAGATAAGTGTGAGCTTTTCGATTCTTGAATAAGAGTTATAAATTCAGCAGCGTAACAACAAGATTTGTGAGAATAGATAGATCGATGTGTTTGTTCAGCTTCTCCTCTCACCTATTTTTAGGCTTCTCTTCAACGATAACATTAAATATTATTTGAATCTTTATATCTGTTGATTGTCACGTCAACATTCTTCTCACAATCGTACACTATAGCTCTGAAATGCGCCGTTCCACTACGAGTTGCAGTCTGCTTTGTACTGTGGTCAGTTGAACGCATTTTTCAACAACTGAGGACGTGTACAGCTGAATGATCAGCTGATTCGCTAGTAAGCTCACAACTGATTACATCAATTAATCAGTTTCCAACTGATCATCCAGTTGTCTTCGAAAGTCCAGTTCGGCTGGTTTCATTTGCCTTCGGTAAAGTGTGCATTAATCTTCAGTTGGGCAATTGTCCGTTGATTTATGTAATTTAGTTACTTCAAACTACTTGATCAGTTAATCCAATTAATGAATCACTTATTTTGTCAAACCACCGAAATTAGGTTTCCAACAATTTCCATCACTTTATAAAATACATGCATAAATATCATTTTTCTTTAAAACCTAAACATGCAACACGTCTTTTAAAATTTATCTTTTTCCATCAAAAAATTTCATGTCTGTTCAAAATAAACATGTTAACATTCATTACAGCATTCAGGACTCCAACGCACGTGGCACAGCTAGGATGTGCCCTAGCCATGCGCAGGCCCTTCCAAGCCTCCCAGCCATGTGTGGACTATCATGACTCGATGCTAGGACCCTCACGAGTCCAGCCCCTCTCTTGGACAACTGCTGCAAAGCCTTCTCCCTTATTTCTTCCCTAACCGTGTGTGCCCTAGTCCTCAAGAGACACACCGTCGGCCCTTCCTCTTGCACCGCACCAGCCCTGAACCGTCCCATCTAGGACCCTTAACACCCCTTAAACCAATCCCATATCATTTCTAACCTTGCAAACCCTTGGTTATGAATAATAAGGTCACTAATTCGGCCCAATAACCCTAGTACAATAGGATCCTATGCCTATTAGAAAGTTAGAAAAGTATTTAATTTAGGAAAATTTTCGAAAATATTAACCGAGTTTCCACAACGTCCTTGTTTTTGTCGAATATTGATTACCGATTTAAAACACGACTTGGTATGTAAAAACATCTCAAAATACATCATTTTCGAAATTTTCATAATTAATATACCATATAATAAATAATTAAAAATAATCATTTAATAAAAATATTTTTCCTTAACAATCTCCGATCTCCGTTCTCCGTTCCTCGGTCGCGTCTCGCATAGCCCTTAAAATACAGTTTTATGCATTCTAATAGAAAAATCATATTTTAAACATGTAGACATGCCTACCACATTTAATTGATGCAATTAAAATAATTTAATCAAGTGTTTTCTATTTTTTAGATTTGCATGTAGTTGGATTATATTATCAAATTTTGAACTTTACATAAAACGTATCATATCCTCCAAAAATCGTAAAATAAGCATTTTTCGAGAAAATCGTTTAAATGTAGCATTTATGATAAAAATATCATAAATTCACCATAATCATTTTTAAAATCATTTAAAATGTATAACGACCCTCAGGACACTGCCACAACATTCGAAATATCCGAGACGTAAAATAATCATTTTAGACGTGGACCCCGAACTTCCCGTTTTTGACTTTTTCCTATGTTTTTTGACTCAAGCCTATCCCGAACCTCCATACAACATTATTTTTACTTCTAATTTTCTTAAACATAAACTCACGACTTTCGATTTATTCAACTTAATCGCTAAACCGTAATTTCTTTTCAGAACCAGATTTAACTCAAAACTTAATAACTTTTTCCCAAATTCGAATTACGACTTACTAGTACCTAGTCCATCCCTGTGAACCACGGTCTAGCACACACAAGACCACGGTCCACCCTCTTCCCTTAGCCCTACCCGAACCCGTACGATTTCCCACATGACTTGTGTCGCGACCCACCTTTACCCCGAGCCACCTCCTACTAATTAATTTAAATTTGATATTAAAAATACTAAATTTTTTAAATTAAATAAATTAAACGATTTACTAGCTAAAAATAAAAATTTAGCCTTTAATTCTTTAATACTTTAATCGTCTACTGTCCTCCGTCCCCGGCCAACTATCGATATTCATCTGAAAATCTTTAAATTATGAAATCAAGAAAAATTACACAATTAATCATTTAATCAATCAAAATATATCATTCATGGACCCAAAATCATTTGATTAAAATAATTTAGCAATTTAAAATTTTTCATGTATATGGTTTACGTAACCGGATTTTTTTGGTATTACAAGGAGACTTTCTGATCAGATTGTTTAAGTTGTAAGAAAAACTAAATAAGCCCAACTGAAGTGGGCGTAACAAATTGTTTGTGATTACCAAATTCTTTTAGTGAAATCCTTTCTGAAAAGAAATAAAGAGAGACGTAGGAGTGTTTAATTATACGAACTTCACAAACAATTATTTTGTGCATTTACTTGAGTTTTGCTAGCCTAACTGTTAATCAATTCAATGAGCATTTTCCACACGGTTGACTAAGTGTTAGTTTATTGAAGTCTAGTCGATAAGAATTAAAATTAAAGTTTTAATTATCCAATCGAATTTCGGAAATTTTTTACATATTGTTTATTTATCTTTTTTTAATAACATAAATAGTTAAAACAACATATATAAAATATAATTAAAAATGAGACGGTCTCATAAATCGTATTTTGTGATACCTATTTTTTATTTGGGTTATCAATAAAAAAATATTACTTTTCATACTAAAAATATTATTTTTATTGTGAATATCGGTAGGGTTGATCAATCTAAAAGAAAAAAATTTCTTGTAAGACAGTCTCACAAGAAACCTACTTATATTAAAAGAGCCAAAATCATCATACTAAAAAAATTAATTGCAAATAAACTTGTATGAAATCATCCTTATAATTTTGTAATTTTGATATGAATTATTAACATTTATAAATTAACTGATTTAATATTAAGAATTTTAATGGAAAACAATTATATAGAACAGAACGAAACTGGTCATTTTCGGATATTCGGGAAAATAGACCGAGTCAACAATTTTTTATTGACTTGAGTTACAAAATAAAATAGCCCTTTCCAGACGAGGGTTCTTCCGATCTTCAAACATCAATAGTAATCACAAAATTGAACAATCTGCGCTAGAAAGCGAACACAGACATGGTGGATCCAGGTAAAAATGGAGAAGATCAAGAAACTAAATCAACAACCTACGATCGTCATGCCGAACTCAAAGCCTTCGACGAAACGAAGGTCGGAGTTAAAGGACTGGTTGACTCTGGCGTCACGAAAGTACCCAGAATCTTCATCCACCCACCACATAATCTAGACAAAATCAACACAAGTGACACAGATTCAAAGTTCCCAGTAATAGATCTTGACGGGTTCGACAAGGATCCTGTAAAACGCGAGAGAGTCGTTGAAGAGATTCGTGTTGCATCGGAGACATGGGGCTTTTTCCAAGTGGTTAACCATGGAATACCGACTAGAATCCTGGAAGAGATGCTGGACGGAGTTCTGAGATTTAACGAGCAGGCGCCGGAGATCAGGAAGAAATATTATTCGCGAGATTACAGTAAGACGATGGCGTACAATAGCAATTTTGATCTGTATAGCTCGCCAGCAGCTAACTGGAGGGACTCGTTTTACTGTGCTATGGCTCCCAGGACGCCGCAGCCGGAGGAACTGCCGGCGGCGTGCAGGTTAGTTTATATTGAAAATGAAATTTCAAATATGAACATGAGATTAATGCGTATAAAGTCAAATTTTAACTTGATTTATTTTTAATAAAAAAATTATTGGTTTTCAATTTTTTTGAAATTTTTTTATTTTTTTGTTAATTATATTTTAAAAAAATATTATATTTTTCATGTAAATCAGATTGATATTTTTTTCTGATTGAAAATATTTTTATTTTTAATATCAAAGAAATATATAAATCTGATTGATTTATCTCTCGTATATAAGATCTTTGTACATAAAAACTAATATTAAATTTTAATTATTATTTTCGATGAATTATTTTTATTATTTAAATTACACAAAAGCAATAATGGTGCTTCACTGTGAGGATTAAATAATAATGAGATTATATAATTTTTATTTTGCAAAATTATTATATAATTTTAGTATTTATGAATTGAATATACATTAAACGATATGGTTCGGTGGTACACCCATTGTATACAACCAATGATATCTTTTTTAATATTTCAAAATACACAGCAGACTAATTTTCCTTTGTGTATCTCGTCGGTGTATATGTATAATTTTAATGTAATATAGTTTTAGTTATAGAAATTTTTGTGTAAGTATATTTACGTATGAAATATGAATAATTTTTTTTTTCATACTTATATTTAAAAGGGTACTTTGTAATAAATTAGTGTATTTTAGAGAATAAAAGTAATTATTACACGAATTTCATATGAAAATATATAGACATAAGGATTGTATATTCATGAAATTTTAATTTATAGTTGTCCGAAATCATGCTCCATACGTTTCGCATTGACAGGAAAGGGGGAATCGAATTTGAACGAGAAATAACAACAAAATCGTCCTATAAACTTTGTTTTTTTTTTTTTTTTATAGTTTTTTTCCTCGATCGAATGCTATTCCTGACATTTCTAGTGCTACTTCAAATCTCGATTGGAAAAAAAATTAAGAACTCAAAAATCACCTAACTCATTGTGCTAAGATCAAATTTTGACTATATAAATACCAAAATAAAAAAAATATACCAATTTAGAGACCAATTGTTATATATATAACTTCAAGTGAATACATAATATAAATATAAACTCATCTTATTATGTGACGCTATTCTATTCCAGGGAAATTTTGATCGAATTCTCAAACCATATAATGAAATTAGGGTGCTCTTTGTTCATATTACTGTCAGAAGCTTTGGGACTTAGTTCGAAACATCTGATAGACATGGGTAGTGCAGATGCTCTTGCACATCTCTGTCATTACTATCCGGCTTGCCCTGAGCCCGAGTTAACGATTGGCACGACTCAACATTCGGACAATGATTTCATGACTGTTCTACTACAAGATAATGTAGGAGGGCTTCAAGTGCGTCATCAGAACCAATGGGTTGATGTTCCTCCGACGCCAGGCGCGTTAGTCATTAATCATGGAGATCTTTTACAGGCAAGTATGCTTCATTGTTTTCAATCATTGGAAGATTGAAATAACAAGTTAGTTAACCTTTAATCCAAGTACCCTTTTTGTTGATGTACGTATATTCATTTGGTTTAAATGTATTGTGGCATGTTTTCAGCTTATATCCAATGATAAATTCAAAAGTGTAGAGCACAGAGTGCTGGCAAGCCGGAAAGGTCCAAGAATCTCGGTTGCCAGCTTCTTCGGCAGAGACTCGGGGACAAATGCCAGGGTTTTAGCACCAGTTAAGGAGCTATTATCCGAATACGATCCTCCCAAGTATCGCGCAACCACCGCAACTGAGTATACTGAATTCTATCGCAGAAAGGGGCTCGATGGCACTTCTGCTTTGCTCCATTTCAGACTTTAGTTAAAGATCACTTGGTGCTTTCATGTATGATCGAATCTTTATTTCAAGGTTCACTCTGCACTTGGATATTTTTGCGTCAGCGAAACTTTATAAATATCAATAAATGAAACTTCCTGGAACATCACATGTCGAAATCAAATAATTATTAATTGTTACAAAAGATAGTGAAATATATGTTGGGACATCGTATTCTCGCACCCAAGATGTAGCGGAAGTTTAAAAATTTTGTTCTTGGGTGTCATGTGTTCGAAACATCCTTAGTGTGTTTAGAATTATACCTTTGTGTTCTTAACGTTGGACTCCAAACTATTCCGATGTTTAAGCGGATATAGTCTTTCTTGTAAATCCCTACGAACTACTCTTCTCCTTTGATCGCCTAATTAGGTCCACGATCGAAAACTGTTTTTCTCGTTTGGTTTGCTCTAGAAATCCCAAACGATTTTTGCGTTGGGACTGTATCCTCCGAATTTCCAAAATCCGGATACGAAGCGACACGGCGGTGGAAGAAACTTGTGGCCAAATTTTTCCCCTCAATTTTCAAGAGATGGCCGAGAGTTCCATCCTTCAAAAATCATGGACTTTGGCTAATTAATTCTTAATCAATTATTAAGCAATATTATGGATTCTTAATCCATAATTAAAACAAATCTAATTTGTTTTGGCCAAAATTTTCTTCCAATTCTCATGATGTTGCCGTGACTTTCAAGGAGATATTGGAGAGATTTGTGGTGATTTTGTGTGCAATTTTTCATCTCTCAACAATAAGTCCTAATGTTGTATTTATAGAATGAGACTCCTAATCTAATTAAGATTCTCTCTACCACAAGGACTCTTATAATTTCATTATATTTAAACATTCATATAATTAATATATAATGTATTTACTAACCTTTAATAATACATGATATAATAATATCATATATTTTATATCACCATATAAAATATATCCATATATATATATGTATATTAAATTAAATAATTATTATTTAATTTATAAACTAACTCCTTAGTTAATTTAATTCTATACTCTTCTAGAATATTCATGGGAATTTGTGCATATTAGTTGTAATGCCCGAGATTTTAATTAGATTAATATGAGATTATTGATTATGACTTAATGTGGTTATAGCCGGGCCAGTCCGAGATTTTATTGGACCAAGAAATAGGAAGAGCCAAGATGTGGGCCGAAAGTGTCTCGTCCGGGCGGAAGTTTTTGTCCGCTCGAGCGAGACGGAATTATGCAAGAGGGCCGAAAGTGTCTCGCCCGGGCGGAAGTTTTTGTCCGCCCGAGCGAGACTGAATCGCGCAGAAGGGCCGAGAGTTGCTTGCCCGGGCGGAAATTTATGTCCGCCCGAACGAGAGACGTGTTTTGAGAAGGAAGAGGCCACGTTTTGAAATCATGCCACGTATATATATATATATATATATATATATATATATATATATATATATATATATATATATATATATATATATACAAACGAAATTCCTTCAGAAAGAAAAGGGAAATCGAAGGCTTCGCGGGAAAATAGCTTTTGATTTCAGAATTTGATTTATGATCAATCCGTCTGTTAGATTTTAAATCCGACTTCGGTACCGAGTTCCTATCGACGTAGGCTACAACTGGACGTAAGTTTTACTACGTTTTGACATGTTTTGAAATTATGATGTTGTTAGAATTGAACACACGTCATATATGTTATTCTTGACATGTTAGAAAACGTAGAATCGAAGTCAGATTAAGAAACAAACTGAATATGGAATTGTTATGAATTTCAAAAGGAAATTGACTAGAATTGATATCAGAATTATATGGTGGTTGATTCTAAACGTTTGGAATTGATATATACTGATATAGTATTATCAGTATCGCAAGATTGCACTGTTGTACTGTCAGAATTTGATAAAACAGAGATGTTGTGATTTGATTAGAATATTGATACAGAATATTGATATTGTCATGGCCAGATTGAACAGTGACAGACTTCGATTGTATCAGAGCGACAGCAAGCAAGGTATAAATTAATGTTGATTTGGGATTGCACAACTCGAGTTAGGTTTGACTTGAGTTTCCCTAAATCACATACTTTATTATATTGCATTGATATTTGCAGATTGATATGTTAATGTATTGACTTAGAACAAAGTCAGAGTCCGAGTCTAGGGCAGACAGCCTAGCTAGGGCAGAACCGCCGAGTCTTTCTCAGAACCGATAAGACTCTAGACTTACGGTGTATCGACGAGCTTTAGATGCAGATCGACTTCTATCTCAGACACACTCGATACAGCATACCAAAGTCTACATTAGATTGGGATCCCTAGATTTGAGATAAGATAAGATTAGATCTTAAGTAATTGATTCATGTAGTCAGATTAGATACATGTTTTGATGTCTGTTATGCTTTTATATATGTTTTATATGATTGCATTTAATACATTGTTTATACTGGGATATATATATCTCACCGGAGTTATTCGGCTGTTGTCTTGTTTGTATGTGTGCATGACAACAGGTGGGACAGGTACAGGGTCACAGAGGTGAAGACAGATCGAGATTAGAGTGGTGATTCCGAACTTGGACTAGAGATAGGGTTTAAACACTTGATAGTTAGGTGTTGAACCTGAGATGTAAATTATTGTATGATGTTTTAGAATTATACTTTTATACTGATATGTATAGGAGTTTGATTCCATTACCTTCCGCATTTTAAAAAAAAAATTTAGACCCTGTTTATTATAATTGATTAATTAGTCCCAATGACGATTTAAAAGATGATTAGCATCCGGATCCCCACAACAGGTGGTATCAGAGCGATAGATCCTTTAGATTGAGATAGAAGAGGTTAGTGAGCGGGGTAGATTGAGGTTTCCTTTCCTGCTTTTGAATGCTAGCATGTCTTACTGCTTTATTACATGTTACTTGTCTATCTGATTTGATATAGTAATATGTTTTATTGAGATTGGATCAGTACTGATTCTAGATCAGCAGTAAGATGATCAGAGGAGGATTGCAACAGAATTGTTGTATCTGTTACTAATCTATTTGATTGCTAGATATGCCTCCGAGACGAGTACCAGAACAGGGAAGTACATCCAATCCTCCAATGGATGTCACTCCGACTCCAATGGAAACGTTATTGAAACGATTTCAATCATTTCATCCGCCGACTTTGAGAGGAACCGAGAATGCTGTGGAATGCGAGAGTTGGCTCGATGATATAGAGATGCTGTTCGAATCCTTGGATTATACAGATGAGAAGAGAGTGAAATTGATTGGACACCAGTTACACGACGTTTCCAAGGACTGGTGGATTACGAGGAAGAGATCCATGGAGCATAGATGTACGAATATTACCTGGAATATATTTAGAACTGAATTCTATCAACGTTTCTTCCCAGTGTCGTACCGGAAGGACAAGGGAGCGGAATTTGCCAATTTAAAGCAGGGACAGATGAACATAGAAGAGTACGTGTCAAAGTTCTCCTCCTTGCTGAAATTTGCTCCACATGTGGCTGACAGCGAGGAAGCTACTGCTGACCAGTTCATCAATGGCCTGAATCCCGACATTTTCACATTGGTAAACACCGGGCTACCGGATAATTTTACTGATGCTCTGAACAGAGCCAAGGGAGCAGAAGCCGGTCTGATGAGACAGAAAGGGGCTTCATTTGTGCCTCCAGCACCGAGACCACAGCAACCACCTCCCAGATTTGAGAGCGGCAGCAGTAGTGGAGGAAAGAAAGAATTTTTGAAAGCCAGGGGAAAGCAATTCAAGAAATCTGGCAGTAGTTCTTCCAGCTCCGGTGGTACCAGACAGAGCCAGAGTTACACTGGAGTTTACTGCAAGACTTGCGGAGGAAGACATGCAACTGAGCAATGCCAGGGAGTGACTGGTAGTTGCAATTTCTGTAAGCAGCCGGGACACTTTGCTAAAGTGTGTCCATAGAGAGGTTCGCAGAGAACTCAGGGGGCCGAGTCATCGGGATCAGCAGCACAGACTGAGAGACGATCAGCTGCTGTTCATACATTCCAGCCAGCGCCAGCTCAGTCACAGCAGAGGCCAGGAGGAAGCCAGACAGTTGGTCAGCCTCCGAGACAGCAGGCCAGAGTCTTCGCTTTGACAGAGGAGCAGGCCCAGGAAGCCCCAGATGACGTTGTAGCAGGTAACTGTTCTTTATGTGGTTACTCTGCTTACGTATTAATTGATACCGGTGCTTCACACACATTTATTTCTGAACGATTTGCATTAAGTCATGCATTTCCTGTAGAGTCTTTAGCTACTGTAGTGTCTGTTTCTTCTCCGTTAGGGATGGGTTTGATATCCGTAAATTCGGTTAACCATTGTGTACTACAGTATGACGGGCATGAGATTGAATTAGATTGCATCGTACTTGGATTGTCCGATTTTGATTGTATTATCGGTATAGACATGCTAACCAATTACAGAGCAACAGTTGATTGTTTCCACAAGATAGTAAGATTCAGACCAGACATGGCTGAGGAGTGGAAATTTTACGGGAAGGGTTCTAGATCGAGAATTCCTTTAGTATCCGTATTATCTATCACTCGACTGTTACAGAAAGGAGCAGAAGGATTCCTTGTATATTCAATAGATTTACTGAAGTCGAGTCCAGCATTGGCAGATCTGCCAGTGGTACGTGAGTTTGCTGACGTCTTCCCAGATAAGATCCCGGGATTACCTCCAGTTAGAGAGATAGACTTCAGCATTGAACTGATGCCAGGTACAATGCCGATTTCTAGAGCTCCGTACAGAATGGCACTAGTTGAACTGAAAGAATTGAAAGACCAGCTTGAAGACTTACTGGCCAAGGGGTACATCAGACCGAGTGTGTCTCCTTGGGGTGCTCCAGTACTGTTTGTAAGAAAGAAAGACGGTTCGATGAGACTCTGCATCGACTATCGGCAACTGAACAAGGCAACGGTAAAGAATAAATATCCTTTGCCTCGTATTGATGATTTATTCGATCAGTTGCAGGGTTCTTCAGTATATTCCAAGATTGATTTAAGATCGGGATATCATCAGCTGAGAGTCAGAGATTCTGATATCTCAAAGACGACATTTAGAACCAGGTATGGACACTATGAATTTATTGTCATGCCGTTTGGTCTGACGAATTCTCCAGCTGTATTCATGGGATTGATGAACCGTGTATTCCAGAAATATCTCGATGATTTTGTGATTATTTTCATCGATGATATTTTGATTTATTCAAAGAATATGAGTGAGCATGCTGAGCATTTAAGAACTGTGTTGCGAATTTTAAGAGCTGAGAAATTATATGTTAAACTGTTGAAATGTGAGTTTTGGCTGAGACAAGTAGTATTTCTGGGTCATATTATATCGGGAGATGGTATATCACTTGATCCCAGTAAAGTAGAAGCCGTGATTTCTTGGCCAAGACCGACATCAGTGCCTGAAATTCGCAGTTTCATAGGTTTAGCAGGATATTATCGTCGTTTCATTAAGGATTTCTCGAGCATAGCTAAACCAATTACTCAGCTAACTCAAAAGAATGCTCCATTTGTTTGGTCTGAAGAATGTGAGACCAGTTTTCTGGAGTTGAAGAAGAGGTTGACCAGTGCACCGGTGTTGACTATTCCATCCGGTATTGGTGATTTTGTGGTTTATTGCGACGCTTCTCACAGAGGGTTGGGATGTGTGCTGATGCAACGAGGGCATGTTATCGCTTATGCCTCAAGACAGCTTAAACCACATGAGACCCGTTATCCAATTCATGACCTAGAATTGGCAGCCATTGTCTTTGCATTAAAGATATGGCGAAATAATCTTTACGGGGAGAAGTTTGAGATATATTCTGATCATAAGAGTTTGAAATATCTGTTTTCACAATCTGAATTGAATATGAGACAGCGAAGATGGCTTGATTTGCTTAAAGATTTTGATTGTGAAATCAAATACTATCCAGGAAAGTCTAATGCAGCAGCTGATGCACTAAGTCGAAAGGTATGTTCTTTATCATTGTCGACGATCGGTGTTTCAAATATGATAGAAGACTGCTGTTTGTCTGGATTAGAATTTGAAACAGATTATAGACCGTTAAGACTTTATACGGTGCAAGTAGAACCAGAGCTGATTATGAGAATTAAGGCAGCTCAGAAGGTTGATCAGAATATACAGAAATCAGTATCGATAGTCAGAGCAGGACATCGATCAGAATATCAGGTACGTGATAATGTCCTGTAAGTGAATAATCGTCTGGTTGTGCCGAATATTTCAGATTTGAAACGACAGATATTGTCAGGAGCGCACAGCAGTCGATTTAGTATTCATCCTGGTGGTAGAAAGATGTATAATGATTTCAAGAGACAGTTCTGGTGGAAACAAATGAAGACTGACATTGCCGAATTTGTTTCCAAATGTCTGAATTGCCAGCAGGTGAAAGCAGAAAGAAAGAAACCAGGAGGATTATTACAGAGTTTGTCCATTCCTGAGTGGAAATGGGATCACATTTCCATGGATTTTGTGACACAGTTGCCGCGTTCCTCCAAAGGTTGTGATGCGATTTGGGTCGTGATTGACAGATTGACCAAATCCGCATGTTTTATACCGTACAAGATGACGTACAGATTTGACCAGATGGCAGAGATCTGTGTCAGAGAAGTGGTCAGATTGCATGGAGTGCCGAAGTCGATTGTATCAGACCGTGATCCTCGATTTACTTCGCACTTCTGTCAGAGTTTGCAACAGGCTCTCGGTACGAAGTTACATCTGAGTACCGCATATCATCCACAGACCGATGGGCAGTCAGAGCGGACTATCCAGACACTGAAAGATATGCTGAGGGCAGTAGTGCTAGATTTCAGCACTAATTGGCAAGATGCATTGCCGCTTTGTGAGTTTTCGTACAACAGCTATCAGACGAGCATTGAGATGGCACCATTTGAAGCGTTGTACATAAAGAAGTGTAGATCCCCTCTATATTGGGATGATATCTCTGAAGTTCCTGCAATTGGACCAGATATGATCAGAGATATGACAGAAAAAGTGAAGCTAATTCAGAAGAAAATGAAGGCAGCACAAGACAGACAGGACAAATATGCCAATTTCAGACGACGACCATTGGTATTCGAGGCTGGAGACAGAGTATTTTTGAAGATTTCACCTTTCAGAGGAGTTGTCAGATTTGGCAAGAAAGGGAAATTGTCTCCACGATATATTGGGCCTTATGAGATTCTCGAGAAGATAGGAGATCGTGCCTATCGACTAGCCTTACCGCCTTCATTATCAGGAATACATGATGTCTTTCATGTATCGTTACTAAGGAAGTATCTTCCTGATGCTTCACATGCTATTCAACCAGACGAGGCCGAACTGGATGAGACGTTGAGCTATATTGAAAAACCGATTCAGATTATCGATCGTAAAGAAAAACAGCTCAGAACGAAGACTATTCCACTTGTAAAAGTTCAATGGACTCGCCATGGTGTTGAAGAAGCAACTTGGGAGACTGAATCAGATATGAGACAAGAATTCCCAGAGTTGTTTCGATGATGTAAATTTGCATACAGTTTTGTATATATACTCCTTAGTGATACGAATAAAATACCTGTGATTTCGAGGACGAAATCGTATCTTAGGAGGGGAGAAATGTAATGCCCGAGATTTTAATTAGATTAATATGAGATTATTGATTATGACTTAATGTGGTTATAGCCGGGCCAGTCCGAGATTTTATTGGACCAAGAAATAGGAAGAGCCAAGATGTGGGCCGAAAGTGTCTCGCCCGGGCGGAAGTTTTTGTCCGCTCGAGCGAGACGGAATTATGCAAGAGGGCCGAAAGTGTCTCGCCCGGGTGGAAGTTTTTGTCCGCCCGAGCGAGACTGAATCGCACAGAAGGGCCGAGAGTTGCTCGCCCGGGCGGAAATTTATGTCCGCCCGAGCGAGAGACGTGTTTTGAGAAGGAAGAGGCCACGTTTTGAAATCATGCAACGTATATATATATATATATACAAACGAAATTCCTTCAGAAAGAAAAGGGAAATCGAAGG
Source organism: Primulina eburnea (assembly GCF_022965805.1). Classification (NCBI taxonomy): domain Eukaryota; kingdom Viridiplantae; phylum Streptophyta; class Magnoliopsida; order Lamiales; family Gesneriaceae; genus Primulina; species Primulina eburnea. The sequence goes on along the minus strand of NC_133103.1, from coordinate 25,531,784 downwards.
CTTCGGGGGAAAATAGCTTTTGATTTCAGAATTTGATTTACGATCAATCCGTCTGTTAGATTTTAAATCCGACTTCGGTACCGAGTTCCTATCGACGTAGGCTACAACTGGACGTAAGTTTTACTACGTTTTGACATGTTTTGAAATTATGATGTTGTTAGAATTGAACACACGTCATATATGTTATTCTTGACATGTTAGAAAACGTAGAATCGAAGTCAGATTAAGAAACGGACTGAATATGGAATTGTTATGAATTTCAGAAGGAAATTGACTAGAATTGATATCAGATTTATATGGTGGTTGATTGTAAACGTTTGGAATTGATATAGACTGATAGTATTATCAGTATCGCAAGATTGCACTGTTGTATTGTCAGAATTTGATAAAACAGAGATGTTGTGATTTGATTAGAATATTGATACAGAATATTGATATTGTCATGGCCAGATTGAACAGTGACAGACTTCTATTGTATCAGAGCGACAGCAAGAAAGGTATAAATTAATGTTGATTTGGGATTGCACAACTCGAGTTAGGTTTGACTTGAGTTTTCCTAAATCACATACTTTATTTTATTGCATTGATATTTGCAGATTATCAGATTGATATGTTAATGTATTGACTTAGAACAAAGTCAGAGTCCGAGTCTAGGGCAGACAGCCTAGCTAGGGCAGAACCGCCGAGTCTTTCTCAGAACCGATAAGACTCTAGACTTACGGTGTATCGACGAGCTTTAGATGCAGATCGACTTCTATCTCAGACACACTCGATACAGCATACCAAAGTCTACATTAGATTGGGATCCCTAGATTTGAGATAAGATAAGATTAGATCACGAGTCATTGATTCATGTAGTCAGATTAGATACATGTTTTGATGTCTGTTATGCTTTTATATATGTTTTATATGATTGCATTTAATACATTGTTTATACTGGGATATATATATCTCACCGGAGTTATTCGGCTGTTGTCTTGTTTGTATGTGTGCATGACAAAAGGTGGGACAGGTACAGGGTCACAGAGGTGAAGACAGATCGAGATTAGAGTGGTGATTCCGGACTTGGACTAGAGATAGGGTTTAAACACTTGATAGTTAGGTGTTGAACCTGAGATGTAAATTATTGTATGATGTTTTAGAATTATACTTTTATACTGATATGTATAGGAGTTTGATTCCATTACTTTCCGCATTTTAAAAAAAAAATTTAGACCCTGTTTATTAAAATTGATTAATTAGTCCCAATGACGATTTAAAAGATGATTAGCGTCCGGGTCCCCACATTAGTATTCACTACTACTAGCACCACCATTTAATTAGCAAATTTGAAATTTACTAAATAAATGATTCCGAACTCATTATAAACCTGATCGACGATCCGAAAGCGCCAATGTATCAAAGATATAAGTCTTCTTCATATAATGAAAATCGAAAATTTCGAAGATCAAAATTTTCATTTACCAAATTTAGAACTTACGATATATGGCATTTACTATATTTGGCAGCTGTCAGTTTTAGTGAACTCCTTCACAAAATAAGCAGTTCTGCTCACCTTCCTTATTTAGCAATAATGCTAACTTCCATTTCTTTATCCTATGGAATCAGCTCATAAGCTCTTTTATAAGCTTCCTGTTTGATCTCCGTCAAACTATAGTCGCCAAATTCCAACTCCTTGAAATTTGACTATCTCAACGGGAACACAGAATCCGATGTAGCTAGCCGTGGGTTCACATCTCCATGTGATTCAGAATAACATTTATTCTTATTCGGGTTTACCCTAGTTAACCCCATTATTTTCATCAACTCCTTGATCAAGAATGTCAAAACTCATTTCTGATTACATCCATCAGATCATGATAAGAACGTCTAGTACCATCGCTCCATGATCCCCTAGGTATCTATGATAGTGGATGCAAGAACCTTTAGTCATGGTTAGCGTACAGTACGGTCCCTTCAACACATATATCCCGATCGAATCTGCAACCATTGGTATATCGAGAGTTGCATATGCATTCGATAACAATGCGGTTTATCTTTGAGTACTAATAGTGACATGGTGTGTGCAACTAAGAAAACACCTTTTCCTAAAACACATTTCTTGCTCTGACAAGAGACTCTTTGCACTATTAACTTATCAGATCATATAGGATATCTTCCCCCGTAGGCGAACGGTGAATCCCCGACTACAATGCATCTCTTACGTATTTCGAAACTACACCCAACCTCGCCACCTGATGACCCTCGATGGAGTCGGTAAACGGATCAAAGTGCATGCTAGTACGTATAGCCCCTACATTGTCTCGGGTCAAAGGACTAATGGTTTACAACCATAACTTCGGACTATTTCACTCGATAAGTGGGAACCACTTGGATAGTTCGAGAGAGGGTTGTTCAGTGCATCATCATATGATCACCATCTGCGTGAATGGACATCTCCATGCCCTTGACAATGAAACAAGGCGTTTACACTACAAATGCTAGTCTCGAGCGACCTTTATCCTTGTTTTAGGCGGCTGAATCGACTAAGAACCTGTTTAGAATATACGATACGCTTCCTAATGAATTTCATGATCTTACGTTGAGACGCAGACCTCATGGTATCTATTGTATATTCAAGGACTTTATCTATGCAGTTTGCATGGGTATACAGATAAAGTATAATGCTATAATCGAATAAAATCGTAAAATATTATTAAAATAAAGATTGTTTTACATTAGAGTCAATAAAGCCCGAGCCACAAGTTGGCTTGCCGGGCACCTACTCTAACAATCTCCCACTTGCCCGATAGCCAACTACCAATAGATCTTAGACTCATTGCTTCGCGATGCTTCTCAAACAATGGTCCTGGCAGGGGCTTCGTTAGTGGATCATGAACTTTATCTGCGGAGGATACTCTCTCTATCGATATATCTCCTCTTCCCACAATCTCCCGGATTATGTGGAACTTCCTCAGTATATGTTTGGATCGCTGATGAGACCTCGGTTCCTTCGCTTGCGCTACGGCACCGGTGTTGTCACAGTAGACCGGGACTGGATCAACTGTTTGAGGAATGACACCCAACTCTTGGATGAAATTCCTCATCCAAACACCCTCTTTTGCTACATCCGATGCAATTATGTATTCGGCCTCAGTGGTTGAATCCGTTGGGGTGTCTTGCTTGGAACTCTTCCAAGAGACACCACCACCATTGAGCTTGAATACAGATCCAGAGGTCAATTTCGAATCATCCACATTTGATTGGAAGCTAGAATCAGTGTAGCATTCCAATTTTAGTTCTCCACTCCCGTATACAAAGAACAAATTCTTAGTTCTCCTCAAGTACTTAAGAATGTCCTTTACTACTTTCCAATGCTGTAGATCGGGATTCGACTTATATCGGCTTGCAACACTCAGTGCATATGCAATATCAGGTCGAATAGATATTATACCATACATTATACTGCCTATGGTAGACATACATGGAATGCGGCTCATGGTTTCTATCTCTTCATCATTCTTAGGGCACATAGACTTGGATAGATTCACACCATGAGAAATTGGGAAATATCCTCTCATGGACTCCTCCATAGAGAATCTCCTCAGTATGGTATCAATATATGTGGATTGGGTGAGACCTAGCATCCTTTTGATCTATCCATATAGATCTGTATTCCTAATACATATGATGTTTCACCCATATCCTTCATGGAGAGCTTACCAGCTAACCATATTTTAGTTGATTGCAACATCCCTACATCAGTCCCAATGATTAGTATGTTATCAACATAAAGCACTAGGAATGTCACTGCACTCCCACTAACCTTCTTGTATACACAAGGTTCCTCAGGATTTTTGGCAAAATCAAACTCTTTGATAGTGTTGTCAAATCTGAGGCTCCAGCTCTTTGATGCCTACTTGAGTCCATACTTGAGTCCATAAATGGATATCTGAAGTTTGCATACGTTATGCTCACTTCCTCCTGATGCGAATCCTCTAAGTTGAGACATGTAAATCTCTTCCTTAATATCCCCATTAAGTAACGATGTCTTCACATCCATCTGCCATATTTCATAGTCATACCATTCTGCTATGGCTAGCAGTATCCTAATGGACTTGAATATCGTGACTGGAGAAAAGATTTCCTCATAGTCAACACCTTGTCTTTGAGTATATCCTTTTGCTACCAATCTAGCTTTGAAGGTCACCACCTTCTCATCCGTTCCAAGTTTCCTCTTGTAAATCCATTTGCATCCTATGGGAACAATTCCCTCAGGTGAATTCACTAAGGACCATACTTGGTTCGAATACATGGAGTCCATCTCGGACTGCATGGCTTCAAGCCATCTAAATGAATCGGCATCAAACAATGAGTCCTTGAAATTTCTTGGATTACATCCAGGAATGAGCTCACCTCGACCCTCTTCAAGAAACAGGCTCAACCTTTTAGGCGGCCTTGAGATCCTTTCGGATATTCTAAGAGCTTGTGTTTCTTTTATTGGTTGTTGGGGTGTGGGTTATGCTATTTGTGTCATGGGTGGTTCTCAAATCCGATCGAGTTCTATCATCATGCATTTTCTATCTAATATAAACTCCTTCTCTAAGAAGGTGGCATTCCTTGAAACAAACCCCTTTGTTTCACTAGGATAAATAGAAGTAGTATCCAACAGAGTTATTTGGATATCCCACAAAGTAGCACAAATGGGCTCTACTATCCAATTTGTCTCCCACTGCCTGCTTCACGTAAGCAGGGCATCCCCATATTTTTAAGAAAAAAATATTTCCCATCCATATCTCATATGGAGTTTTATTCACTAGCTTTGTTTGGACTTGATTCAACAACCTTGCCGCTGTTTCAAACGCATATCCCTAAAGGGATGACAGCAACTCAGTGAATCCCATCATAGATCGGAGCATGTTCATCTGGTGCGATTACAATGTTTTGTCACACCATACAACTGGGGTGTGGCAGGCGGAGTCCACTGTGAGAGAATCTCATTCTCTTTAAGGTAGTCTTGAAACTTAGTACTCAAGTATTCTCTACTTCGATCTAATTGTAGTGTTTTAATACTTTTTCCTAACTGTTTCTTTACTTCTGCTCTGAATTCTTTGAACTTTTCAAATGTTTCAGACTTGTATTTCATCAAATGCATATACCCAAACCTCGAATGGTCATCGGTAAAGGTAATGAAGTAAGAATGACCAAATATTGTGCTAACACTTAGTGAGCCACACACATCTGTATGAATCAAATCCAACAGATCATGTGCACGTTCTAATTTCCCTAGGAAAGGGGCTTTGGTCATTTTTTCTTTCAGACAGGAATCACACGTCTCTTAGAGAGTTTATGTCTAACGAGTCAAACATGCCCTCTCCCACTAGCTTGTGGATCTTTCCTTGGGAAACATGTCCTAGCCTAACGTGCCACAATTGTGTTTGGTTTAGACTATCTTGTTTTCTTTTGGTTGTTGTTAAAATCGTGTTTACTTGGACATTCACTTATTATTGCCAAAACGTTTCTGGCCCTGATAATTTCTTATGTCCTGACTTCTTGCAGTGAAGCAAATATGTTCTGACTTATCGGGCTTTGTCAAATTCCAGGCCCACCACCTTCTCAATAGACCCAATCATACTTACACCATGCTCATTGGCAAGAGCCCCATCTTTCATGCGTGTAGTCATGTGTTCTTTGAAAGTGGTGTTCATCATTATGCGAGTTTCATACACTATGCAACTCTTGCATGTGTATTTGAATGTCAACAACATTTATCATTTCCTCAAACTGTCTCTACAGTTCATTTGTCATAGAAGCTAGTATATTACACTTTAGCTTACATACTATGGTCCCACCATCTTTTATGCTTTGACAGTTCAGCAAGACTGACATTAGGGTGTATGCTATTTTCTCCGATTTAGAACAATTTTCCCATCCAATCTTGAAAATCAGTGTTCGGTTATCTTGTTTTAACAACAAATATGAATTACGCGACGAAATCATAAATATACTGATATGGAAACAGAATAAACGTTACCGACAATTTTAAAATATTTTGTAAGACGTAAAATATGGACTTTTGTTTTTACGAATTGCCTCCCACTATTTTGACATTTTCACCACCCTCTGATGAAAAACGAGAAATCCAATTTCCTTAGTGAGTACGCAAGACCCAATTGCGAAATTATGATCCCGAATAATATCCGCCAATCATAACTTCCAAACGGTAGAGCCCAATTGCAAATCCTTGCAACCCTTACGTAATTTTGTCTCATGTTTGAGGAGGGTCCAATAATATGATCCCCTTTCTCTTCACGTGTCGAGCCCAGCCCAGCCCATCAATGTTGAAAATTAATGGACGGTCGTAATTAGATCCCCCAATAATATGAGCCGAAGTTATGGGAGTTCCACGTAGTTCACATCAAATAAGTTAGTGGAAGTCACAGCTTTCCGGTCTCCAAGCCTCCCCAATAATATGAGCCAGACACTGACCGCGGGTAGCGTTCATCATGCAAACACCGTTGATGGAAGGCAAGGAATTATTAAACTTTCTTTTAATTATCCTTTTAACGGGCTTGATTTAAATTTTGGATCTCATCCAAAATGGGGGATTTTAATTTTAAAAATTTGTCTCATCATTAATTTTAAAACTCGTGCCATAATTGTTTGTATGATTGTCGGATTCATGCAACTCTTGTTATTATATAATAACGCACATACTGATTATTTATCATATATCACATACATCATAAATAATAATAAAATATGATCGATAACCGAGAGCTAATTGATCCGTACGAGCCACATACAGATCCATGTCCATAACCTAGGTAAATGCAGGGATGCAAATGCAATAATACATAAGCTTCCAATATTTTACATGTCTTCGATCTTCAAAACTCCTTCCTAGGGTCGGGCCCACCGTCTTCAAATCTTGATCTCCCACTAATTCTAATATTTACATTAAATATCCATGGCACATTGGGATACAAATTTAGGGAGTGGGAACGGACCATAAATCACGTCCACTTTTAATTATCAAATAATCAAAATTAAAACACAAAAAATATCCTAACATACACCTAGTACATTGGTCATGGCTCTCGATCATCCTTTTAACATATAATATCATATATTATATAAATCCGATAATATCACATATTATCAATAATCGTGTATCTCGTAAATTATCACTAACCGTCATAATTATCAAATTAAATAAACACTTTTATTTAATTTCAAATAATTAAATTTCTTGTAAAACACCTTTTACCATAAATAATTAAATTATATTTCAATTATTTATTTTGTAAGAAATTGATTTTTAAAAAATTATTGTAGGGGTAAAATCGTCCATATTTTCATAAAATATCAATTTAACCCAAACTTTTTAAAAATCAGAAAATCGCCCCCGGGCTCGAACAATTCCAGCCCACGACCCAGCGCGGGGCTCGAGACTTTCCCGAGCACCTGTCCGCGCCGCCCGCCCGCTGCCCAATTCAATCGCCCGCGCGCACTGCGCGCTTGCCGAGCAACGCCGTGCGCCCGTGCTGCGCACCTGCCATGCGGTGCCCGCGCGTGCACTGTGCAGAGCCGCGCGCGCTGTGCGCATGCCGCGCGGCTGCTGCTCGTGCGTCTGCCCATAACAGTTCCGGGCAGACCCATAATTAATTTTTTTTTTCAAAACCATATTTTTCAAAAAAATATTTTAGGGGTGTTTTTCATAAAATTCTTATGCGGTTAGAAATAATAAACCCAACACAATTTAATTAAAACACACGATTGAGAATAACTTGGCTCTGATACCACTATTGTGACATCGTATTCTCGCACCCAAGACGCAGCGGAAGTTTAAAATTTTTGTTCTTGGGCATCATGTGTTCAAAACATCCATAGGGTGTTTAGAATTATACCTTTGCGTTCTTAACGCTGGACTCCAAACTATTCCGATATTTAAGCGGATATAGCCCTTCTTGTAAATCCCTACGAACGACTCTTTTCCTTTGATCGTCTAATTAGGTCCACGATCGAAAACTGTTTTCCTCATTTGGTTTGCACTAGAAATGTCAAACGATTTGTGCATTGGGACTGTATCCTCCGAATTTCTAAAATACGGAGACGAAGCGACACGGCGGTGGAAGAATCTCGCGGCCAAATTTTTCCCCTCAATTTTCAAGAGATGGCCGAGAGTTCCATCCTTCAAAAATCATGGTCTTTGGATAATTAATTCTTAATCAATTATTAAGAAACATTATGGATTCTTAATCCATAATTAAAACAAATCTAATTTGTTTTGGCCAAAATTTTCTTCCAATTCTCATGATGTTGCCGTGACTTTCAAGGAGAGATTGGAGAGGATTTGTGGTGATTTTGTGTGCAATTTTCACCTCCCAACAATGAGCCCTAATGTTGTATTTACTCTCCCATATAATTAATATATAATGTATTTATTAACCTTTAATAATAAATGATATAATAATATCATATACATATATTTTATATCACCATATAAAATATATACATGTATATGTATATTAAATTAAATAACTATTATTTAATTTATAAATTAACTCCTTAGTTAATTTAATTCTAGACTCTTCTAGAATATTCATGGAAATTTGTGCATCTTAGTAGTCACTACTACTAGCACCACCATTTAATTAGCATATATCAAATTCACTAAATAAATGATTCCGAACTCATTATAACCCTTATCGACGATCCGAGAGCGCCGATGTATCAAAGATATAAGTCTTGTTCATATAATGAAAATCGAAAATTTTCGAAGATCAAAATTTTTCATTACCAAATTTAGAACTTACCATATATGGCAGTTACTATATTTGACAGCTGCCAGTTTTAGTGAACTCCTTCACAAAATAGACAGTTCCACTCACCTTCCTTATTTAGCAATAATGCTAACTTCCATTTCTTCCATCCTATGGAATCAGCTCATGAACTCTTTTATCAGCTTCCTGTTTGATCTCTATCAAACTATAGTCGCCAAATTCCAACTCCTTGAAATTTGACTATCTCAATGGGAACATAGAATCCGATACTTGTGTGACCCTCAATGGTTCAGGGATATAGCTAGCCGGGGGTTCAAATCTCCATGTGATTCAGAATAACATATATTCTTATTCGGGTTTACCCTAGTTAACCCCATTATTTTCATCAACTCCTTGATCAAGAATGTCAGAACTCATTTCTGATTACATCCATCAGATCATGGTAAGAGCGTCTAGTACCATCGCTCCATGATCCCCTAGGTATCTCTGATAGTGGATGCAAGAACCTTTAGTCATGGTTAGCGTACAGTACGGTCCCTTCAACACATATATCCCGATCGAATCTGCAACCATTGGTATATCGAGAGTTGCATATGAATTCGATAACAATGCGGTTTATCTTTGAGTACTAATAGTGACATGGTGTGTGCAACTAAGAAAACAACTTTTCCTAAAACACATTTCTTGCTCTGGCAAGAGACTCCTTGCACTATTAACTCATCAGATCACATAGGATATCTTCTCCCGTAGGCGAACGGTGAATCCCCGACTACAATGCATCTGCTCCTACGTATTTCGAAACTACACCCAACCTCGCCACCTGATGACCCTCTATGGAGTCGGTAAATGGATCAAAGTGCATGCTAGTACGTATAGCCCCTACATTGTCTCGGGTCAAAGGACTAATGGTGTACAACCATAACTTCATACTATTCCACTCGATAAGTGGGAACCACTTGGAGAGTCCGAGGGAGAGTTGTTCAGTGCATCATCATATGATCACCCATCTACGTGAATGGACATCTCCATGCCCTTGCCAACGAAACAAGGCGTTTACACCACAAATGCTAGTCTTGAGCTCGAGCGACCTTTAACCTTGTTTTAGACGGCTGAATCGACTAGGAACCTGTTTAGAATAAACGGTACGCTTCCTAATGAGTTTCATGATCTTACGTTGAGACTCAGATCTCATGGTACCTATTGTATATTCAAGGACTTTATCTATACAGCTTGCATGGGTATACAAATAAAGTATAATGCCATAATCAAATAAAATCTTAAAATATTATTAAAATAAAGATTGTTTTACATTAGAGTCAATAAAGCCCGAGCCACAAGTTGGCTTGCCGGGCACCTACTCTAACAATATAATGGATAAGAATACATGAAAATAATCTAGTTTTTCCCTTGAAACTAAAATAATCCAGTTTTCATAAACAAATTATAGCGCTAATATATGGTTTTGTTTTCTGATGTGATCCGAGTGAATTGAGTGAGCAAGGTCGGGGCAATCCACCAGATCTAACAAGAGTTTGTTTAGGAAAATAAGCAAGGAAATGCCTCCCAAAGTGGGTATGGTGTCCTGAAATCAAGGAGAGAAACAGGTGAATGGGCGTCGGAGGGTGACCACTCCAATGCTTAAGTTAGGTGAAGATAATGAAGATAATCGGTGTAACTTACGGGAGAAATAAATGCTATTGGTGTAAATATAGGTGGTTGAATGTCGTTAATGTACAATGAACTTGGTATTTATAGGAAAGAAAGTCAAGGATTACCTCGTTTTTATTGTGTACCTACCACTTAAAGCCCTTGATGTTGACTTCCTGTCATGCCTCCCTACCTTTCCATCATGTCACATCGGTATGATTCTGTCAGGTACGCTTATCGAGGTAAGCTTTTACCTGTTCTCGCACTCGAGTGTAGCACTACTATCGAGGCTTCTCGGATAGTGAGTCATTAGTCAGGAATTTGCCCGAGAGCTCGGGCCTCTGGTTGTCCGGGTGGATGACTTCCCGGGTACTTACTTGCTTTGCAACTCATGAGCCCTTTCCGCCATCCTACCATGATCCGGGCTTGCCATTTAATATCCCGGGTCATCCATGACCCGGGCTCTTCTAGGTGTATCACTACTCCCTCCTTAAATAGTCAGGCTAGAGTCATACTGGCTGTCCTGATCAGTCATGCTTGGAATTCAACAGAAAGATAATCAATTTGTCTTGTAAAAGCATCGGAGATTCATGCCGCTTGGACATGAAATAAGTTTTCGGGATGTATCCCGGGCTTAAGATAGATTGTCGGGGCCTCATGTCTCCCGGGTTTAAATATTTTTGTAGTTGAGTATTCTCAGACAGTTGGGATGATGTTACGATGATGTATTGTAAGGTCCAAAATTAAGATTATGTAATCAAACTTCATGCAAATTTAAGGAAATGGAAAAATAGCTAATTAAATAGTTTTAATTGCTTAAATTGCATATGATGTGCATGTATAAAATGTACTTTCTACACGAATGCATGTAAACTGTATTTTTAAAGTTATTCGAGATGCAATCGAGGAACGGAGACTGAAGGCTGAAAATGGAAAATGTTTTTCTTAAATAATTATTTAAAATAATGTTGATGCTATATGATATTTCTAAGGAGAATGAGTTTTGAGGTGATTTTATATGCCGGGTCGTAATTTTTAAAGGTATTGATTTTCGACTAAAATATGAATTTTCGAGAACTCTGTTAATATTTCCACAAACTTTCCTAAATAAAATATTTTAAATATGTACTAATGGGCGGCTTAATGGGCCTATTGTACCATAATAATGGCTCTAGACTTGTACACTTAATAATCATCAATTATTTAAAGTACAAACCCTCCCCATTATTTTCATTATCACGCCCAACACACACAAGACTCCTCTCCCCTCAAAACACAGCAAACATGCACGCAAGTTTGCAAAGTAAGCCACGGTTTTTGCAAAGGAAATTCAGCCAAGGTTCTTCGTCACCGTTCTTCGCATCTAAATTTATTTGTCCTGCGTAATATATGCAAAGTGATAGGATCGGTTGAAAAGTGTTTAGAGGAAGGGGGGTTGAATAAACACACACGATCTTTATAATCTTTTCGAATGGAGTGTCAGTTCTGTGACAAACTGATACTAAGAATCTTGTCAGTCGATAACAATCAGTTTAACTTAATATAATTACGAAAATAAACTGACTGAAAGATAGAATAAATAACTGAAAGAATAACACTAAGAATTTATGCATGTTTGGAGATTGAATAAATCCTACGTCACTCCTTCTATCACAAAGATAGGATATGCACTAAAAGACTTTGATCAATACAAAAACTTGTACAGACCCACTTCAGTTTGGACTTAACACTGTCAAAACTGAAACTCTTAGTTTACTAACTTTCTCACAGTTCTCAACTGGACTTAGCACAACTAATCTAGTTAAGATCAAATAAATAATACAACAATTTGTGCTAGTAAGCTCAAAAGGTAGCCTCAAATGCTACAGATAAATCGAATAAGAGTGAGCTTTTGATTCTTGAGTGAGAGCTATAAATTTAGAAGGGTAACAGCAAGCTTGAAAATAGAATGATCACTTAGATGTTCAAGAGTTGTTTCTCAACTGCTCTCCTGACGTATTTATAGGCTTCTCTTCAACGGTAACATTAAATAATATTTGAATCTTTATATCCGTTGATTGCCATGTCAATATTCTTCTGACAGTCATACACTGTAGACTCTGAAATGCGGCGTTCCACTACAAGTTGCAGTCTGCTTTGTACTGTTGTCGGTTCAATGTCCATTTCAACTGATGACGTGTACAGCTGAGTGATCAGCTGATATGAAGACGCTGATAAGCTTTCAACTGAATATGTCAACTGATCAGTTTCCTTTAATAAAATGTGCATTTAATATTCAGTTAGGCAACTGTCAGTTCATGATCAGTTAGTCCAATAAATTAATCTCTTAGTTTGTCAAACACCGAAATTAAGTTTCCAATAATTTCCTCCTTTTTGGTGTTTGACAAAACTTGTAAAATATGAACTGATCAACTGAACTAAAAAGATAATCTTCAATTTCATTGTAGATAAAATAACTTTTCTAATGTACAGATTCGTACAAAGAATAAGTATCTAATCCTATGTACAGATTCGTACAAAGAATATAGAATAAAGAATTTTCAATTCTTCAAGTCTTCAACCATTAAACTGATGTCGGTTGATCTTCATACATTCTTCTTCTTTCCTTTGTCTTCTTCTGTCTCTGTAATAATTTCCCCCTTTTTGTCAAGCACATCCACTTTCCTTGTTAACATGCGGACATCTGCTGCAATATCAGATACGGCATTCATCATAATGTTCTGCAGCAAGTCAATCATTTTGGTGACTTTTTTTTCAAGAAAGTCAAATATCCTGCCGACTAATGCTTGAGTTTGGAAGTGGGATTCAGTCGACAGTCTGTCTTTCTTCATTTCTTCAGTTTGGAGATAAAGAGCAGTCACATTTTAGTTGAGTTGATTCAGTCTGTCCGTTGTAAACTCATAGTTCGAGTTGAGCTTCAAGGTATGTGCAAGCTGAGTAGATTTTATTGTAGAAATAGCAGTCATCATATTGGCAAGGTTCGTCTGAATGGTTTGAAGTTCTTCAAATAAGGCATCAGAGTTTGAAATTCCAGGAGACATGGCCCCGAAAGTTTCTGGAATCTATTCCCTTTCTTCTTGAGTGAATACAACCATCGTACCGTCAGTTGGTTCTGATCATGCACTACTATTTCTGAAATACCTTCAGTTGTAAGTTCCTGGGAGGAGACGAGACAGATGGAAGAGCAGAAGTAGTGGAAGGTTCTTCCGTTTGTTCAACAACTACTTCTTCAGTTGGTTCAACAACTGGTTCTTTAGTTTTTTGGAGAACTGCCTCTTCAGTTGGCTGCGAGATTGCTTGTACAGTTTGGCCAAAAACTGCATGTTCAATCACAATGTCTGGCTGAACTGGCTCTTCAGGTTGATCCAAAATGGCTCCTCAGCTGGTTCTTCAAAATTGACAGCTTGAATAGATGGTTCTTCAGTCATAATCACTTCTTCAACTGATCTAGAAATGTGCAGGTGAATATCAGAGGATACTGATTCGATGACCACATCCAGATTTTCTAGTGATAATTCAGCTTCAGTATAGGGCATTGGATCAGCAGTTGAAGATTGAGGTGCTGGAGATAGAGATGGTTGAGCAACTGATGTGGGAAGTTCAGTTGCCTTTTGAGTAGCTTCAGCAGCTGAGTCTTTGGGTGAATCTTGAACTGACTATTCAGCTAGATCTTCTTCAGATGATGAGTCTTGGGAGCCTCTGGAATGATCAGTTATTGATCCATTTCCCAGTTCTTGATTTCCATCTGTAATGAGAGAAGATCAGAGTCCAGCTGGTCATGCACAACTGTATCATTGAAAGCAGTTGGACTGGTTGGATCAAAATTCAATCGCAATTCAGCAACTATCTTCTAAAGTTTCTTGGCTCTCAGCTGATTGAAAAAATAATTCTTGTGCTCTAGAGCATGAACAACTGTTGATGCCTTGACTACCCTCAAAAAAATAGACTCCAGTTTAATAAATATATGCAGTTTGGATTTCTTCTGTAGCTGTTTGGGAAAGACTTCTGTTCTAAACTTCACCCATTCAGTGTAGACCTTGAGATTATTTGCTGCAAATTCATTGATCTCTTGCCAGATGAGATCAATGTGCATTTGGATCGCATTAGTTGGTCTGGGCTCTTCCTGCATCTTTCCTTTGCCCTTGGAATCAGTTAGGACATGAGGAATGCTTAGCCCTGAGGTAGTTGCATCAAATTCTCTCTGATCACTATTCCCTTAGGTCTTTGTTGGAAACCAAATTTCTGAGTTTGACAAACTGAAGAAACTAACTGAATTATGAAGACAACTGAATAATTAGAACCAGCTGAACTAATGAAGAAAACTGATCAGTTGGAAACCGATCAGTTAATATACTCAGCTGAATAAGTTTCAGTCAAAACTAATCTCAACTGAATGCTTCTCGGGAAAGAACATTCAACCGACAAAATAACATAGTAAACAACAAGTGAATATGGAAAGCCGCACCTCAATCATTACAGCATAGAACAACATATTTCGGATACTGCAATTAAGACGCCGTATTACAATCAATGAAGAGAACATTGCCCAACAAATGATGAAGTGGCATTCAAACGGATACTATAATTCAAATGCATATCAAAGTTACCGTTGAAAGCGAAGTATAAATATGACTGAAGAACAGTAGAAGAACAAGGAGACGATCAGTCAATCTTAAGCTTGCTGTTACTCGGTCAAAATCTCAGCTCACTTTCATTTGAATTACTCGTAGCAATCAAGGCTACAATCTGAGCTTATTAGCACTCCTTAAAAGTTGTTAAATTCAACTGTGCTTATATCAGTTACGTATTAAGAATATTGTGTAGAACTAAGAGTTTCAGTTTTGGCAGTTGTAAGTCCAAACTGAAGTGGGTCTGTACAAGTGTTGTACTTGATCAAAGTCTTTTAGTGAATATCCTATCCTTGTGATAGAAGGGGTGACGTAGGAGTAATTCAATTCTCCGAACATCCAGAAACAACTCTTGCATATTTCTTTCAGTTTTGTATTCTATCTTTCAGTCAGTTATTTTCCGCAACTACTCTAGTTTAACTGATTGTTATTGATCAACAAGATTCCGAGATTCAGTTTGTCACCAAACTGAACTCAAATATTCGAAAAGACCAATTTTAATTGTGAGTGTTTATTCAAACCCCCCTTCTAAACACTCTTGTTACGACAACCGATCCTATCAAGTGGTATCAGAGCAGTTGAATCTTGTTATTGAATACTTCTGATCTATAAATCAACAAGCATGACTTCATTCAATAAAATCTCTATGTTCTCAAAAGAAGACTTCGATGAATGGAAAATCAGAATGCAGGCTCACTTAGCTGCACAAGATGATGACATGTGGTATGTCATAACAGACGGACCCATGAAAATTCTAAAAGCAAACACAACAATTGCCATAACTGAAGGGGCACCACAGAGAATTCAAAAGCCCAGAGAAGAGTGGACAACTGAGGACAAAAGGAAAGCTAATCTTGACAATGTAGCCAAAGATACTCTATACAAAACACTGTACAAAGCAACCTTCAACAAAATAAAGATGTGCAAAACAGCAAAATAAATTTGGGAGAAGTTGATTCAGTTATATGAAGGAAATGACCAAACGAAAGAAAATAAACTCTCAGTTGCTGTTCAGAGATTTGACAATATCAAAATGAAGGTTGGAGAATCAATGAATGAATATGATGAAAGGGTGAGCAGTATTATAAATGAATTAAATGCACTCGGGAAAGTGTATACCAACAAAGAGGTTACACTAAAAGTGATGAGAGGTCTTCCAAAGGAATGGGATGTCAAAACTATGGCTATGAGAGAATCAAAAGATTTGAACCAGATCGAACTTCATGAACTATTTGCTGATTTAAAAGCTTATGAATTTGAATTGCAGAACAGAGAAGGAGAATCATCTACTCCTACAACTACAACTGCTTTAGCAGCTGTCAGAACTGAACCAACTAGTTCAGTCGAGAAATCTGCTGATCAGTTAAGCAATGATGCTATGTCACTATTCATCAAAAAATTCGGGAGGTTCATGAGAAAGAACCAAGGAGACTTTCAGAAGCAATACCAGAAAAATAATTTCAAAGAAGAAACAAATGCTTGCTACAATTGTGGCAAAACAGATAATTACATTGCTGACTGTCCTAAACCTAAAAAGGACAGTCAAGGATCAACTGACAGAAGAAAGAAACCATATGATCATAAGAGAAGATCTAGAGATGGTAAGAAAACCTACAGAAAGAAACACGAAGTTCTATTAGCTGAAGAGAACAAATCCAAATGGGCAGAAACTGATAGTGACGAATCAGAACCAGAAAGCTCATATAGTTCAAGTGATGAAGAGGAAGTCAAATGTCTAATGGCAAATGATACTGAAGCAGAATCTACAAGTCAACAGGTATTTGATTTCAGTTCAACTGATTTTACACGAGAAGAACTCATTTTAACATTGCATGAAATGGTAAGTCAGTACCAGAAACTTGCATCATTATTTGAGGAAATAAAGTCAAAGCAAAATGATCCCATGGAAAACAAAACCAAAACTGATAAATCAGTTGATAGGTTGAGTCTAGAAAGGGAAATTGCTGAATTAAAAGCAGAGAGAAAGAAAGATCAGTCACTGATCCAAAAATTTATTCTTGAAAATTCAAAACAAACTGAACTCATTCAATCTTGGAATAAGTCGTCTACTGCATTGAATGAGATGCATAATTCACAAAAATCAGTTTCTGATAAAACTGGCTTAGGATTCAGTAATCAAGGAGAAACGTTTTCAAATGATACTCAACCAAAGCTGACAATGAACAAAGGGAAGTACATTCAATTTGTCAGATCAACAGTAGAACAAGAGAAATTTGAGCCTAGCAAACTGAATGAAAAACCTATTGAGAATATGTATAAAGCCAGAAGACATGGAGTTGGTTACAGTCCGAAAATCTCTACTGACTCAGAAAATCATTCATCAAAGAGATTCAGCAAGAGATATTCAAATTATTATAACTGCAAACCAGTCCAGAAAATATACAGACTGAACAATCAGTTGAACCAAGCTAAAATACATACTGTATCATCTGTACACTATTCACCAAGCACACAAAGACCGAGAAAAACTATTTGGAATACAGCTACTGGAAAGTCAGTTAGACTAATCCAAGTACGGGTTCCAAAGGGACTAATAAGCTTTGGACCCAAATAGATATGAGTACCAAATCAAATTATGTGTGTGCTTGCAGGTAACAGGTACAAATAAAAGTTCAATATGGTATTTGGACAGCGGTTGCTCACGACATATGACAGGAGATGCAAGTATGCTATCTCAACTAATCAAATATAGTGGTCCAAACATCAGTTTCGGAGATAATTCCAAAGGTAAAACCGTGGGTAAGGATAAGATTATCCATGGTAACTTTACTATTAAAGATGTTTTATTAGTAGAGAATCTGAAGTATAACTTGATTAGCATCAGTCAGTTATGCGACAATGGATTCTCAGTACAATTTGATAAACTCATGCTTAGTTAAAACATCAACTAATGAAATTATACTAACTGGCAAACGATGTGGAAATACATATAAAGTCAGTTGGAATGAACAACCTCATGCACCAGTCTGCTTCATTGCTTCAAAATCATCTCAAAACTGGTTGTGGCATAAAAGGTTAAATCATTTAAACTTTAACTTGTAACTGGTTTGCCCAAAATAAATTTTTCAAAAGAAAAACTTTGCTCAGCATGTTATTATGGAAAACAAGTACGATCCTCTTTCAAAAACAAGGGCTGTAAATCTTCATCCCGATGCTTAGAACTATTGCACATGGATCTCTTCGGTCCAATACCAGTCATGAGCTTAAGGGGAATGAAATACACCTTGTTGGTCGTGGATGATTTTTCAAGATTTACTTGGGTCATATTTCTTAAATCCAAAGACCATACGGCTGCACAACTGATTAAACTCTTCAAAAGACTTTTAAATGAAAAATCAGTTGGGATTGATCGAATCAGATCTGATCGAGGAACTGAATTCATCAATCAAACACTTTCAAGCTTTCTAGAAAATGCTGGAATCAAGCATGAGCTCTCAGCAGCAAGAACTCCTCAGCAAAACGGTGTAGCTGAGAGAAGAAATCGGACTCTTAAAGAAGCTGCTAGAACAATGCTTGCTGATTCTGGCATTTATCAAAGATTTTGGGCAGAGGCAGTAAACACTGCATGTTATACTCAGAACAGATCAATGATTAATAAGAATCATATGAAAACACCATATGAGATCTGGCATGGAAGAAAAAGTATAATTACTTACTTCAAAATATTCGTCTGTAGATGTTTTATTCATGATAATGGTAAAAATTACTTAAAAGCATTTGATGCCAAATCTGCAGAAGGAATATTCCTTGGATATTCATCAGTTAGCATAGCTTATAGAGTCTTTAATAAGAAAACCTTAAATGTTGAAGAATCTGCGCATGTTGATTTTGATGAAACTGTACTAACTCATAAGCCAACTGATCAAGTTGAGCTAGCTGATCGATTTACGGATATCAGCTTGGAGGATGATGACAAAGATGAAAGTCATAACAATCAAGATATCCTTCAAACGCCAGAACCAGAGATATTATATCAACTAAATGAGCAGGAAGTAAATGCTGACAATCAGTTATTAAGGCAAACTGATAATATTCAAATACCAACTGACGAGGCATCAACTGAAGCTGAAAATTACACTCAGATGCCAACTGAAGAAGTTGCTGATGTAACAAATACAAAATACAGATGGAGAAAATCACATCCACCTCATCTGGTAATAGGAAATCCATCTGATCCCGTAAGAACTCGCAATCAAATGTTAAATTTATTTATTCATTCAGCCTTTGTTTTCAACTGGAACCAAAGAAAACTGATGAAGCTCTTGCTGATCCTAATTGAGTAAATGCTATGCAAGAAGAGCTAAATCAGTTCACTCACAATAATGTCTGGAACTTAGTTCCAAGACCAACTTCAAAAACCATTATAGGTACAAAATGGGTATATAGGAATAAACTAAACGAGGATGGGTCAGTTGTACGAAACAAAGCAAGGTTAGTAGCACAAGGATACAGACAGGAAGAAGGTATCGACTATGATGAGACATATGCTCCAGTTGCAAGATTGGAAGCAATCAGAATATTTCTTGCTTACGCATCTCATAAAAACTTCAAAGTGTACCAGATGGACGTGAAAAGTGCATTTCTAAACGGTCAGTTACAAGAAGAAGTATATGTTGAACAACCTCCAGGTTTTATAAATCATAAACTTCCTGATCATGTATACCATTTGAACAAAGCACTATATGGTCTTAAACAAGCTCCCAGGGCTTGGTACGAAACTCTTTCAAAATTCCTAACTGATCATGACTTTTCAGTCGGATCAGTTGATAAGACCTTATTCAAATTCACAAAAAATAATCATATTCTATTAGTTCAAATCTATGTTGATGATATAATTTTTGGGTCAACTAACCCCAAATTGTGCGAAAAGTTTGCTAAGTTAATGCAGGATAAGTTTGAAATGAGCATGATGGGTGAACTGACATTCTTTCTTGGACTGCAAGTGAAGCAACTGGAAACTGGTATATTCATTAGTCAAACAAAATATACAAAGGAGCTGCTAAAGAAATTTGGTATGGAATCATGTTCAGCCGCAACAAATCCCATGATCTCATCAGTTAAATTAGACACTGACGAAGGGGGAATATCAGTAGAGGCGACATTATACAGAGGGTTAATAGGTTCATTGTTATACCTAACAGCCAGTCGCCCTGATATTGTTTTTGCTGTCTGTATGTGTGCCAGATTTCAAGCAAATCCTAAGAAATCACATTTGTCAGCTGCCAAAAGAATTCTGAGATAACTTAAGGACATACAAAATGTTGGACTGGTATTCCAAAGACTCCACCTTCAATTTAGTTGGATACTCAGATGCAGATTATGCAAGATGTAAGCTTGATCGCAAAAGTACAAGTGGATCTTGTCAGTTCTTAAGAGATAGACTGATCTCTTGGTGCAAGAAGCAGACATCCATAGCTACCTCAACAACAGAAGCAGAATATCTTGCTGCTGGTAGCTGTTGTGCACAACTGATCTGGATTCAGCAACAACTGAAGGATTATGGAGTAACATCAACTGAATCGCCCATATTTTGTGACAATACCAGCACAATTGCCATCACCTACAATCCAGTTCTTCACTCAAGGACCAAACATATAGATGTCAGGCATCACTTCATCAGGGATCATGCATTAAAGAAGGATATTCGGCTAGAATATATCTCAACTGAATAGCAAGCAGCTGAAATCTTCACAAAACCATTACCTGAGACTAAGTTTTCTTATTTTCGAAATATTCTTGGTTTAATCGATTTATCTTAGAAATTATGAAGAACCTAAAGGGGGGTGAATAGGTTCTTTTAGGCCCTTTAGCGTTTTTAAAACGAGTTTGCAAAAATTGCAAGCGGAAGACTTGAGGGACAATCACAAATAAAAAATGAATGCGTAAAGTAAGTGCGTAAAATAAATGCGTAGTAAAGTAAATGCGTAAAGTAAAGAGGGATAGAGATGTTTATGGAAGTTCGACGAAGAATCGTCTACGTCTCCCCTTCTCGATGAGGATCGAGGTATCACTATATCGACTTGGCTTTAGGAGCTCCAAGCTAGCTTTTACAACCACGCCTCGATGCGTCTACTTGGCCTTGAGGGCTCCAAGGATAGCCACGAACTTTACAACCCACTCGAGAGTATTACTTTCACTCTTTTTCTACAACTCTTTTGATATTACAACTCTTTTAATCAACGCACACAAAAGATAGTAGAAAGCTTTGTAAGAGACAAGAGAGAGTGGAGTGGGATGATTGAGAATGCATCCTCAAAGGCCTATTTATACTAGTCTTGGACGCCAAGGTTCGGATCTTCTGTTTATGCTTCGGAACGTCCGATGTGATTGAAATCAATTTGCGTAATTCTGGGATGACTTCGGATCGTCCGTTCTTGACTTCGTAGGGTCCGAACATATGCTTCGGAGGGACCGATCAAACTTCGTTTCTTCCGAACAGTTCTTTCAGACAGTGTATGAACATCTTCGGAAGGTCCGAACTCAAGTTCGTACCGTCCGAACATTTCCGCGTTTCCGGAGATTTGAAATCTTCAACACTTCGTAGCGTCCGATCATGTCCTTCGTAGCGTCCGAAATTTACTCAATCAACAGTCAGATCAATTTGTCTCCGCATTGAAGTGATTTGATTGCTTGTGTTCGGAACGTCCGATCACGTCTTCGGAACGTCCGAACTGGCTCCTCGCAGCTTCCGAACAGCTTCTACTTTGCTTCTGATCGGCACCTTTTCGGAACGTCCGAACCAACTTCGGATCTTCCGAACTTAACTTTGTTCTTAATTTCCTGCATGCCTCAATATAAAACATTAGTACATTTTTAAGCCAAGTTTTGGTATCATCAAAACAAAAACTTTGGGATATGTTACAGCATTAAAAACATTAATCTCATCCTCGAGATTTGTATGCGTTTAAGGCGTAACAATCTCCCCCTTTTTGATGATCACAAAACTTGGTTAAAAATTGAGAAACAATAATCAACATAATCTAAATGTTATTAAATAACTCCCCCTTAATCAAATAACAAGTCTAAGAGGTTGAATTAAGGCGAATTTATTTAATAACCATTTAATAGCAATTTTAACCAAATAAATTCTCCCCCTTTTTGCGATAATCAAAAAGACATAAGCATAAAGAGAGACAAATAAACAGGTAAAATATCCACTAATAAATAAGTCTTTTATACAATGATACATCAAGATAAAATAAACAAAAATAACAAAAAACAAGCTAAGAATCCGCATCCCTGCGACTCTCTATGGCTCCTCATCTCAGCCTCGATGGAATCAAGACGCGAGGAAGTCTCAGTATGATGGCGCTCTAAGGTAGACTCTAAAAGAGAAAAACGAGTGTCAAAACGAGTCTCCAATCGCTCGAGATACTCGAAAATCCGATCGTAGGGTCCAGAGGGAGCAGGCTGGAGTGAAGCCATGAGGAAGGTCATCCATGGTCATCAAAGGAGTGCTAATAGGGTCGAGAACACGCTGATGGGATGTAGAGGGAATATCAAACGAAGGGGTAGGAGTGGTACCCGTAGTAGGGGGACCAGCGGGAAATCCTCTCGTCTGAACGTGAGGAGGAAGGAGACCGAAGGGAACATGAAAGTGTTCGGTCGGACGATAGGACGCAAAGATGCGATCCTTGTCGATGACCCAAGAGGATAAGACGGGATTCCAAGAGAGTCCCATCTTAACAACAGTATCATGGTCGATAGTCTCGCGGGGAGAAATAGACACGGATTCTTCATCTGTAAAGTCAATGCCCAGATGGGCTAGAATCCGGTTAATGAACCGGCCAAACGGAAAAGAGACGCGAGTAGAAGAAGCCGCGTACTCCATGGCGTACATAAGAAAACGGGGAAGGTTAAAAGGACGCTGGGAGACTAAATAATAGAGAATGTACAGATCGAGATACTTGCAAGTGGAGAGGTCTCCACTGCGAGGAACAATGGAAGAAGTGATGAGCTTCAGAACAAGCTGAAGCTGAGGAGGAAGGTCCTTCGCATGAGGACGGTCATCGGCAGGAGTAGGTGGACGACCGAAGATGGTGGTCAAGGCAGTGACTCGATCAAAAGTAGGGTCATTCTCAGTCCAAGACTGAGAAAAGAACTCACTCGGTCCGTCTCGAGGAAGATCGAACCAAGTGGAGAGGTCGGCGGTAGAAAAAGAAATGAACCGACCCTGAACAATGGTAACAACACGAGTGTCATCACCACCAAGAACTAGGGAAAAGTTCGCATAGAACTGATGTATGAGAGAGGGGTAGATGAGATCGGGTACGGAAGGTAGAAAGAAGTTTCCCCAACGTTGAGACTCAATAAGAGTAATCAACGTAAAGGAATTCGCACGGAGGTATTCGGTGTGAAGGGTACGACCAGGCAGAATGTTACGGGTTTCGAATTCAGGTGGGATAGGACGAGGGTTGGGTGGTTGGGTAAGATCATGGTGAAAGGCACCGTGACGAGGGCGAACATTTCGGCCAGCTGCGTTACGGCGCGGAGGCATAGTGAGTAGTGAGTGTTTTGTGTGGGGAAAGAAAGAAGGAGTGAATGAGCAAATAAATCAGAGGATCCGAACGCCTATTTATAGGCCATGTTCGGACGGTCCGAACATGAGTTCGGAAGGTCCGGAATTTGAACGGAACGGTTATCTGGCAGGACGTTCGGACGATCCGATTCACAATCGGACATTCCGAACCAAGACCGGAGGCTACGATGAGTAAACGGAGGATCCGAAGTCCTACAGGCAGGCATTGGGAAGGCGCAAACATTTAATGACATCGGAAGGCGGTTCGGACGATCCGATGTGTGTTCGGATGGTCCGAAGAGTGAATCGGAGGTTCTGGAACCTATGGTCCGGTTCGGACGATCTGAACACGTTTGGTGGATCCGAAGTGAAACGAAGCATCCGAAAAGGAACGGTGATTCCTAAGTAGCCAAGATGAGGAACACCTAAAATTTAAAATATTTAGCACATAAATGAATGTTGAGCCATAATTATGGATAAATACAATTAATTTGTATTATCCGACATTATAATGCTCACATTAATAATACTCCCCCTCAATTTAACAAATATGTACGAGAGTATTCGACTAGTGTTTACAACTCAATCATGCCAAGTTCACCACGCAAACGAGTAAAAGTAGATTCATCTAGTGGTTTTGTAAAAATATCAGCAATTTTATTCTTGGTGTCAACATAGTGAAGTTCAACATCATTTTGCTCAATGTGATCACGAATAAAATGATGTCGAATGTCAATATGTTTTGTACGAGAATGTTGAACTGGATTCTTTGTTAGACATATGGTGCTTGTGTTATCACAAAAGATTGGAATTTTTGAAAAAGTAACACCATAGTCGAGTAATTGATACTTCATCCAAAGAATTTGTGCACAACAACTACCGGCAGCCATATACTCGGCCTCGGTCGTTGAAAGTGCAACACAGTTTTGCTTTTTAGAAAACCAAGACACCAAGCAATTTCCCAAAAAGAAGCAAGTACCACTAGTGCTCTTTCTATCCACCTTATATCCTCCAAAGTCGGCATCACAGTAAGCTTTTAAATCGAAAAAAGAGTTCTTAGAATACCATAATCCGAGATTTGGAGTATTTGAAAGATATTTGAAAATGCGTTTTAAGGCGAATAAGTGTGATTCCTTTGGACATGATTGAAATCGTGCACACAAGCAAACACTAAACATAATGTCAGGTCTACTAGCAGTCGCATAGAGTAGGGAGCCAATCATGCTACGAAATAACTTTTGGTCAACAGGTTTACCTCCCTCATCTTTGTCGAGTCTGACTGTCGTGCTCATAGGTGTGAATGAGGCTTTGGAAGACTCCATCCCAAACTTTTTGAGCATCTCCTTGATGTACTTCCCTTGGTTGACAAAGAAACCATCCTTGCATTGCTTGATTTGGAGACCAAGGAAGTAGTTGAGCTCGCCCATCATGCTCATCTCAAAGTGATCCTGCATAAGCTTAGAAAAATCTCTACACAAGTGTTCATTAGTAGCACCAAAAATAATATCATCTACATATATTTGTACTATCAGCAAATCATTATCTTTAGTCAAGGTAAACAAGGTAATATCAACTTTACCTCTACAAAAACCATTAGACAGCAAAAAGGTAGATAATTTCTCATACCAAGCTCTAGGAGCTTGTTTCAAACCATACAAAGCCTTATCAAGTTTATACACATAATCAGATAAGTGCACATCTTCAAAACCAATAGGTTGCTCAACATACAATTCTTCTTTCAAATCACCATTAAGAAACGCACTTTTAACATCCATTTGAAACAATTTAAAGTCTCTAGAGCAAGCAAAAGCAAGTAGCATGCGAATGGATTCTAGTCTAGCGACAGGGGCATAAGTCTCATCATAATCAATTCCCTCTTCTTGACTATATCCTTTAGCTACTAGCCTAGCTTTATTTCTAGTGATTGTACCATGCTCATCTAACTTGTTCCTAAATACCCATTTAGTTCCTATGACAGGTCTATCAGTGGGTCTAGGTACAAGATTCCAAACTTTATTCCTTCTAAATTCATTTAGTTCATCTTGCATAGCAATAATCCAAGAATCATCAAGTAAAGCTTCTTCTATGTTCTTAGGCTCTATGTGAGAAAGAAAAGCAAGATAATTGCACATATTAGAAGAGCGAGTAGATACTCCCTTCGATGGGCTACCAATGATGAGGTCCATGGGATGATCCTTGTGCGTAGTCCACTCCTTCAGAAGAGGTGCGTCCTCTTGATCTTTAGGAACATCATCTAGGCTTGTGGACTCCAACTTTTCGCCAAGGATATCTATATCATCATCATCAGAAACAACAGGTCTAGGCAAGCAAGGGTTAGTTTCATCAAATATGACATGAATAGATTCTTCAACTAGTAAAGTGCGTTTATTAAAGACTCTATATGCTTTGCTAGAAGTAGAGTAACCAAGAAAGATACCTTTGTCCGATTTAGCATCGAACTTACCCAAGTTGTCCTTACCATTGTTGTGGATGAAGCATTTTGATCCAAAAGCGCGGAAGTAAGAAATGTTAGGCTTTCTCCCTCTCCATAGTTCGTATGGAGTTTTCTTGAGAATTGGCCTTATTGATACGCGATTGATGATGTAAAAAGCAGAACTCATCGCTTCAGCCCAAAAATATTTGGTAGAGAATGCTCACATAGCATGGTCCTTGCGATCTCTACTAGGGTCCTATTCTTCCTCTCAACGACACCGTTTTGTTGAGGAGTTCTAGGACAAGAAAAGTTGTGACCAATGCCTTTGCTTTGACAAAAATTTGAAAAATTTTCATTTTGAAATTCCGTTCCGTGGTCACTACGGATTTGTTTGATCAACAGATTTTTCTCATTTTCAACCTTTTTGACAAAAATTTTGAAATGATCAAAGGCATCACTTTTGTGGGCTAAAAACAATGTCCAAGTAAAATGTGAAAAATCATCCACAATGACAAAAGCATAGATTTACCTCCTAGACTAGTTGTCCTCGAGGGACCACATAAATCTAGGTGAAGTAATTCAAGGGGCATAGAAGTGGATACAAAAGTTTTATTTTTGAAAGATTCCTTTGTGTGTTTACCAAGTTGACAAGCATCACAAAAAGAATCTAATTTTAAATTCAGCTTTGGCATTCCGGAAACTAGGTCAAATTTTAAAAGTTTGTCTATGGTGCTCATCCCAACATGACCAAGTCGTCTATGCCAAAGAATGTTGTCATCAACATTTAATGTTACAAGGCTTTTTATTTTTGAAAAAGATGAAATCTTTAAATCGACCTTGTAAACATTTTCACTTCTATAACCTTTGAAACTAATGGATTTGTCAGTTGTGAGTGATACAGTGCAATCGTGTGGTGTGAATTTGACTTCATAACCCCTATCGCACAATTGACTAATGCTTAGGAGGTTATGTTTAAGTCCTTTCACAAGAAGTACATCATCAATAATAGTAGAGTTAGATATACCTATTGAGCCGATGCCTTCTATGATCCCTTTGCTGTTGTCTCCAAAGGTCACCGATCCCTTTTCTTTTGGTCGAATGGATTGTAGCAGCTTCTTTTCTCCCGTCATATGTCGAGAGCATCCACTGTCAAGATACCAAGTGCTCGATGACTTGTCTCCTCTTTGTCCCTACAAGATTGAGATACAGTTTGATAGTTGGTACCCGTTTCTTTGGGTCCTTTGAGGTTAGTAGTAGTTGGGGATTTGGGGATCCATTTCCAATAACTATTCTTGTTGTGTTGGTGTCTAAGTTTCTTGCATTTAGGTCTTATGTGGCCTATCTTACAACAGTAAGTGCATGTTGGTGGTGTTCTTGGTTTTGCCTTTGCGATAAGACTAGCGAAGTTGACTGATTTCTTTTCATATCCTAGACCTCCTTTGTCGAAGTTACACCTTTGCATGCTCAAGAGGTTTTCTAGTTTACCGCTACTCACATTGAACTTGTTGAAGGCTTTCTCTAAGTCTTTTAGGTTTGTCTTGAGCTTAGTGTTGTCATGCATCCTAGCTTCTAGTTCAGTTTTAAGTTGCTTATTCTCATTTCTAAGTGACTTAGCCTTATTGTACATACTAGTGTAAGCGGAGAGTAGTTCATCGTAAGAGGGTACCTCGTCGTCATCCGAGTCGGTCATATGATCTTCCTTCGCCATGAAGCATAGGGTAGACTCCTCTTCGTTGTCGCTGTCGCTCCACGTGGCTAGAAGGGCCTTCTTCTTGTCTTTGCCGGCCTTCTTCTTGGAGGGACACTCGTTTGCATAGTGACCTTTTTGTTGACAGTTGTAGCAGGTCACTTCCTTCTCAATCTTTTTGTCCTTCTTGTTGAAGTTGGAACTCCGCATGAATCTTTTGAACTTTCTAGTGAGGAGTGCCATTTCTTCATCGTCGCTATCTTCAAGTTGACTGGTCAAGGCGATCCCTTTCGCCTTTACTTTGTCGTCATCTTTCTTTGTCTCCTTCCGGGTAGATACTTCAAGTTCATGGGTCTTTAGGGTCCCATGAAGTTGATCAAGGTCGTAGGATGCCGCATCTCCCTTGTTGGATTCAATGATAGCCGTGCGCTTTGCATCCCATTCCGCCGGTAGTGCTCGAAGGGCTCTCCTCCACACTTGTTTAGTTGGGTAGTTCTCACCAAGTTGGGCAAGCTCATTGATGATTTGGGTGAGCCGCCGAAACATGGTGTCGATATCCTCCTTGGGTTCCATTATCAACTGACACCAGTTTGATTGTTATTAACAGCTGTTTAAACAGTATCAGTTTATAATCAACTTATGATAATTAGTTTCTCAACAGTTCATTTGTTTACTTATCACAACTGATGTTTCTTAGCGTTTCATTAGCTCATGTGTTTAAATCTTATACAAATCATTGTGTGCAGAAACAAAGAAAAACGACGCATTATCAAAATAAACATTTTATTTATCCACAAATGTTGGAGAGAACTACACTTTCATAAGTTTCTTCTACACTGGCTATCCACATTCTCATCCAAACAGCTAGAGCTGAGGAAGAAGTCTTGTAGAAGCTGTGCGAAGAAGCGATGCTATTAAGAGTCTCCAGCTCCTTGCGAAGCATCAGCTCATAGAGATGACCCTCCTTGAAAGCATCCACCTCTACAGAAATGTTTAAGTGCCTTCGCACTTCTCTCAGCTGGGCCATCCGCCTAAAGGTGGTAACCCTCCCAGAGTTGTACAGGAGCTCCAGCTCATGTAACTCTTCCCCATAGGGAAGACTGGCATAGAAAACCTTGTCCTCTATAGCAGCTTTTTGAGCTTCAAGCGAAAGTGGAGAGACGTTTGAACTACTCGCTCCTTCCATTTTTTTTTGTCTGCTGATACTTGTGACTAACTCCTCTATTTTTATTTATAGGCCAAGTCAAGGAAAATGAAAGGACACTTCCTTAAGTGACGATTACTCTACTAAGCCTCAGGATTCTCTTAATTAATTGGACTTATTTTATTTTCTCTAACGCATCTATTTAGGGGGAATGGTGGTTTAAGAGGTTAACTGAGAAGACAGTTGTTAGTGTATTCACAACTGAAAGGACTCAGCTTCACTAACTGATCGTTCAGTTGAAATTTCCACTAATATTCTCATATAAGTTAACTAATTAAACTTATTATATTCCAAATCAAATGATGTGACTGTCTGCCAAATCATGATGAATTTCAGTTTATAACGTGGACACATTTTTAACCGCTCAAAAATTGTTCACACGCTTACAGCACACGTACACATATTTTTACTCAAAATTTTACTGGACTGACACGTGTCCGATAATTCAAACAGTCACAAACATCAGTACTTTACCCGCTTTGATTCAGTTCGTCTTCCTTACAATCACGATTATCCTCAATCCTCAAAGCAAATCTATATTTTTCGTTTCTACAGGAAATCATTCAGCTCTCAATGGCTACTCAAACTCCTGCTCACATATTAAATGCAATGGCTATCAACTTCGGATCCATTCTATCCTTTGGAGAATCGAATGTCAAGGAAGTATTTCAGAAACTTGACACTGCTGGATTAAGGACATTTTTGGGACAATCCTCGCAAGCAATCTATCTCAAAGAAATTCAAGAATTCTATTCCAACAGCCATATCAATCCTAATGGGTATATCGAGTCAACGATCAATGGTCAGTTACTAATCATCTCGGCAAACTACTTTGGAAAACTCTTCTCCCTACCGTCTGAAGGAATGACTCTTCTTTCTGATGTTAAAGCATCGGACGTTGAAAAGATGCAATCTCAGCTATCAGCTGATGGTCGGAAAATCAAAGTTTCCGATCCCAAGAAAGAACTGAAACATGAGGTTTAGTTGCTTTTGGATATTATTGCCAAGGGTTTATTAGCGAAAGCAGGATCGTTTGCTGCACTGACCTTGGAAAAATTTCAAGCCATTACTGTCATAATGCCTGAACGCAAACTCAACTGGAAGCACTTTTTATTCAATACTCTGAAGAATATGTTTCTATCTCCCAAACAATCCAAATGGTTCGCAGTGCAGATAAGCTATTTGCTGAAAGTAAAGGGATTAGTGGTTGATGATGGCGAAAGTTCTCAAAATTTAAAATCTTTAATGCGAAAAATACTCAACCACTCAAGACTAAGTTGGACATATCCCCTGCTAAGTTTATAAAGGTTAAAAAGGAGATTGGAATGCAGCAAGCTGTTCCTAAATCAGTCAAGAGAGCCAAGACGCTCGCCCAACTGAAGGCTACAAAGCGAAAACTGATTCTCAGTGAATCAGATTCTGAGAAAACTACATCTTCCAAACTTATCAAGAAACCAGGGACACAAAGAACCAAACCAATACCAGCAGTGGAATCAACCATTACTGAGAAACTGTCTCAGTCAGCTGCTGAAAAGCCTATTCAGGCTATTCCATTGCAAGTCATCCCTCCTGATGATACAGTTCACACTGAGAAGATACCCACTAGAGTAAAAGCTACCCTCACTCGTGTAAATCAACCCACTATTTTACCTCAGGCTAGACCGAAAGAAGTCATATTAAAGGAACCAGTGGAGTCTACCAAATCTGGACTACAAATTCCTCACATTCTAACCACGGAAAAGGGAAAAGGCAAGCTTGAGGAGGAACCAAGGCCATCTCACACCATTCAAACTCATATTGATCTAGTTTGGGAGGAGGTAAATACATTTGCCACAACAAAACTCACTGTTTTTGATCGTTGGAAAAGCTTCAGAACTGAAATTTTTGCCAAGAAACTGAAACACAAATCCCAACTGAAGACATTTATCAAACTAGAAAAGATAGTTTTGAGAGTAGTTAAAGCTGCTACTATTATTCAAGCACTGGAAATGAGACAATATTTCTTTGATCAGATACGGGCTAATCAACTGACTAAGATGGTTAGAAAATTGAAAGAAAACTACGACCCCACAGGGCCAACTGCATATCAAGATAGAGCTGTGTTCACTCAATTGGATGCAGATCTTAGCAGCCTACAGAGGGAAATATGGTTTTGGGAACAAGATCAAGAACTTGTTATTCCAGAAAAATCTTCAGGAACAGAGGAATACAAATCTCAATCACCTCAGCAGACTGAATCTCTTAAAAATCTCATTGCTGAAAAGTCAAGCCAGGAGGTTCCCCAAACATCAACCAGGGATCAACATATGTACTCTGAGACTGAACTGACCTTCACCAATATCGATGAAATCATTCAGTCAGTTGCTCAGGAAGCTCAAATTGAAGCACATAATTTTGAATCCGTAGATCTTCTGATTGAACAAACAGAACAAGAAGTTCTAGTTACATCTGAGACCCAGTTCAAACTTTTATTGCTGAAAAACATTTTCAATCTTCAGTTGATGAAGAACATACTCAACTCTCAGGTAATGCTGAACAAGATCAATTTCTTATTGCTCCAGAAACAGTTCAGCTCGTAACATCTGAAACATAAGAGCAAACTGAAGTGCTCACTCAGAATCAAGAGGAAACACTCCCAGAATCTGTGGAAGAACAATTGCCCAATGTTGGAAATCTTCAAACTGAAGAACCACCACAAGTTTCAGTTGTTAATCAAACAGAAGAACAAATCCATGATTCTCCAATAGCAGTTACCACAGATAACCCTGTTATTCTAGAACAAAGTGTCTCTGTTACTCAGAACCAACCTTCCGCATCTCAAGGTCAAGAAGAGACAGTTGATCGCACTATGATAATTTTTACTCCACACGCACAAGTTCCAAATCAGGAAGATATAGGAGCCATGTCTCCTGAAATCTCAAATTCAGAAGCATTGTTCGAAGAAATCAACACCATCAAGACAAATATGAATCAAATAATGGAAGCCATCAAATCCATTCAGTCCACCCAATACTATCATTCTGTCAAGTTGAATGGATCTGAAGATTTTGTTTTTGGAAAGTTGAAGAATATTCAAGAAGTTGTAACTGAACATTCAGTTGCCATCGAACACAAGCCGAACAAAGCTACGACTGCTGCTCTTTTCATTGCTCAAGATGTAATCAACCAACGAGTAGAAAGACTAGAAACCTCTGTTGCAAACAAAATAGACTCACTGCAAACCTCAGTCCTAACTGCCATCTCCAGTATTTCAGTCGATGTCGGCATTCTATCTACTGAAGTTCGACAATTTTCTCTCAACATGGCTCAGTTTGACAAAAAGGGAGAAGTTAGTATGACTCAGAAAAAGCATTGAGGAGCAGTTAGCAACAGAAAAAGCATTGAAGAGCAGTTAGCAGTTTAGAAGTTTATTTCGAGACAATTTTAATTAAGAAGCAGTCTATAAGAGTTCAATTCTTCAGTTAATAAATGCTTAGTTTTGTCAAACACCAAAAAGGGGGAAATTGTTGGAAACCAAATTTCGTAGTTTGACAAACTGAAGAAACTAACTAAATTATGAAGACAACTGAATAATTAGAACCAGCTGAACTAATGAAGAAAACTGATCAGTTGGAAACCGATCAGTTAATATACTCTGCTGAATAAGTTTCAGTCAAAACTGATCTCAACTGAATGCTTCTCGGGAAAGAACATTCAACCGACAAAATAACATAGTAAACAGCAAGTGAATATGGAAAGCCGCACCTCAATCATTACAGCATAGAACAACGTATTTCAGCTACTGCAATTAAGACGCCGTATTACAATCAATGAAGAGAACATTGCCCAACAAATGATGAAGTGGCATTCAAACGGATACTAGAATTCAAATGCATATCAAAGTTATCGTTGAAAGCGAAGTATAAATATGACTGAAGAACATCAGAAGAACAAGGAGACGATCATTCAATCTTAAGCTTGCTGTTACTCTGTCAAAATCTCAGCTCACTTTCATTTGAATTACCCGTAGCAATCAAGGCTACAATCTGAGCTTATTAGCACTCCTTAAAAGTTGTTAAATTCAACTGTGCTTATATCAATTACGTATTAAGAATATTGTGTAGAACTAAGAGTTTCAGTTTTGGCAGTTGTAAGTCCAAACTGAAGTGGGTCTGTACAAGTGTTGTACTTGATCAAAGTCTTTTAGTGAATATCCTATCCTTGTGATAGAAGGGGTGACGTAGGAGCAATTCAATTCTCCGAACATCCAGAAACAACTCTTGCATATTTCTTTCAGTTTCGTATTCTATCTTTCAGTCAGTTATTTTCCGCAACTACTCTAGTTTAACTGATTGTTATTGACCAACAAGATTCCGAGATTCAGTTTGTCACCAAACTGAACTCAAATATTCGAAAAGACCAATTTTAATTGTGAGTGTTTATTCAACCCCCCTTCTAAACACTCTTGTTACGACAACCGATCCTATGAGTTTTTAATAAGATAACCAATTCTAAGATATGTTACGTGCGATTGTGATGGATTTCAGAATTGGATGGCAAGATGCTTTACCATTGGTAGAATTTTCTTATAATAATATTTTCCAAACGAGTATTGGTATGGCACCATTTGATGCCTTGTACGGGAGACGATGTAGGTCACCATTATTCTGGGATGAAATTGGTGAAAGACAATTAACTGAAACTGAAATGATATAAGAAATGAATGATAAGGTTCAGTTGATTCTACGGCGGATGAAAGCTGCTTAGGATCGTCAAATGAGTTATGCTAACCAATGAAGACGACCCTTAGAATTCCAGAAAGGTGATAGAGTGTTTTTGAAAATATCTCCCTTTAGAGGCACTGTTCAATTCAGCATGCGAGGGAAATTATCTCCTCGATATGTTGGGCCATACGAGATCCTTGATCGAGTTGGGGATCTTGCCTATCGGTTGGAGTTGCCACCAGCTTTATCTGCCATTCACGATGTATTTCATGTTTCTATGTAGAGAAATTATGAACCAGATCCATCACATGTGCTTCAACCTGATGAGGTTGAGCTTGATCCTTCTCTTTCCTATGTTGAACAACCTGTTTGTATTATGGATCGGAAGGAGAAGATATTGCGTAACAAATTGATTCCTTTGGTTCGAGTACAATGGAAAAGACTTGGTGTGGAAGAGTCAACGTGAGAATTGGAAAGCAAGATGCGAGAATCATATCCACATTTATTCGATTATATTCCACATGTTCCATTGTATTAAATGTATAATGATCCATTTACTGATTTTAGTTTTGATATGTACTATAGCTGGTGACGTACTATATGTTTACCAATGTTATGTATATATGGACACTTGAGATTTCGAGGACGAAATCTTTTAAGTGTGAGAGAAATGTAAGGACCGTTTATCGTATTATCGTAAATCTTAGGTTGATTATCGATAATTCATGAAATTTTCATGTGATTACGTGTATGATGTATATCATGACAATAGAAATGAGAAAATATGTTGCTATAATGAAAGATTATATTAGAAATTGATTTGTGTTTGAAACGTGTGCTGAACTGCAACAGAAAAGTGACACGTGTTAATGTTTTTAGAATAATTAACAGAGTACTAGTCCAAATGACATGAGACTAATTCCATTGGAAAGCTAATACATAGTGCTAAAACTTTCATGTTTTGAGTTTTGGAAAATTTAATCATTGGCTTGTCCAAAGAGATATACCGGTGTTAGAGTGTAAATAGTATATATTATATTATATTATTTTATTAATATAATATAATATAGTAATTTTTTAATAAAATATAATATAATATAGTATTAAAAAAATTAAAATAGAAATGATAAATTTGAAAATGGACGGTGAATTCATATTTCAATTGACAGAAAGTTTACAGAAGAAGAGATAAGAAATAGAAATAGGATTTTTGATTTTCTTTTCGATCGTGCGACTTATTGGTTTATCTAATCGACGCACCCATTTCAGTTTTGGGATCGTTGACGCGAGGTCTTCGATTTGAGGTATAAATTTTATATTTTTGGTGATGTTTGAAATTCGTCGATTTTTGGAATAAATCCAATAAAATGATAAATCATACATAAGTTGAAAATTGTTGAATAGTGTATGATTTTAACGAAGATGAGATGATTATGGTGATGTTATTTTGAATTATTCCTAATTTATTATAATTAGAGAATTTTAATCGTTGATTGAGATTGAAGAATTGTTTACCGCTTGTTATTGATTGAAATGAATACGTTGTTGATGTAGATATATTATTATATTGATATCTTCAATCTACGTCAACTAGAACAAAGAATTGAGGTATGTTGCGACCGGGTAACATACGACAAGTATCTGTATCATATGATATATATTTGATTGATCTGATTGAGAACATATGTCTATATGCCTTATTTGTTGAGTTGATGTGGCATACATGACATACACGTTGAGCTATGATCCTTGGATACCTATTATGATTGGATTTGATTCTGGGGTTTGTGAACACGATGCTATGTTTGGCATTATGTGGCCCTTAAAGCATAGTCATTAGTGGCCCCGCTGATTGATTGAAATTTGAGATTTGATAGCGTTTTGTCGACGTTATCATACGTGTGTCCCTGATTGAGGCCGATGTGCCAGCTCGAGTATTGATTTGGTAGCGATTCGATTGATTATGATATATGCTCAGTGGATGGGCATTTGTCCTGATACCTCCACGAAATACATGCATTGCATATCATATATCATTGTTTAGATACTTGTGGTATATATTGTGGTTGTTTCAGACTGAGCTTTGCTCACCCAGATGGGGCTGTTGTTGTCTTTGTGTGTGGACAATGACAAGTACTCCAGGATATCAAGAGACCGGAGGGGTACTTCTGGAGGGATTCATAGTTTGAGCTGAGGTTTAGTGGTCTATCCCAGTATATATGTATATGTCTTTATATACCGGGGCATGTCCCGAGGATATGAGTTTTTTTGTTTGTAGTTGTTTTGGATTATGTGTGGGCATATTTTATGACGTAAGATGAAATACTATTTTTAGAATTCAAATAATATATGGGCTTGTTTGATATTGTGATTGAGATCGAAGAGACTATATTATATACTATTTTTAGTATTATAATTACAGTTGACATGTTATTGGGCTCATTGTAAAGAAAATTTAAACTCGTTTTCTGCTATAATTAATTTACTATAATCAAATTGCATTGTAATAACTATTAGGAGTTAAGGGCCCCACAAGATAATCCCATAAATTGATTCAAACCGGCTGCTTCCAGTTTCAGAAAGACTTTCTTGACTCCAACGTCCTTTACAGTCAGGACTGAGTCAAAGTCGATAGCTATAGAGCTCATGAGGTGAGCTAGAATCTGGTTTGTCATTTGATTGAGGAAAATTTGCGAAAAAGAGTATGTTGTGGATAGAATTTGCTCTAAATGATTGAATGTGCACGTAAGAAGAAAAACTGAATTGAAGCGGGTATAGTCCTAATGTAGATGACTGTTCAAATTATTGGTCACGTGTCAGTCCAGGGAAATTTGAATAGAAAACATGTGTACGTGTGGTAAAAGCGTGTGTAAAATATTATTGAATTACGTGGGTCCACGTTCCAACATACTATTCAATGAAAGACAACATATAATGCTTAGACAAACAGTCACATCATTTAATATAGAATATTAATCGAATTTTCAGTTAACATATTTGAAAAGATCAGTTAGATCAGCAGCTGAATGACCAGTTGAGAACCTAGTCGTTCAGTTGAAGACCAGCTGACAATTGTCTATTCAGTTAACCTTTCGAATTTGACATTCCCCCTTAATAAATGCATATAGTTTAGAGAAAGGGTAAGAAAAAACTCAGTCTATGGGAGTAAAAAGACTGTTCGGTT
The DNA here is from genome assembly GCF_022965805.1 of Primulina eburnea. NCBI lineage: Eukaryota > Viridiplantae > Streptophyta > Magnoliopsida > Lamiales > Gesneriaceae > Primulina > Primulina eburnea. The sequence continues at coordinate 25,494,993 of NC_133103.1, read as the reverse complement.
GAATTGAGTCTCTTCATCTTCTTCAATATTAAATGAGGCATGTTTATAAGTAAAATGAAAACAATTTTAGATAATAACAATTCAATATGTCGAGTGTGTCTGGTTTGTCTAGTGAGTCTGATTCGATCATCTCAGATTTCTGCAGCAGCAATCATTACATATTGGCACAAAGAGCACGAGAACTGGAAGATGTGAAGAAAGACTTCAAAGAATTTGTCTTGTTAAAGGTGATGTCTTCTTGGAATAAAGTCCATGATCTTCAGTCTATACAAAGACACGGTTCATTTCCCACTGCTCAACAAAGAGCTTTAGTAAGAAAATACTTCAGACGTTTTAACGTCCGTGACGTTTCTCAACTAGTCACTGATATAGTTTTGTGGCATGTGATGTTGTGGAAAGAATGGAATCAGCTAGAGAAGGTCTCTAATTTTGAATTTGTCAGAGAAATTCATAGCTAAGAAGTTGTAGATTGGTTAAATGATTGGCAAGAAGCTATAGGAAGAGCACTGAACAATGTTGCATGGATTCGATTTGAGGCTTAATGAAATCATGTTTTGCATTATTGTTATCTCTTTACTTTCTGCAAAAATTTCACTTTCATCAGTTGATAAAAAATTAACTAACTGAATACAATAACTGATAAATTAATCACTGACATCAGTTGACAGACAAAGTACAAACTGAATATCATAACTGATATATGACCAACTGAAGTCAGTTGTAAGACGTGTGCTATTCGTTTTCTTAAAAAGTACTAGAAATATTTTTTTAAAACCCTCAAATTTTCGGCCAATACATATACATATACATACAATAATTTTGTATCATTTTAAGATAACCATCCAATTAATTTTTGAAAGTCCAAAGGGAAATAGTCAAAACAATAAATCATAAAGAGTTTTACCACACCTAAAAAGCAATAAATGTTGAAAAGTGTAGCCCATACTAAACCTCTCAAAATCTCTCAAAAAGCATAAATAAAATGTCGTAAAAATCTTCAACGTAAAATCATAAAATTAAATGCGAAAAAATAGAAGCGCTGTCCTCGGGTTATGTGCACTGACAATCCAGCAAAGTCACCCATCAAGACCTCCAATATCACAATTATTTATATCACCTGCATCATACATACCTAATGAGTCTAAACACTCAACACATCCTATCCTTGAAAACAAGTATTACTTAATACAGTTAACATATAACAATGAAAAATACTTGTACTTAAAATATCATTTTCTTAATAATGCATAAACTTTAAACTTAAACATTTTCAAAAACATAAACCTATCGCAGAAACATATTCATATCATATTCATATTTGTGTCCATGTTCATTTTCATATTCATATTCATGTTCGTGTTTGTTGAATTCCGATCGTGATTGTTACTCGTATTCTTGATCGTATTGGACGATGGATCCATCTAGAGAAGACCACAGTACTGGGCGGCGGGTGACACTAGCGACACTCTCACCGATCAACTGGGCCCTGGCCTATGTATTGACATATTCGTATTTGTATTCGTGTTCGTATTCGTATGCGTATCCGTATACAAGGAAACACCATCGTCGGGCTCCCACTGGGACCATAACCCTCACGATATTTCCAACATCTAGTAGTCACAATCCCTTCACGTCCTTCCACATGTTATCATCACTTAATAAAAATCATGCATATACGTATCGTTTTATTTTTTAAATCAAGCATGCAACATGTCTTTTAAATGTCCAATTTAAAACTTAATAATTCATGAACATTTAAAAATCATATTTTAACATATAAAAATTCATGAACATCCAGAATCATTGAAAGTAATCATGTTAGCATATAAAATATCATTTAGGACACTGCCATGACGTTTACTAATTTCTTGGTGTAAAATGACCGTTTTACCCCTAGACGTAAAATTTCATGTTTTGATTTTTTCTTAATTTAATTGACCATAATCCCACATTTTGAGTGCTTTTTAAATATTTTTAAATTCGTTTGGCAGCAGTAAAATGCAATTGCTTAGGAATTGCTTGAAATCTAGCCCACATGCAAACAACAAACACAATATAAGGACGATTAGTAGTTAGGTACAATAATGAACCTATTAAACCTCTGTAAATTGATGTCTCAACTGATATTCCCCCTTGATCATTGTCCAGCTTAACTGATGAACTCATGGGAGTGCTTGCAGCTGAACATGTTTCCATGCCAAATTTCTTGAGAAATTCTTTCGTGTATTTAGTCTGACTGATAAAGATACCAGTGTCCAGTTTTTTCACTTTCACACCGAGGAAAAATCTCAGTTAACCCATCATGCTCATCTCATATTTGTCCTGCATTAACTTGGCAAACTCCTCACACAATTTGGGGTTAGTTGACCCAAACATAATAACATCAACATAAATTTGCACAAGTAAAATATGATCATTCTTAGAAAATTTGAACAATATCTTGTCAACTGATCCAACAGTAAAATCATGATCAGTTAAGAATTTTGAAAGCGTATCATACGAAGCTCATGGAACTTGTTTAAGACCATATAAAGCTTTGTTCAAATGATAAACATGATCAGGAAAATATTGATTAATAAAACTTGTAGGTTGTTCAACATACACTTCTTCTTGCAACTTACCATTCAGAAATGAACTTTTTACATCCATTTGATAGACCTTGAAATTCTTGAATGATGTATAGGCAAGGAACATTCTGATTGTTTCCAGTCTTGCAACTGGTGCATATGTTTCATCATAGTCAATTCCTTCTTCTTGCCTATATCCTTGTGCTACCAATCTTGCTTTGTTGCGTGCAACTGAACCATCTTCGTTCAGTTTATTTCTGAATACCCATTTTGTACCTATAATTGTTTTGCAAACTGGTCTTGGAATTGAGTCTCAGACATTGTTATGGGTAAACTGATTTAGCTCCTCTTGCATTGCATTTATCTAGTTAGGATCAGCAAGGGCCTCATCAGTTTTCTTTAGTTCCAGTTGTGATACAAAAGCAGAATGAATGAACAAATTGAGCATTTGTTTTCTTGTTCTTACCGGGTCAGATGGATTATCTATCACCAATTCTGGTGGATGTGATTTCTTCCATATGAGTTTAGTGTTTGCTACATCCATATCAGCAACTCCTTCTGTTCGCAACTGAATATTTTCAGTTTCAATTCGAGCTGTATAAGTTGAAAATTGAATATTATCTGTTTGTTCTACCAACTGATTATCAGGAGCATGTTCCTGTTCAACTGTTTGATCTAGTATCTCTGGTTCAGGTGTTTGAAGGATATTTTTGTTGATATGATTTTCTTCTTCACTTTCATCCTCCAAACTGATCTTTGTAAATCGATCAACTAGCTCAACTGGATCAGTTGGTTTATCAGTTAGTACAGTTTCATCAAAAACAACATGGATAAATTTTTCAACATTTAAAGAATTTTTATTGAAAACTCTATATGCTTTGCTAACTGAAGAATATCCAAGAATATTCCCTCTGCAGATTTAGCATCAAAGGTTTTTAAATTATTTTTACCATTATCAAGAATAAAACATCTGCAGCCAAATATCTTGAAATAAGAAACCACACTTTTTCTTCCATTCCAGATCTCATATGGTGTTTTCTCATGATTCTTATTAATCATTGATCTGTTCTGAGTATAAAATGCAGTGTTTACTACTTCAGCCCAAAACCCTAGAGAAATACCAGCTTCTTTAAGGGTCCGATTTCTTCTCTCAGCTATACCATTTTGCTGAGGTGTTCTAGCTGCTGAGAGCTCATGCTTGATTCCAATATTTTCTAAAAACTTTGAAAGATTTTGATTGATGAATTCAGTCCTTCTGTCAGACTTTATTCGATCAATCCTAACTGATTTTTCATTTAAAAGTCTTTTGAAGAGCTTAACCAGTTGTGCAGCAGTTTGGTCTTTAGATTTGAGAAAAATTACCCAAGTAAATCTTTAAAATTCATCCACAACTACTGGGGTGTATTTTATTCCCCCTCAACTCATGACTGGTATTGGACCAGAAAGATCCATGTGCAACAGTTCTAAGCATCGGGAAGATGATTTACAACCTCGGTTTTTGAATGAAGATCTTACTCGTTTTCCAAACTGACATGTTGAACAAATTGTCTTTTGAAAAATCTATTTTGGGCAAACCAGTTACAAGATCGTGGTTAATCATATAGGCAATATATTTAAAATTTAAGTGGTTCAATCTTTTATGCCATAACCAGTGTTTGGAAGATTTGGAAGCAATAAAACAAACTGGTGCATAAGGTTGTTCAGTCCAACTGACTTTATAAGTATTACCACAACGATTTCCTGTTTCCAGTTAGGATGACCTCATCAGTTGAGTCTCTAACTGAACATGTGTGTCTGTCAAACTGAACTGAGAATTTATTGTTGCATAACTAGCTGATGCTTATCAAGTTATACTTCAAATTCTCCACTAGCAAAACATCTTTAATTGTAAAGTTACCATGGATAAGCTTAACCTTACCCACAGTTTTACCTTTGGAATTGTTTCCAAAACTGATGTTTGGTCCAGTATATTTGATCAGTTGAGATAGAAAACTTGCATCTCCTGTCATATGTCGTGAAAAACCACTGTCTAGATACCAAGTTGATTCTTTGCTTGTACATGTTCCTTGCAATCACACACAGTATATAATTTTGTTACCCATATTCATTTGGGTCCTAAAATGATCAGTCCTTTAGGAACCCATACTTGAATAAGTCTAACTGATTTCCCAGTTACTGTATTCCAAAAGGTTTTTCTCGAATTTTTGGCAATATGTGTGTGATGTGAGGATGGGACATTATGATTTGTATCTTTTTTCAACTGTCTATTCTTTTGATATCGTTTCTGAGTTGGCTTACAATTGCAGTAATTGTAATAGCCATTCCTTGAGTACTGATTTTTGTGACTAGGCCGTTTAGGTGACCAGTTTCTTGTATCAGTTAGACTCTCAGAGCTATATCCAATACCATGCCATTTGCCTTTGTTCTTACTTTCAATCAATTGAACAGTTGGTCGACTAGGTTCTGAGAAATCATTTACCGTAGTTGATTTTACAAAGCTAATGTACTTTTCTTTGTCTTTATTCAACTTTGGTTGAGTATCACTTGCAGAGTTTTCATTAAAACCTAAACTACTTTTATCAACATCTTATTTTTTAGAATTCCGCATTTCAGTCAATGCAACTGAAAACTTGTTCCAAGCTTGAATCAGTTCAGTATGTTTTGAAATCTCTATTTTTAACTGACATATCAAAACTTTATTTTCAATCATTTCAGCTTTTTGCTGTGCAATCTTCCTTTCAAACTCAATAGTTTAACTGACTCATCAGTTTCTGTCTTGTTGTAATTAGGATCAGTTTTCTCGGTTATGACCTTCTGAAATGATCGAGCAAGTTTGTGATACTCATTTACCATGTCATGTGTTGGTAATGAGTTCCTCACGAGTGAAATCAGTAGAGCTGAAGTCAAATACATGTTCACTTGCTGACTCAAGTTTAGCATCATCTGCCATTAAGCACTTGACTTCCTCTTCATCATCACTTGAACTGCTTGGGCTTTCTGGTTCTGACTCATCACTATCAGTTTCAGCCCACTTTGATTTGCTCTCTTCAGCCAAAAGCACTTCATGCTTTTTCTTGAATGATTTTTTGTCATCTTTGGTCCTTCTTTTGTGCCCAAAGGGCTTCTTTCCCTTATTAATTGATACTTGATTGTCCTTCTTTGGCTTAGGACAGTCTGCTATAAAATGACCAGATTTTCCACAGTTGTAGAAAACATAGGATTTTTCTTTGGATTAGTTCTTCTGATATTGCTTCTGGAAATTTCCTTGATTCCTCCTCATGAACCTCCCAAATTTCTTGACAAACAATGACATAGCATCATTGCTCAGTTGATCAGCAGATTTGTCAGCTGAACAAGTTGGTTCAAGTCTGACATCAGTTAAAGTAGTGGTGGCAGTTGGTACAGAAGGCTCTCCTTCTCTGGTTTGTAGTTCAAAATCGTAAGCCTTTAGATCAGCAAACAAGTCATGAAGTTTTATCTTATTAAGATCCTTTGACTCTCTCATTGCCATGGTCTTGACATCCCACTTTTATGGAAGACCTCTGATCACTTTCAGTGACACTTCTTTGTTTGGATACACCTTTACAAGTGCATTCAGTTCATTGACAATACCACTGATTCTTTCATCATAATCATGCATGGATTTCACCAGCTTTCATCTTGATGTTGTCAAACTTTTGAACAGCAACTGATAGCTTGTTCTATTTTGTTTGCTCGTTTCCTTCACACAGCTGGATCAGTTTTCCCATATTTCTTTGACAGTTTTGCACATTTTGATTTTGCTGAAAGTGACTTTATCAAGCGTTTTGTATAAGATATCCTTAGCCACATTGTCTAGGTTGCCTTTCCTTTTATCCTCAGTTGTCCATTACTCTCTGGGATTTTCTATGCGATAAGGTGCCCCACCAGTAATGGCAACTGTATTGTTAGCTTTTACAATCTTCATGGGACCATCAGTGATGACATACCACATGTCGTCATCTTGTGCAGCTAAATGAGCATGCATCATGATTTTTCAGTGTTCAAAATCTTCTCTGGAAAACATTGGTATTTTGTTGAATGAAGTCATGTTGATCAGATAGTAAATGATAATATTCTGAGACAAGATTCAACAGCTATGATACCACTTGATAGGATCAGTTGAAAGGTGTTTAGAAGGGGGGGTTGAATAAACACATGATTTTTATAATCTTTTCGAATGGAGTGTCTGTTCTGTGATAAACTGATACTAGGAATCTTGTCAGTCGATAAAAATCAGTTTATCTGAATATAGTTGCGGAAATAAACTGACTGAAAGATAGAATAAATAACTGAAAAAATAACACCAAGAATTTATGGATGTTCGGAGATTGAATAACTCCTACATCACCCCTCCTATCACAAAGATAGGATATGCACTAGAAGACTTTGATCAATACAAAAACTTTTACTGATCCACTGCAGTTTGGACTTAATACTTCCAAAACTGAAACTCTTCGTTTATTAACTTTCTCAAAGTTCTCAACTGGACTTTGTAAAACTGATCTAGTTAAGATCAAATAAATAATACAACGATTTGTAGTAGTAAGCTCAAAAGGTAGCCTCAAATGCTACAAATAAATCGAATAAGATTGAACTTTTGATTCTTGAGTGAGAGCTATAAATTTAGCAGGGTAACAATAAGTTTGAGAATAGAATGATCACTTAGATGTTCAATAGTTGTTTCTCAGCTACTCTCCTCACCTATTTATAGGCTTCTCTTCAACGGTAACATTAAAAAATATTTGAATATTTATATTCGTTGATTGCCACGTCAATATTATTCTGACAGCCATACACTGTAGACTCTGAAATGTGGCGTTCCACTACGAGTTGCAGTCTGCTTTGTACTATCGTCGGTTGAATGTAATTTTCAACTGATGACGTGTACAACTGAGTGATTAGCTAATATGAAGACACTGGTAAGCTTTCAACTGAATATGTCAACTGTTCAGTTTCCAACTGATCAGCCAGTTGACTCTGTGAAATCAGTTCGGCTGGTTTTAGTTGCCTTTAATAAACTACGCATTTAATCTTCAGTTAGGCAACTGTCAGTTCGTGATCAGTTAGTCCAATAAATTAATCTCTTAGTTTGTCAAACCACCGAAATTAAGTTTAAACGCACGATCTTCTTCTCATCCATCACACCATAATACATGTTTGAATTGTGTTTGCATGAAAAAGATGTTAGCCTTACGATTATTTTCGTTTTTATGCATTAACGTGTGAATATATAATTGATGATTTCATGTTCCAAAAACTTATGTTATTATTGCATGAAGGGACTGCCATGTTAGGGGACCATGGAGGTATGCATTTCCATGAATTTATGGGCTAAGATGCATGGTTAAAGCTGAAACCAGAAGGGATAGGGCTGGAACAAAATAATCACATGTTTAGATCACTAGGGTTCATTTAGTTAGCTTGGGACGCACGGCTCGACCAAGGTTTGACCAGGGTTCGGGCTGGATGTGGCAAGAGGTAAGGTAGAGTCCTAGAATTTCTAGGACTTGTGTGCAGCGCAAGGAAAGAATTCCATGCAAGTTAAGACTCTTCCCAATGTGACAGCTCGCGGCAGAGGGGCTGCTGCAACAGGATGGCTAGGGCTTGGTTAGGATGGCTAGATAGGGTCTTAGGAGTGTCCAGAGAGGGTCTCTAGTGGTTGGGCTCAGGTGGTGGCTCGGGCGACGAGTCCTAGTGCGATAGGAGTCCTAGGCACAAAGGTTATTAACTCGCGCATGCTTCCAATTCATGACAACCAGAGCTGATTCGATCTTGGAATAACTCTTCAGTCACGTTGACTGATATACAAGATTTACAGAAATCAGATATGATAAAACTGGTTTAGGTTTTAATAGCCAAGATGAATCTTCTACTAGTTATACTATGCCAAAGCTGAATATGAGCAAAAGAAAATATATTCATTTTGTAAAATCAAATATGGTACATGAACCCTCAGAACGAAGTAAACCAGTTGAGCAGCCGATTGAAAACAAGAACATGGATAAGAAGTATGGAATTGGATATAGCCCTACAAGTTCAAATAATTTGCGAAACTGGTCACCTAAACGGTTCAACAATAAAAATCAGAACTCCAAGAGTGAATATTCCAATTATTATAACAATAAGATTTTTCAGAAAAGATATCAGATGACAACCAGTTGAAAAAGGTTAAAACTTAAAAATCATATTGATTCATCTGCACACAATACATCGAGCACACACAAGCCGAGAAAAACCATCTAGAACAAAACAACTGGAAAGTTAGTTAGGCTGATCCAAGTCTAGGTTCTTAAAGGACTAATCAGTTTTGGACCCAAATAGATGTGGGTACCAAAATTATTCATCGTGCGTGATTGCAGGTAACATGAACATCAACAAAAGAATCAATTTGGTATCCGGACAGTGGATGCTCTAGACATATGACAATAGATACTGATTTTCTATCCCAACTGATTAAAGGTTCTGGTCCGAACATTAGTTTTGGAGATAACTCAAAAGATAGAACTGTGGGTAAGCTTATCCATGGTAATATTGTTTTTAATGATATCTTATTCGCCGACAATCTGCAAAAATATCTTGACTAGCATTAGATTGTTATGTGATAATAATTTCTTAGTTCAGTTCAACAAGCACACGTGAACAATTAAGAACTCAACTTTTTACATCATCATAACTGGTAATCGATGTGGTAATACTTACAAAATAAGTTGGACTAATTATCCTGATGCACCAGTTTGTTTTGTAGCTTCAAACTCTTCTAAGAACTGGAAGTAGTATTAAAGATTGAACTACTTAAATTTCAAATTCATCTCTTATCTGAGTAACCAAGATCTTGTAACTAGTATGCCTTAGATCGATTTCTCAAAAGATAAATTTCTCAGCATGTCAGTTGGGTAAACAAGTAAGATCATAATTCAAAAACAAGGGTAGTAAATCTTCTTCCAGATACTTAGAACTATTGCACATGGATCTTTTTGCTCCTACACCAGTCATAAGTTTAGGGGGAATGAAATACACCTTGGTAATTGTTGATGATTTTTCAAGATTTAATTGGGTTATTTTTTTCAAATCAAAAGAACAAACTGTTGCACAACTTATTAAGCTTTTCAAAAGAATTTTAAATAAAAAATCAGTTGGAATTGAAAGAATAAGATCTGATCGAGGGACTGAATTTGTCAACCAAAACCTTTCTCAAGTTTTAGAAAATACTGGAATTAAGCATGAGTTCTCAGCAGCTAGAACACCTCTGCAAAATGGTGTAATTGAAAGAAGAAACCATACTCTTAAAGAAGCAGAGAGAACAATGTTTGTTGATTCCGGTATAACTCGGAGATTTTGGGCAGAAGCAGTAAACATTGCATGCTATACTCAGAACATATCAATGATTAATAAAAATCATTTAAAAACACCATATGAGATCTGTCATGGACAGAAAAGTGTGGTATCTTATTTCAAGATATTTGGTTGCATTTGATAATGGCAAAAATTATCTTAAAACATTTGATACTAAATCTGATGAAGGAATATTTCTTGGCTATTCTTCAATATTCAAGGCTGACAGAGTGTTTAATAAGCGTACTTTAAATGTAGAAGAATCAATTCATGTTTTATTTGATTAATCTGCACTAACCAATAAGCCAACTGCTTCAGTTGAGCTAACTTATTGCTTAACATAAATTAGCTTGGAAGATGATAGTGAATAAGAGGTTCATGCCAATCGAAACATCCTTCAAACACTAGAACCAGAAGTTGTGGATCAAACAGTTGAACAGGAAGTTGTTAGTAACAATCAGTTGGTTGAACAACGCGATGATATTCATATATCAACTAAAATTGTTGCAACTGAAACTGAAAGAATGTTCAGTTACAAACAGAAATTGTTGCTGAAATTAACCCAACTCGTTCCAACTACAAATAGAAAAAATCATATCCACAAGATTTGGTGATAGGTAATCCATAGGACCCGATAAGAACTAGAAATCAAATGTTCAATTTATTTGTACACTCGGCATTTGTTTCTCAAATTGAACCAAAGAAAACTGATGAAGCTCTAACTAATCCTAACTGGATAAATGCTATGCAAGAAGAAATTAATCGGTTTACGCATAACAATTTGTGGACTTTAGCTCCAAGACCACCTTCAAAAACAATTATAGGTACAAAATGGGTTTACAGCAACAAACTGAACGAAGATGATTCAGTTGTTCACAACAAAGCAAGGTTGGTGGCACAAGGTTACAGGCAAGAGGAAGAATTGATTATGACGAAACTTATGCACCAGTTGGACGACTGGAAGCAATAAAAATATTCCTTGCCTATGCCTCCTTCAAAGACTTCAAGATATACCATAGGGATGTCAAGGGTGCATTCCAAAATGGTCAGATACAAAAAAAATTCTATGTTGAACAACTACCAGGTTTTGTAAATCACTCATTTCCTAATCATGTTTATTATTTAAACAAAGCAGTGTATGGTATAAAACAAGCTCCCAGAGCTTGGTATGAGACATTATCAAAATTTTTAAGTGATCATGATTTCATTGTCGGAACAGTTGATAAAACAATGTTCAAATTTACAAAGAGATATTATATATTACTTTTGCGAATTTATGTCGATGATATTATTTTTTGATCAACTAACCCAAAATTATGCGAGAAATTTGCTAAGTTAATGCATGATAAATTCAAGATGAGCATGATGGGTGAGCTGACATTTTTTCTTGGTCTGCAAGTAAAGCAACTGGAGATTGGTAAATTTCTCAGTCATCCTGATATCGAATTTGTTGTCTGCATGTGTGATAGATTTCAAGCAGATCCTAAACAGTAGCACTTAATAGATGCCTAATGAATTTTGAAATATCTTAAAGGCACGCAAAATGTGGACTTATGGTATGCTAAGGCTCATCTTCCATTTAGTTGTCTATTCAGATGCAGATAATGCAGGATGCAAACTTGATAGAAAAAGCACCAGTGGATCATGTCAATTTCTAGGATAAATAATGATATCATGGTTCAGCAAAAGAAAACATCCATAGCAACTTCTACAATTGAAGCAGAATATCTAGCTGCTGAAAGCTGCTGTGCCTAACTGCTCTGGATTTAGCAACAACTGGAAGATTATGGACTCATTGCAGAAGAATCACCAATCTTTTTTGATAACACAAGCACCATTGCGATTACATACAACCCAGTTCTTCACTCCAAGGCTAAACATAATGATGTCAGACATCACTTAATCAGAGATCACGCTCTCAGAAGGAGATCGTACTGGAGTACATCTCAACTGAAGAAAAAGCAGCAGATATATTCACCAAGAAACTTCCTGAGACTATGTTTTTTATTTCTGAAACATTATTGTTTAATTGATTTGTCTTAATTATGCTAAATTGTTTATTATTTACCAAGTTTGAATGCAGAAAATGACAAAGCAGTAAAGGATAAACAACATTGACAAAAATAAAATTTTCATTGATAAAAGCGGGCTGCTATCACATTATTTATTTATCTTTCTACAGCATCCTGCTAGAACGCCATCCAACTGGTTAACCTTCAGGTAGTGATCCTCATGAAGTCTTCTGAGAAGGCAATCCTTCCCAAAACCTTCAGCTCCTTGAGGAGCTTCAGGAGGTAGACACGTCCATCTTTGAAGATTTCTGAAGTATGAGCGACGGAAAGGCCCTGCTTATAATTTTTTCAGCTGCCACTCGTTTCCTTGTGTAAACTAGTCCCTCTTCTTTGAAGGACTGCAAAGAGTGTCTTCTCAGAATACATTGTCTTCAATCTTGGAAACTAGTCCCTCCTCCACTTTGTCCAGGTATACATTGTCTTCTCAAAGACAGTGTCTTCAGTCTTGATCTTCCGAGCTAGCTCGATCGATAGCTTGAACTCCTCCGCTAGGTCAAGTTGCTGGGAACTGCTAGCTCTGTCCATCTGTTGTTGCCTTGTGTTATCTGCTGACATATTCAAAATGATCTTGCATCTAACTAGTTTGTTCTTATTTATATACAGATTCGAACCATGTGGAGAGAAGCACTTATTACTTTTGATAGGAGAATATGAAGAGACACACTCATTATCTCTGTCAACCATCGACGATTCATTCTACAAGGATGATATCTTTTAATTCTATTTAATATTTAATGCATCCATTTAGGGGGAATATCGAATTAAAATTGGTTAACTGATAAGACAACTATTAGTTGGTCTTAAACTGAACCAATTTATTTTCCAACTGATCATTTAATTCTAGACCTAGCCGATCTTATCACATACGTTAACTAATTATCTATTCAGTTGAAGTTCCATAATAATTTTTTTGACTTTCAAAATATTTTATTTCAAAATTCATATGAATTACACGTGTCTTTATTCAAATAAATCTCGGACTACCACGTGTCTTAATTTCAATAGTCACAAACATAAATTATCGTGTCACCTTCATTCAGTCTACTTACTCTATTCAATCTCTCAAAATTCAAACTCTCAGAGCAATCTTCTTTGCAGGAAAATCAACACAAATGGCAAGCCAAATCCCATCTTTCCTTCTCAACGATGTGACTATTGATTTCGATTCAGTCCTAGCTGTTTCCGATGAGGCTGTAAGGAGCGTATTCCAAAAGTTGGACTCTGTGGATTGAATAAATTCTTAGGATTGGCGACCCAAGTGATTTATCCAAAGGAAATCAAAGAGATTTGAAAAATCTACTATTTAAAATGCCACAAGAATTTATTTATCTTTGTAAGCTAGATTTTGAAAATTTATAACTTATGTATGCATGCAATCAATGTAGATGATTTCCCATTTAAAAATAGATGTAATCCAATGACTTATAAAAATACTGTAGTTTAAAAATATTCACCGAGTCGACAACACTAGACTTACTTTAAAAATAAAATAACAGGAAGCAAGTAAAAATCCTCACGACCGTCAACATTTCAAAACAAAAGCATATAAAATAATCATGTCCACTCCTATATCAAATCCTGATGTGCGGAAAATATATGGTCCTCAGGTTCACGTGCGCACATCCAGCCCCGCCTACTCAGACTTCGGCACCTCGAGCCTCCTCATCAACATGCTCACCTGCATCATTCACGCCTAGTGAGTCTGTAGACTCAACACACCTGTAATGTTATAACAAATACATATACATATACATAGCAAGCAACAGTGAAAAGTATTGTAATCAAAATACGTTTCAAGATCTTAATATAAACATATTGTAAAAGTATAACGTGTCAAAACATCTCATCATATCATCATATACTTGTTCATTTTCTTTAATTAAATTCAGTTCGTTAGTTGTGACTTTTATATCAGCTCTATTCGATGGATCCATCTACATATAATCGTGGTACCCAGCGGCGGGGACATCAGCGACAGTATTACCCATCTACTGAGTCTTGGCCTTACAGCTTATCGTATACATATATCATCAGTCACAAAAACCTTCCATCCTTCAAAAACATCATCATTTTCATCACTTATTAAAATCATGTATATACGAAATTTTCATTTAAATCAAGCATGGAACGTATTTTTCATTATTTCATAATAAGTCATATAGTGATAACATAAACATTTAAAAACATGACAACTCATGCTCAAGGCATTTCTAGGACTTCTAACTCGACCTCAACGCAAAATGACCATTTTGCCCCTGGAAATCCTAATTGGTCATTTTACCTCTGGACCTCAAACTTCGACCCGAAGCCTACCAAACTCCTCAAAACATAATAATAAGCATTTCCTAGATGTAAAATAGATACCGTTTAAAACTTATACGATCCGTTTTAAAACTTATATGATTCGTTTTAAAACTTGGACTGGGGTCCCGGTTTTAACCCGAATCAACCTAAAACTGAACCAAATTTTTTCCAACTCGATCCATGACTTAACCCTACATGACCAGCCTCGAAACCACTCGTTCCACAACACTTATGACTCACGAATCACGCCCAAAAGTTTCTTGAAATTTCCAGTGTCTCACGAACTTCAACCCTAGTCCACCAAACGTGCAACCCTTCGACCCTAGACCCTACAAGCTCATTCCAGCATTGCACCAACCCTTACTAGCCCACCTTAGGACCCTCTTGGACCAACCTAACTCGAGCTCACAACCCCACACAATTGCTTGCTAGTCACCAAAGAATACACCCCACCGAGCCAACCTCTACACCCCGTGCAAGATCGGTCTAGACGCTAATTTCAGCCAAGTTCGTGCCATCCTATGCCATGGCTCAGACCCACCAGGGTCTTGTCTAAGGTAGGGGACAGTCCTTGCACAGCCTACAAACCACCAACCCAATAACTAGCCATACCGAACCCAAACAACCACTAGCACTGATCGGCACTCATACATTATCACCTAAACCACCCAAGCTTCGACTCTAGCGCTTAACCCTCTTCCTTCTTGACATTATCAGCTTCCTAGCTACCCAAGACGGCATCCCCTTTGCATGTAAATCAAAAAACGTGAGTAAGAAACCATAAAGTGCATGTTTTGTGTCAAACCTTTGCAAAAATGGCACCACGTGATAAAACAAAGGAGTTCTCATGCATATACATATATATCAGCATACATAGCATGAATGATGATAAAAAGAGTGATACAAGGCGTGAATTAACATTTTGTGCTCAAAAACTCGAAGTACGCGCGTAGGACTAGCACCGGAGAAGCAGGGAATAAGATTTCTTTGAAAATCCTAGAAGAACTCGATACTTTCTGATGGTTTTCTTTTCTAAATAAGCTACTGATGGATGGGAGGGCAGCTGCTAGGGTGATATTAGGTTTAGAATTACTTAGGTATAGTGTAAAAAGAAATTATATGTATAAATGGGCCCTAATTAAAAATTAAAAGGGTTAAAAGGGTTTTGAGCCCATTATGCATTAACAAAAAACCCAACATGCCCAATAACACTCCCGAAAAAAATTTTATTTAGGTCCGTTTTAGAAAATATTGCCCGAACCCTCGAAAAGTCCCCTGATTCGCTATATTTTACATACTGGTTAAAAATATACCCCGACGAGTTAAAATACCCACCAAAGCCTATTTTTCGAAAAATACACTTAAAACACCTCATATTAAATAATTAAAATTAATTCTTCCCGGTCTCCGTTACCCAACAAGCCCATTTTTCTAAAAATACACTTAAAACCCAACAAGCCCATTTTCCTGATTATCCCTGGCCTCCGTTACTCGTTCGAACGCGAAATGTCACTTAGTACCCTAATCCATGAAACTTTAAAATACCCATGCAATAAAACATTACCATAAAATATTCATGCATTAAATGCATAAAAATCATTAAACACACAAACACACACACACACACATATTGTAATACCCGAGAATTTACATCGTGTTAATTTATGATTATTGAGTCTGAGTTGATATGATTATGAAGGAAACCTCCGAGATTTGATTTATATAGCTTGTTGTATCATATGATTAGCAAGGGAGGTGTGAGACCAGAACTTTGGGCGCATGTGCCCCGAGGAGTAGCGTGCACATGCGCAATCTGTTCGAGAAGAAAGATGCGTGGACAGAACATTGCGCGCATATGCGCGACTTGAGGGCGCGCATATGCGCGAGATGGCCAGTATCCGAATATGAATTCCAGAGGACATCACGCACATGCGCGGGATGAAGTCGCGCATATCCACGAGCTGCCGAGATAGTGATTTCGGAGACCAGTAGGTCTCGCGCATATGCGCCGAGTGATGTCGCGCATATGCGCGACGCGAGACGTGTTTTGTAAAGGAATGGGCCACGTTGCTGAATCATGCATGATATATATATATATATATATATATATATATATATATATATATATATAATATATATGTATATATCAAAATGCAATTCCTCAGATTCACTCGTAAGAAATTGAGAAAAGCTTCGGGAGAAGTGTGAAAAATCCTTACGCCTTTTGTGAAGGATCCTCCCGTCAGAATTTGAATCCGACTTCAGTACTGTGTTCTTATCAACGTAGGCTCCAACTGGACGTAAGTCTTGTTAAGTTTTGATATGTCTTGGAATTATGATATTGTTGGAATCGAATACACTTCATATATGATGTTCTTGATATGTTAGACATCGTAGAATCGAAGTCAAACTGAGAAACATACTGATTATGGAATTGTTATGATTTTTCAGTATATATCGGTTTATATTGGACAGATTTGTATTTTGGATTGATTACAAATTGTATTGGATATGAGTTATAGATTTTAATTGATATATATTTACGTGGTATTGACGAGGATGTCGAGATCGTTCCGTTATGCCGTTGATTTTGAGTTGAATCCAGATTGATCAGATTGGTATTTATTTGAGCAGTATATTGATATGATATTATTGATATTGTTATTGCCAGATTGGGGGATTGACAGACTTTAAATTCCAGACTTGAACGTCGTCAGAACTTCAACGAAAGAAAGGTATAAGTCAATGTGATATTGGGAGATCGACTCAAGTATGATATAATTGAGTTTCCCTAAATCACATACTTATTGTTGTTATATGCATTGATTTGATTTTATATGCTGTTTTATTGATTTATAGGAAGCATGTATTAGACGATTGATCTTGTGACAGAAGTGCCTGATAGTGGTGGGATCGCCACGGGCACATTGCACGATGTCACAAGATAGTGTATTGGCATAGTGCCACAGTCTGTGATGGATAGGTCAAGACACTGGATGTTTGGTTATATCGACGTGGATAGAATGGGAGTTTCTTCTATTACTGTTGGTCGACATAGGAATGCCAACGTCTGGAAACCGGGATCCCTAGACTAGGATTAAGTCTAGTCTGAGTCATGGAGTCACGAGTATGATTGATAGTTTATATTAATTATGTTTCAGACTTTGATATATATCTAATATCTGCTTCATGCTTTATATTGATTATATGATTGCATGCTCGTTGATTTATACTGGGATTATATTCTCATCGGAATTATCCGGCTGTTGTCGTGTTTGTATGTGTGCATGACAAAAGGTGGGACATGATCAGGGTCGACGAGATGACGAGAGATCATGATTAGAGTGCAGACCACGGACTTTGATGTTGCTGTAGATAGGGTTTGAACACTTGATAGCTAGTTTTTGAACCTTAGTCTGTATTGAATGTATGCTGTACATGACTTGTACCTTATTTTAGACTGATATGTATACTAGAATGATTTCCATTACGTTCTGCATTTAAAAGAAAAAAAAATTTAGACCATGTTTATTATAATTGATTATATTGTCCCAATGACGATTATGAACTTGATTAGCGTCCGGGTCCCGACAACAGGTGGTATCAGAGCAATAGATCCTTTAGATTGAGATATGAGCTAGTGAGCGTAGAATGTGTTTTTTTCCTGCTTTTGATTGCTAGCATGATTTACTGCTTTATAATGCATGTTTATCTGTTTATCTGATTTGATTTGAAAACATGTGTTATTAAGAATGAATCAGAGCCGATTCTGGATCCGCTGTAAGATGATCGGAGGAGAACTTAAACAGATTGGTTGTATTTTTTTGCTAACCTCTTTGATAATCAGATATGCCTCCCCGAAGAGTACCGGGACAGGGTAGCACTTCGAATCCTCCCATGGATGTTACAGCCACTCCTATGGAGACACTATTGAAAAGATTTCAGTCATTTCATCCACCAACTCTGAAAGGTACCTAGACTTCAGTGGACTGCGAGAGTTGGCTAGACGATATCGAGATGCTGTTTGAGTCCTTGGACTATACTGATGAGCGGAGGGTGAAACTAATTGGACACAAGTTGCACGATATTGCAAAGAACTGGTGGATTACCACGAAGAAGGCATTAGAGCATCAAGGTACGACTATTACCTGGAATGTGTTTAGAACTGAATTTTATCAGAGATTCTTTCCAGTGTCGTACAGGAAGGACAAGAGGGCCGAGTTTGCTAATTAGAGACAGGGCCTGCTAAACATTGAGGAATATGTGGCCAAGTTCTCGACCTTGTTGCAGGTTTGCTCCACATGTGGCTGAAAATGATGAGGCCGTTGCTGATCAGTTTATTAATGGCCTAAATCCTGAAATATTTACCTTGGTGAATATCGGGAGGCCAAACAATTTCACTGATGCCTTGAACCGAGCTAAGGCAGCCGAAGCAGGTCTGATGAGCCAGAGAGGAGCTTCGTTTGTGCCTCCAGCACCGAGACCAGAACAACCACCTCCTCGATTCGAGAGTGGCAGTGGTAGTGGAAAAAAAGACTTCCTGAAAGCTATGGGAAAGCAGTTCAAGAAGTCTGGCAGCAGTTCTTCCATTTCTAGTGGCTCGAGACAGACTGATCAAGGCCAGAATTATACAAGACCCTATTGCAGCACCTGTGGAGGGAAGCATTCCACAGAGCAGTGTCGAGGAGTGTTTGGCAGCTGTCGTATTTGCAAATAGCAGGGACACTTTGCCAGAGTTTGTCCCCAGAGAGATACGCAGAGATCACAGGGTGCTGAATCATCTGGATCAGTGGCTCAGACATGGAGACGACCATCTGCTGTTCATTATTTCCAGCCAGCACCGTCTACTCAGTCACAACAGATGCCAGGAGGAAGCCAGACAGTGAGCCAGCCTCCGAGACAAAATGCCAGAGTGTTTGTTTTGACTGAGGAGCAGGCATAGGATGCACCTGATGATGTTGTGGCAGTTAACTGCTTTATTTCTGGTTATCCTGCATATGTATTGATAGATACTGGTGCATCATATACATTTATATCTGAGCGATTTGCATTGAGTCATGCATTGCCTATTGAGTCATTGTCTGCGGTAGTGTATGTCTCTTCTCCGTTGGGGACATGTTTGATATTAGTAAAGTCTGTTAGATCTTGTATACTACAGTATGATGGGCATGAGATTGAGTTACACTGTATTGTGCTTGGGATATATGATTTTGATTGTATTATCAGTATCGATATGTTGACCAAGTACAGGGCTACAGTCGATTGTTTCCACAAGATTGTAAGATTCAGACCTGAGATGGCTGATGAGTGGAAATTTTAAGGTAAGGGTTCTCGAGTCAGAATTGCTTTTATATCTGCTATGAATATGACACGATTATTGCAGAAAGGAGCGGATGGATTCCTTGTTTATTCAGTTGATCTACTGAAATCGAGTCCATCATTGGCGGACTTGCCGGTGGTGTGTGAATTTTTTGATGTCATTCCAGATGAGATTCCTGGTTTGCCTCCGATTCGAGAGATAGACTTCAGCATTGAGTTGATGCCAGGTACAGTTCCGATTTCGAGGGCTCCATACTGAATGGCACCGATCGAGTTGAAAGAGTTGAAAGATCAGTTGGAGGATTTACTGGCCAAGGGTTACATCAGACCGAGCGTTTCTCCTTGGGGTGCTCCAGTATTGTTTGTGAGGAAAAAAGACGGTTCGATGAAGCTTTGTATCGACTACCGGCAACTGAACAAAGCAACGGTAAAGAATAAATATCCCTTGCCTCGTATTGATGATTTGTTTGATCAGTTGCAGGGTTCTTTGGTGTATTCCAAGATCGATTTGAGATCTGGATACCATCAACGGAGAGTCAGGGATTCTGATATCTCAAAGACAGCATTCAGAACCAGGTATGGACACTATGAATTTATTGTCATGCTGTTTGGTTTGACGAATGCACCGGCTGTATTTATGGGAATGATGAACCGTGTCTTTCAAAGATATCTCGATGAGTTTGTAATCATATTCATTGATGACATTCTGATATATTCTAAGAATATGATTGAGCATGCAGAACATCTGAGAACTGTGTTGAAAATATTGGGAGCTGAGAAATTGTATGCCAAACTGTCAAAATGCGAGTTTTGGCTGAGACAAGTAGTATTTCTGGGGCATATTATATCCGGAGACGGTATATCAGTTGATCCTAGTAAGGTTGAGGCAGTGATTTCTTAGCCGAGACCGACATCAGTGCCCGAAATTCGCAGTTTTATGGGTTTGGCCGGATATTATCGTCGATTTATCAAAATTTCTCCATCATTGGCAAACCGATTACACAGTTGACTCAGAAGAATGCACCGTTTGTTTGGTCAGAAGACTGTGAATCCAGTTTTCTAGAGTTGAAGAAGAGGTTGACCAGTTCTCCGGTGTTGACTATCCCGTCGGGTACTGGTGAGTTTGTGGTTTATTGCGATGCATCTCACCGCGGATTGGGTTGTGTTTTGATGCAGCGAGGGCATGTTATTGCTTATGCCTCAAGACAGCTGAAACCCCATGAGACTCGATATCCAATTCATGATCTTTAATTGACAGCCATCATCTTTGCATTGATGATATGGCGACATTATCTGTACGGTGAGAAGTTTGAGATCTATTTTGATCATAAGAGCCTGAAATATCTGTTTTCACAGTCCGAGCTGAATATGAGGCAGCGGAGATGGCTTGATATTCTTAAAGATTTCGATTGTGAAATCAAGTATTATCCAGGAAAATCGAATGCAGCAGCTGATGCACTGAGTCGAAAGATATGTTCTTTGTCCTTATCGACGATTGGTGTTTCAAATTTGACAGAAGATTGCTGCTTGTCTGGATTAGCTTTTGAAACAGATCGTCAGCCCCTGAGATTATGTGCTATTCGGGCCGAACCAGAACTGATATTACGAATTAAAGAAGCACAGAAAGTTGATCAGAATGTGCAGAATTCAATTGCTATGATCAGAGCTGGACATCAATCGGAGTATCAGGTGCGTGACAGTGTATTGTATGTGAATAATCGTCTAGTTGTGCCAAATGTTTCAGAGTTGAAACATCAGATATTGACAGAAGCGCATAGTAGTCGATTCAGTATTCATCTTGGTGGCAGACAGATGTATAATGACTTGAAAGAACAGTTTTGGTGGAAACAAATGAAGACTGACATTGCAGAATTTGTTTCCAGATGTCTGAATTGCCAACAGGTGAAAGCGGAAAGAAAGAAATCAGGAGGATTGTTACAGAGTTTGTCCATTCCTGAATGGACATGGGATCACATTTCCATGGATTTTGTGACACAGTTGCCACGTACCTCCAGAGGTTGTAATGGGATTTGGGTTGTGATTGACTGATTGACCAAATCTGCATGTTTCATTCCATACAAGATGACGTACCGATATGATCAGATGGCCGATATTTATGTCAGAGAGGTGGTCAGAATGCACGGAGTGCCGAAGTCGATTGTTTCAGACCGTGATCCTCAGTTTACTTCGCACTTCTGGCAGAGTTTGCAGCAGGCTCTCGGTACGAAGTTACATCTGAGTACCGCATATCATCCACAGATTGACGGACAGTCAGAGCGGACGATTTAGACAATGGAAGATATGCTGAGAGCTGTTGTGCTTGATTTTAGCACTAATTGGCAAGATGCATTGCCTCTCTGTGAGTTTTCGTACAACAATAGCTATCAAACTAGTATTGAGATGGCACCTTTTGAAGCGTTTTACGGAAAGAAGTGTCTATCCCCTCTGTATTGGGATGATATCTCTGAGGTTCCCGAGATTGGACCTGACATGATCAGAGATATGACTGAAAAAGTGAAGCTAATTCAAAAAAAAAATTAAGGCAGCTCAGGACCGACATGCCAAATATGCCAACATCAGACGACGACCTTTGGTATTTGAGACGGGAGATCGAGTATTTTTGACAATTTCACCTTTCCGGGGAGTTTCAGATTTGGCAAGAACGGAAAATTGTCTCTACGATACGTTGGTCCATATGAGATTCTCGAGAAGATAGGAGATCGTGCCTATCGACTCGCCTTGCAGCCTTCATTATCGGGAATACATGATGTCTTTCATGTATCTATGCTGCGGAAATATCTCCCTGATGATTCTCACGTTATTCATCCAGATGAGACCGAGCTTGATAAATCTCTGAGTTACGTTGAAAAACCGATCCAGATTATCGATCGTAAGGAAAAGCAACTCAGAACAAAAACTATTCCTCTTGTGAAAGTTCAATGGACTCGTCATGGCACTGAAGAAGCTACCTGGGAGACTGAATCAGACATGAGACAAGAATTCCCAGCATTATTTCATTGATGTAAGTATTTTGATTCTGTTTTTGTTATACATTTCCTTTCGATATGATTTGATTGCCTGTGATTTCGGGGACGAAATTGTATCTTAGGGGGGGAGAAATGTAATACCCAAGAATTTACATCGTGTTAATTTACGATTATTGAGTCTGAGTTGATATGATTATGAAGGAAACCTCCGAGATTTGATTTATATAGCTTGTGGTATCATATGATTAGCAAGGGAGGTGC
Organism: Primulina eburnea; assembly: GCF_022965805.1. Taxonomy (NCBI): domain Eukaryota; kingdom Viridiplantae; phylum Streptophyta; class Magnoliopsida; order Lamiales; family Gesneriaceae; genus Primulina; species Primulina eburnea. The sequence continues at coordinate 25,472,130 of NC_133103.1, read as the reverse complement.
GAGACCAGAACTTTGGGCGCATGTGCGCCGAGGAGTGGCGCTCACATGCGCTATCTGTGCGAGAAGAAAGATGCGCAGACAAAACATGGCGCGCATATGAGCGAGATGACCAGTAGCCAAATATGAATTCCAGAGGACATCGCGCACGTGCGCGGATGAAGTTGTGCATATGCGCGAGCTGCCGAGATAGTGTTTGATAAGACCAGTAGGTCTCGCGCATATGCGCCGAGTGATGTCGCGCATATGCGCGAGACGTGTTTTGTAAAGGAATGGGCCACGTTGCTGAATCATGCATGATATATATATATATATATATATATATATATATATATATAAATATGTATATATCAGAATGCAATTCCTCATATTCACTCGTAGAGAAAAGCTTCGGGAGAAGTGTGAAAAATCCTTACGCCTTTTGTGAAAGATCTTCCCATCAGAATTTGAATCCGACTTCCGTATTGTGTTCTTATCAACGCAGGCTACAACTGGACGTAAGTTTTGTTAAGTTTTGATATGTCTTGAAATTATGATATTGTTGGAATCGAATACACTTCATATATGATGTTCTTGATATGTTAGACATCGTAGAATCGAAGTCAGACTTAGAAACAGACTGATTATGGAATTATTATGATTTTTCAGTATATATCGGTTGATATTGGACAGATTTGTATTTTGGATTGATTACAAATTGTATTGGATATGAGTTATAGATTTTAATTGATATATATTGATGTGGTATTGACAAGGATGTCGAGATCGTTCCGTTATGCCGTTGATTTTGAGTTGAATCCAGATTGATCAGATTGGTATTGATTTGAGCAGTATATTGATATGATATTATTGATATTGTTAATGCTAGATTGAGGGATTGACAGACTTTAAATTCCAGACTTGAACGTCGTCAGAACTTCAACGAAAGAAAGGTATAAGTCAATGTGATATTGGGAGATCGACTCAAGTAAGATATACTTTAGTTTCCCTAAATCACATAGTTGTTGTTGTTATATGCATTGATTTGATTTTATATGCTGTTTTATTGATTTATAGGAAGCATGTATTAGATGAATGATCTTGTGACAGAAGTGCCTGATAGTGGTGGGATCGCCACGGGCACATTGCACGATGTCACAAGATAGTGCATTGGCGATAGTGCCACAGTCTGTGATGGATAGGTCAAGACACTGGATGTTCGGTTATATCGACGTGGATAGAATCGGAGTTTCTTCTATTACTGTTGGTCGATATAGGAATTCCAACGTTTGGAAACCGGGATCCCTAGACTAGGATTGATTCTAGTCTGAGTCGTGGAGTCACGAGTATGATTGATAGTTTATATTAATTATGTTTCAGACTTTGATATATATCTGATATCTGCTTCATGCTTTATATTGATTATATGATTGCATGTTCGTTGATTTATACTGAGATTATATTCTCACCGGAATTATCCGGCTGTTGTCGTGTTTGTATGTGTGCATGACAACAGGTGGGACAGGATCAGGGTCGACGAGATGACGAGAGATCATGATTAGAGTGGAGATCACGGACTTTGATGTTGCTGTAGATAGGGTTTGAACACTTGATAGCTAGTTGTTGAACCTTAGTCTGTATTGAATGTATGTTGTACAGGATTTGTACCTTATTTTATACTGATATGTATACTAGAATGATTTCCATTACGTTCTGCATTTTAAAAGAAAAAAAAATTTAGACCCTGTTTATTATAATTGATTAAATTGTTCCAATGACGATTATGAACTTGATTAGCGTCCAGGTCCGCACACAAAATATATATATATATATATATATATATATATATATATATATATATATATATATATATATATATATATATATATATATAAGAAGAGTTTTTTGTCAAGAATAGTAATTTCATGCCTAAATGTCATTTCTAAAAAAAGAAAGATATATCATGAATATTGAAATATATGTACTGCAATAAATGATAACTTCAATTATTGATTGCATTGATTATACCAATTCATTTAGTTCAAATTTAAATTTAATTTTATTTTTATATTAATTCAAATATAATTTATGTATTATATGTTTTTTTTATTTAAATTGAAACTAATCTCTATTTAAAATATAAACTATATTAAAATTTTTGCATTGATTATATCAATCAATTTAATTTGTGATATGATTTTGTGTTACTATGATATATTTAATTTTTATTACAAATTGTATAAATAAATTTTAAATACAAATGATTGCAATGTTCAGCATCATTAATGAGTTAAATCAATCAAAAATACATTTGGCTATTTTAAGTAATTTCATGTCCAAATTACTTATTAAAAAATTAATATTAGTTAATTTTAATTTTTCTAAAAATAAAATTGGTTGAGTATTAAAAGTTATCACTACAACAAGGTTTTCAATGGACATTAAATTACCATTTAATAATCATAATTTTTTTTTATCCCATATGCATATTATTTTCGAGATTACCTTAATTTGAAAGAATTAATATATTGTAGTTTTCTTCCAAAACCATATGTATATTGTATATCTTGAATTATCTTCTTAAAAATTCAAATAAGAGAGCCCAAAAAAATTAAAAGAGATAGATTCAAAAAAGTTTCAAATGAACATTAAATTACCTCAATAAACATGTATATTACCCCAATAATAAGAAATGTTGACATTCAATGCATGCAATTCGAGATTTACATAATTTCAAAGAATTATTTTATGATATAATTTTGCCAAAAGCATTCAATGTATAATTTTTGTCCATTGGGATTTCTTATTTGAATTTTAAATTATAAATAATGCAATATTGCATATTATATTAAAAACCAATTTTATTCTATTTATCTTATTAAATTTATTTACTCCAAAATTGAATTCTGAAATGACTCATATTGTCCGAACCATATCTGAGTTGAATCTTTCCAAAATGTAATGTTCGTTTAAATTTAGATTTTGTTGTTGTTATGAACTACCTACATATGAAAACAACGAGACATTAAGTTTGAAATCTGACATTCATGATCGAGAAGTAAAAAATATTATTCTTCTATTTGTACATAATTTTAATTATTACGTATTTACTAATGTGATAATTTTCTTCTATATTACAAAGTTCACGGATACACAATAGTATAAAATGTCCCGTAATGGAAATTATTAAACCAATTCTAAAGAAAGTACACATCTTATTAGGAGACACATTATGAAATTTATTGGCATTATTTTGGAATACATATAGTAAATGTTAATAAAATAATTTTTCTGGTTTATACATAATGTATTTATAATCGCATATTTCATTTTTCTTTAGGAATAATAAGTTTTTTTGTATATTATGAAAATATTTTGTAGATAAAATCACAACCATTTGGATAAAGATATTGATGAAACAATTATTGTTATCATTCAAATGTGTCAAACACGTGTGATGTCATAAATTTTTTTGTGAATGTGGATTTAGATAAAATTATTGAATTTTAGAAAAAAAGTATTTTTCATTAATTTTATTGAATTTGATTTAAAAATATTTTTTATCACATGTTAAAAAATAATAAAATATAGCTTCTCAAAAATTAAAGAATTAAATATGTATTAAGGTTGGTGGTCGACATCAATACACTAAACACGATAAGCATCATGTCATTGCTATAGGCTAATACAATCTAAAATTTTGATATATGATAATTATTATTAGCCAAAAATATTAATCGACATGTGTTGTATTTAAGAAAGTTTTTTATAATTAGCGAAAAAATAGATTTTATAATTAAATTATTTTTTCAATTTAAATATCTATTCAATTTTCACTAATTTTTAATAATATCATCCCGTTCATCGCACGAGTTAAATACTAGTATTTTATAAAATCATATATTGCATGCAGTCGGGTTATGTAGTTCAAATTTCCTAGATCTTACAATTCTCTCCCAATTAAATAGAATTTTGTCATCGAAATTTAAAACGTACCGAAAAAATCTGGGTAGCGGCTCTTCATCTCGGTCTCGATCTCCGTATCCCAAGTAGCCTCCTCCTCCGAATGATTCAGCAACTTGACTTTGACCATGTGGATCACCTTGTTCTTGAGCCTCCTCTCCTGTCTATCCAAAATCTGAGTGGGTCTCTCCTCGAAAGACAGGTGCAGCGTCAACTGCAGTGGCTCATAGTTCAAAACATGCCAAGGATTCGACATGTATTTCCGCAGCATGGAGATATGGAACACATTATGAACTCCCGCCAGGTTCGACGGTAATGCAACTCTATATGCGAGTGTCTCAACTCTCTCTAAGATCTCAAATGGCCCTACGTATCTAGGAATGAGCTTGTTTTTTTTCCCAAATCTCATCACACCTTTAATCGGTGCGACCTTTACAAACACATGATCCCCCACTGCGAATTCAAGGTCTCTACGCTACTCATCTACATGAATCTTTTGTCGGCTCTGAGCGGTCTTCATCCTGTCCCAGATCTTGACCACTAACTCTATAGTCTGATTAACAATATCCGGCCCCTACTCTGCTCTCTCTCCTATCTCATCCCAATATACTAGAGACCTACACATCCTCCCGTACAATGCCTCATATGGAGCTATGCCGATAGATTTTTTATAACATTGTTGTATGTGAACTCCACAAGAGGTAACTTTGGCTACCAGCTGCCCTGAATGTAGATTATGCGAGCTCTGAGTAGGTCCTCCAAAATTTGTATTATCCTCTCCGACTGTCCGTCAGTGAGATTTGAAGGCAGCACTGAATAGCAGCTTTTTACCCAATGTCTGATACAGATTATTCTAGAATGCCGAGATCCCTGTCTGAGACGATGGAAAATGGAATCCCATGCAGTCTAACTATCTCTCTGATATTTAGCTCTGCGTACTGAGTTATGGTGAAAGTCTTCCTAATCGGGAAAAAGTGTGTTGATTTAGTGAGCCGATCAACTAACACCCATACGGTATTATATCCTCAGTTGTCCTCGGAAATCCTATCACGAAATCCTTAGTAATATTCTACCATTTCCACATGGGAATCGGGAGTGGTCTCGGCTTCCCTACAGGTCTCTGTTGCTTGGCTTGACCTGCTGACACGTCAAGCACTCGGAGACAAAACTCAGAATATCTCTCTTCATGCCCGGCCACGAATAAAGAGTTTGAAGATCATTATAAATGTTCGTAATCCCTGGATGAATGGAGTACGGGGTGCTGTGGGTCTCACTCAAGATATCTGCTCTCATTGAATCACTGCTAGGGATCACAATCTGTCACGATATCTTTCTATGCCGTCCACAAACGTGTACAACCTTCAGCCCTTAGCCTCATCCCTCTGTCTCCGCTTCTGTAACCGCTCGTCAGAAGACTGCTCTGCTCGGATCCTGTCTCTCAATGTCGACTGCACTGTCAGGGTAGAAAGACTAGGGGCACTGCCCTGGCATAAAATGCGAGCTCAAACCACTGAATCTCTGCTTGCAATGGTCTCCGTACTGACAACTAAGTTATCACTTCATTCTTCTTACTCAGGGCATCTGCAACTACATTAGCCTTATGCGGATGGTAGCTAATATCGCAGTCATAATCCTTAACTAGCTCCAACCACCTCCACTGTCTCATGTTCAGCTCTTTCTGTGTAAAAAGTACTTCAGGTCCTTGCGGTCAAAGAAAATTCTGCACTTCGCCCCATACAGATAATTTCTCCAAATCTTCAAGGTGAATACCACAGTCGCTAGCACGAGGTCATGAGTCGAATAATTCTTCTCATCGAACTTCAACTATCGGGACGCATAAGCTATAACTCTGTCATGCTGCATCAACAGTGCACCCAAACTGAGCTTCCAAGCATCTGTATATATCACACTCTCCTTGCCCAAATGGCATAACTATAACGGGTGCCATGGTCAACGCCTGCTTCAACCTGTCAAAAATCTCCTGGCAGTCAGTCCCCCAAACAAACTTCACATTCTTCTTCATCAGGACGGTTAATGGCACTGTAATAGAAGAGAAGCCCTGAATAAAATTTCTGTAATATCCATCCAATCCCAAGAAACTACGGATCTCTGTCACGCTCTTAGGCACTGGCCAATCTCTTACTGCCTCAACTTTACTGGGGATGACCTCTATACCTTCTTGAGATACAATGTGACCCAAGAATGCCACTCTGTCTAGCCAGAACTCGCACTTACTAAACTTGACATACAGACGTCTTTCTTGTAAATTCTGCAGTACGGTCCTCAGATGCTGATTGTGCTCATCCCTGCTCTTCGAATAGATCAGGATGACGTCAATGAAAACTATGACGAACTGATCCAAATATGGATAAAACACGCGATTCATGAGATCCATCGATGGCGTTTTTGTCAAACTAAAGGGAATCATCAAAAACTCATATTGCCCATAACGCATCATGAATGTCGTCTTATGCATGTCAGAGTCTCTTACTTTCAGCTGATGGAAAGAATACTGATGTTCCCTGAAGCTGATCAAATAAATCCTCGATCCTGGGCAGTGGATACTTGTTATTGACCGTGACATGGTTCAGCTCCCTGTAGTCAATGCAAAGGCGCATGTATCCATCCTTCTCAAACAGCACCGGTGCGCCCCATGGAGAAAAGCTAGGACGAATGAAACCTTTATCTAACAAGTTTTGTATCTGATCCTCCAGTTATTTCATCTTTGTAGGTTCTAGACGATAGGGTGCCTTGAAAATCGGCACTGTACCTGGTATGAGCTCGATAGAAAACTCCACCTCCCTGTCCAGTGGAATACCTAAAACTTCGTCTAGGAAAACACTGGGGAAGTCCCTGACCACTTCGACATTTTCTAGCCTCTGACTGATTGGCTCTGACATTGTCGCAATACTGGCTAAAAACACCTAGCAGCCTCTCCTCATGAGCTTCCTTGCACAGATGCAAGAAATGATGTGCGGCATCTGCTGATGTCTGATTGTCTCAAATACTAACGGCTTACCGCTAGGCGGACGGACAGATACTGACCTCCGTCAAAAATATATGACAGCTCCGTTAGAAGAAAGCCAGTCCATACCCAGAATAATATCAAACTCAGGCGCAATGGTAGTACAATCAAGTCTGCCTGCACCGCATTTTTCTGTAACCGAAGCTCCAATTTCTTTACTATCTGAGAGGTAAACATCTGATTCCCGGATAATCGATAATCTGAATCCCAAATCCATAGCCTCGGGTATGATTCATATTCTCTTGACAAAAGATTTAGATATAAACGAATGTGTAGCTCAAGAATCTAGCAATGCATGCATGGAACTCCTTAAAATCTAAGAATTAAATACCAAAAATTTGAAAATTTCGAAGGTAGCTCCTTAAAATCTCGAGTTTTAAATTAGGACTTCATATTATTAGTTATTACAATTAGGTCCTTAAAATTCTCAATTCACGTAACTAAAACCTTAAATCTAGCTATTTTGAACATGCAACCTAATTTATTCTAGGTTCTAAATCCCTAACAATTTTTTTGCGCAATAAAATAAAACTTGCAATCAAGACGGTAAATAAATAAAACTTAAGCATAGAAGTTTCTGGTGGTCAAAGTAGAGTCAGGCTTAGCCTCTGCCTCATTGGCATGCATCACATACGCTCTGCCAATAGTGAGGCCCTTGTTCTTAGGGCAATCGGCTGCTTTGTGACCCTCCTGCTCGCAAATGAAACAATTGTAGGTTCCCCATAAACTCTTTCCGAGGTGGAACCGTTTGCACTGCTTTCATGGCTGCCCCTCTGCCGAGTTTGGAGCCCCTGTTGCCCGTGGTGGCCTCTGCTGTCCAGGCCTCTTAAGCTGTCCATGGGGCTTCTGCTGTCCCTGATGTCTCGGTGGCATCTTGAACTATTTCTTCTGTGGCTGGGAGCTGGACTGGGCCTGGGATCTCTTCCTCTGCATCTCAAAATCAATGTCTCTCAAGGCCTTCTCCACCTGAAAAGCACAAGCGGTGGCCTCATCATGGCTCACCGGTCTCATCAGCATAACGTCTCGGTGTAACATGGGTATCATGTAACGTTCGAAAAACCAAACATACGTAAACCACATGCATGCAAATTACTTGAATTGCTTAATTGTTTTATTTAATTTATTTTAAATGCTTTCATGATATTTAGTAAATGATTAAAGGTATGATTACATGATTAAATGATTATATGGCATGATAACAAAAAGAAGGATTTTTACCCGAATATCCGATAATAAAACGGGGAAAGGAGAACGGGGACGACCAAGACAATAATATTTATTTTACATTAAAAATTTGCAAGGCTTCTTAATATGAATAAAAATGATTTAATTTTTCTAAAAATATTGGAGTTCGAATTATTTTATGAGTCTAGCTCGATTTTTCTGGAGAAGCCATTTCTGGGCAAACGAGGAATTTTTAAAAGATCAAAAATATTATTTTTGGAAACTAAATTTTATAAACATATATTTTTTAATTAAATAAGAGATTATTGGGCAAAATTTAACCAATTTGAGTAGGCTCAATTGCTCATATACTTTAAGGCTCAAAACCAAAGCCCATTAACATCCAAAAATTAAAATCTATAAATATGTTACCTAGGATTTTTAAAACACCATATCAGCCGAAAAATACACATAATACACATAAGTTCGAAAATAATCAAGGGAGAAAAGCTAGGAGTCTTCGTTGCCCGTTCATCCTTCCTCGCCGAAGATCACATATTGGAGCGTTTTAAACACAAAGGCACGTTTTCTAAACCCTTTGATGCATCATTCAAATCATAATATGCGTGATTTCATTTCTTTTGCATTAAAAATATTGTTTTTTTATTATTATTTTTACAGTAGAACGATTAATTTTTTTAAAAAAAGATTTTACACTTATATGAAAAACGTTATGAATCCAACGGACATGCTACCATTAATGTATGTTTAAGGGACAGAAAATGTGGGGACCCGGATGCTAATCATGTTCTTAATCATCATTGGGACTAATTAATCAATTACAATAAACAGGGTCTAGATTTTTTTTTTAAATAATGCGGAACGTAGTGACATAAACACATATATACTTCTCAGTATTTAAAAGTACAAATCCTGTATCACATACATTGATTCCACTAAGGTTTAACAGCTAATGTCAAGTGTTCAACCCTATCTCTAATCCAAGTCTGGAGCCTCCACTCTAATCACGATCTCTCCTCATCTCCTGGACCCTGATCCTGTCCCACCTGTTGTCATGTACACATACAAACAAGACAACAGCCGGATAATTCCGGTGAGAATATAATCCCAGTATAAATCAACGAACATGCAATCATATAAACAAAATAAAGCATGTAACAGGTAACAATAATCACTATCCAAATCTGAAACATAATTAATATCAAACTGTCAACAATACTCGTAGCTACACAATTTAGACTAGACTCAATCCTAGTCTAGGGATCCCGGTTTCCAGAAGTTGGCATTCCTATATCGACCAACAGTAATAGAAAAGACTCCAGTTCTATCCACGTCAATAAGGTATCGATCACCAGTAATAGGAAAAGGTCTGATTCAATCCACACCGATATGGTATCGATCACCAGTAATAGAAGGAACTCTCATTCTATCCACACCGATATAATATCGATCACCAGTAATAGAAGAAGCTCCAATTCTATCCACACCAATACGACATCGATCAACAGTGATAGAAGAAACCTAATTGTATCCACATCGATAGCCAATCCTCCGGTGACAGACTATGGCACTACACCAATAGACTATCTTGTAACATCGTGCAATGTGCCCGTGGCGATCCCACCACTATCAGGCACTTCTGTTACAGGATTACTCGACTAATACCTGTTGTCTATATATCAAGAGAACAAGTAATCTGATACCTGCTATCTATATATCAAGAGAACAAGTATATCAATCAAATACATGCAAATATTAATGCAATAAAATAAAGTATGTGATTTAGGGAAACTCAAGTCTCAACCGACTCAAATCGATCTCCCAATACCACATTGACTTATACCTTTCTTTCGTCGGTTTCCGGCTCGGTCGAAGTCCTGAATTCACAGTCTATCTGGCAATGACAATATCAATAATCTCATGTCAATATACCTTCCAAATCCATAACAATCTGATCAATCTGGATTTAATTCAAAATCAACGGCATAACGGTACAATTTCAATATCCCCGTCAATACAACATTACCAGATAATAGTTACAATCCATAACCCATATCCCATACATTCTATAATCAATCCATAATCCAAATCCGTCCCAAAATCAATCCAGATACTCCGAAAAATCATAACAATTCCATAATCAATCTGTTTCTTAATCTGACTTCGATTCTACGATGTCTAACATATCAAGAACATCATATATAAATCCTATTCAATTCTGACAATAGCATAATTTCAACACATGTCAAATCGTAGCAAAACTTACGTCAAGTTGTAGCCTACGTTGATAGGATTACAGTACTGAAGTCAGATTACAATTCGGACGGACGGATTGAAGTATAAAGGCGTAAGGATTTTCAACACATATACAGAAACCTTCCCTCGACTCTTTTCTTTTCTTTCTATTGAAGGAACCAACGTATATATGTATATATATATATCAAGTTGCTCGGTTAAAGAAACGTGGCTTGTTTTCATGTATTTCGGTCGGCGCTCGGGCGGTTATAATTTACCGCTCGGGCGTGACACTCTCTGTCCAAGCCCGTCGGATTACCCATTGGCTCTCGGGCGGTCACAAACTACCGCCCGGGCGCCACCTCTTCTGCCCGAAACATGTTCCAATCGAACATTGGCGCTCGGGCGGTCATTTTCTACCGCTCGGGCGCCACTAGTTCTGTCCAAAAATGCACCCTTCATATGATTTGGCTAATCTGGTCTTGAAGGAACCCGTCTATAATCATATCAATTCATACTCAATAAACTCCGATTAACATGATATAAAATCTTGGGTATTACAGAAAAGAGTCATAAAAGTGAATAAAAGAGGGCTGGAAATGGTCGGGAAGGGGCTGTGCATGTTGGAGAGTAGATCCAAGGTTTTCTGGGCTGGTGCATTAAGGCTCGGACAGGGCTGGTCAGGGGCTCGGTGAAGGCGGTAGGGATGTATTAGGGAGAGTCCTATGGTGGCTGGACACGGATGCATGCAGGAAGGAAGGAGACGCACGATCGGTTTGAGGGATCAAGCTCGTGTGCAGGGGGCAAGGCGAGGTTCAGAAAGGGCTATAGGGTGGTCTAGGGATGGCTAGGGCGTGCTGGACTCGGGGGCTGCCTATGTGGTAGAGTCATAGTAAGGCTAGGATACTAGGAATGCTTGAGAGAGTGGTGCACACAACTTGTTTTGATTGCAAGGCTTGCGGCATTGACTCGAAGGCTTGGGCTGGGTTTGAGTGACTCTGAGCAGGGTCCAAGGAATGGGAGGGTCTGAGGGGTTTGGTGGTTAAGTAGGAAGAGGGTCCTTACGTGGGATAGGAGTCCTAGTGAGCCAAGGAGACTCCAAGAGCTGCTCGGGTCTGGGGGCAGGAAGTTTCGTGCAAGAAACAAGGTTGGTTAATGGCTTGTGGTTGGTCAGTAGGGTACCTAGATGGGTTGGCTAGGGTCTGGCTCGAGGTAGGAGATGGCTCGGTGGTATTGATTAAGGGTCAAAATAAAAAATTAATGAACATAATTAGAACCATGGGGCCACGGGGTTGGTTAATGGCTCACAAGGGTAGTTTAGCTAATGAAAAGTCTATGTTTAAATTTTGGGAACAAAATATTAAAGTTTTCGGGGATTAAACTTCTCACGAGTTATTAATTAGAAAATTAAACGAAAAGCCTCAAATTAAGCTGAATAAAATTTTTGAAAATTAGATTTAAGCTTAAATAATTATTTCGGATGAGCCCATGTCATTTAAAGTAAGAAAAAATTAAAATCGAGAAATTTTACGTCTAGGGACAAAATGTTCATTTTAGACCTAGTTAATACGTATAATTTTGGCATCGTCCGAAGGATCATAACGCATGTTAAATGTTATTTTATGATGATTTATATGAAAATATGATATTTTATGATTTATGGTAAAGCTGTGTAAATTTTACTGCAAAATGATATTTTTGACAAGTCATGATATTGTATGATTTTTAGTATAAAAAAATGTTATTTTTCAAATGTGGAAAAAAAAAGATATTTTATGTTTTAAAAAGGAAAAATGAAAAATGGGTGTGGATTGACTGTGAAAAAGGGGATATGTGGGGGATCTGTTTTAAGAAGGAATGGTGAACTTACAATTTTATTTGTGAGGATGTCGTGAGGGAAAAGGCCCCAGAGGGAGCCCGTTTATTGGAAAATACCCCAGAGAGAGCTCGGCGATCATATTTCTACGGCGGAGCCTAGTGCCCGTCCCCATGGGCATGTGGAGCTGAAGACTGATCAGTCGACCAGAGGATAAAAGATAGTCACTTTCAAGGATCAAACTCCACCCAAAATGATAAGGGATTGAAAGCTTTACGATTTTACGATTTTATGTTATATGATTTATATAAGCCGAAAATTACTTTAAATGGTTTATTTATGTCAAAAATTATTTTCAATAAAAGTATGATTTTATTGCATGTGCTTGTATATGTATTACTTGTTATTCATGTTTAGAACATGTTGAATCATTAGACTCAAAAGATTTGAATGATGCAGGTGGTATTTATGAAGGCGCTGACGCTTGAGTGGATCGAGTCAAATAGTACAATCCCAAGGGACAATTACTTCCGCACTAGCTTGATAGTTAAAGGATTTTAATATTTTTTTTAGGTATTTTATGAGAGATTTTATGATTTATTTTGTTTATGTTAAAGGTAGAAGTTGAATATTGTTAGTTGATGAGTTACGGATTTTTACGCACTTGTAGTTTAAATTATTAAGTTATTTTGATCAATGAAAATGATAATTTAGTTTGAATGGTGATTTTCGAAGTTTATGTTTATAAAAAAAATAAAAAAATTAGTAGTGGACATTTCAGTTGGTATTAGAGCGAATGATCCCAAAGGGTTGTGTATTGTCACTCCGAGAAGCTCAAGAACTCACGCCTCAAGTATGTGAGTTTTTACTGCATTATATTTCATATGCTAAAATTCTTTAAAGTGTTTTTATGATAATGATATACGAGGTTAACTGCATGTTATATTTTTAAAATGTTAAATGCATGTTATTTTAAAATGTTAAATGCTTGTAGGTTACGTGGTTTGGACATTGTGTACAGTTATGCCCCCGAGAAGTGAGGAGAATGATGCGGTTATTTTTGAGAATTTACGAATAATCCGAGAACTTTTGGATTTAGGTTGCAATTTACTGAAAAATATATGGGTCTTTTTTAAGGTAGTCAGCAATTAAATTTAAAATCAAGGTTACATAAGGAATTGCGATTGAGGAAATTAGACATATATATAAGTATGAGGGTGTCCTAGGAGGAACGAGATATATGGATATCAATTTTGATGAGAAATTAATATTCGTCGAATTAATAATTTTTGGGTATCATAGTGGATTATAGAGAATTACAAATGTATTATAGGTGTTATAAGATTATGACGTGAGGAATAAAGGATATGAATATTAGAAATGAGATTTAATCGACAATATTATTATTTTTGATTTTATCGTAAAATACAAATACCGTTGGGTTCAACGACTATTATTGGATTGGAAAGTTAGTGGAGTTTGCACCTTGGGATTTAGAAATTGAATCATAACGTCAAGTAGTAACCCGATAGGATTGGATCGTAAAGTAATTGGAATGCTTGGGAATTAACAAGACGAATTGGTGATAGAGTGCAAAATTTAAGCTAAGAGGGTTAAGTATGAAGTGATTAGAAGAGTCAAGCTTTGCATTTATAGAGACAGTGAAAATTTCAAGGACGAAATTCTATTTAAGGGAGGGAGATTTGTAACGTACGAAAAACCAAACCTACGTAAACCACATGCAAGCAAATTACTTGAATTGCTTAATTGTATAATTTATTTGATTTTAAATACTTGCATGATATTTAGTAAATGATTAAAGGTATGATTGCATGATTAAATGATTATATGGCATGATTACATGAAATTGAAGGATTTTTACCCGAATATTCGATAATATGTTTAAAGGAAAACAGGGACGACCAAGACAACAATATTTATTTTACATTAAATATTTTCAAGGCTTCCTGATATGATTAAAAATGATTTGATTTTTCTAAAAATTTTGGAGTTCGAATTATTTTACGAGTCGATCTCGATTGTTCTCGGGAAGTCGGTTTTGGGCAAACGTAGAATTTTTAAAAGATTAAAAATATTATTTTTGGAAACTAAAATTTTATAAACATTTATGTTTTAATTAAATAATAGATTATTGGACCCAATTTAACCAAATTCAGTAGGCCCAATTGCTCCTATACTTTGAGCCCCAAAACCAAAGCCTATTAACATGGAAAAATTACAATCTATAAATATGTTACCTGTGCTTTTGCGAGCACCATATCAGACGAAAAATACACAAAATACACACACATAATTTCAAAAATCATCAAGGGAGAAAAGCTAGGAGTCTTCGTCGCTCGTTCATCTTTTTGCTCCGACGATCACGTATTCGAGCGTTTTAAACGCAAATGCACGTTTTCTAAACCCTTTGATGCATCATTGAAATCATAATATGCATGCTTTAATTGCTTTTGCATGAAAAATGTAGGTGTTTGATTATTTTTACGGTAGAACGATTATTTTCAAAAACATGATGATTTTACGCTTTTATGAAAAACTTTATGAATCCATCGGACACGCTGCCATTAATATATGTTTAAGGGACAGAAAAGAGTCATAAAAGTGAATAAAAGAGGGCTGGACATGGTTGGGAAGGGTTTGTGCATGTTGGAGAGTATAGCCAAGGGTTTGTGGGTTTTGCATCAATGTTAGGTGCTCGGATTTTTGGGCTGGTGCATTAGGGCTCAGCCAGGGTTGGTCAGGGACTCGGTGAAGGCGGTAGGGATGTATTAGGGAGAGTCCTAGGGCGGCTGGACACGGCTGCACGCAGGAAGGAAGGAGAGGCGCTGGACACGGGTGTTGAAAAGGAGACACACGGTTGGTTTCAGTGATCAGGCTGGTGCGCGGGGGGCCAGGTGAGGTTCATTAGGGGCTAGAGGGTTGTCTAGGGATTGCTAGGGTGTGCTGGACTCGGGGGCTGCCGATGTGGTAGAGTCCTAGTAAGGCTAAGACACTAGGAACGCTTGAGGGAGGGGTGCGCGCAGCTTGTTCTGATTCCAGGGCTCACGGCGTTCACTCGAAGGCTTAGGCTGGGTTCAGGTGACTCTAAGCAAGGTCCAAGGACGAAGAGAGTCTAAGGGCTTCGGTGGTTAAGTATCAAGAGGGTCCTTACGTGGGATAGGAGTCCAAGTGAGCCAAGGAGACTCCAAGCACAGCTCGGGACTAGGGGCAGGAACTTTTGTGCTAGAAAAAGGTCTGGTTAATGGCTTGTGGTTGGTCAAGGGGCAGGAAGTTTTGTACCAAGGTAGGTTGGCTAGGGTCTGTCTGGCTTGAGGTGGCTCGACCAAATTAGGAGATGACTTGGTGGTCTTGATTAAGGGTCAAAAATCAAAAATTAATGAACATAATTGGAACCATGGGTCCACGGGGGTGGTTCATGGCTCACAAGGGTAGTTTAGGTAATTAAAAGTCTATGTTTAAAGTTTGGGAAGAAAATATTAAAGTTTGAATTTATTCGGGAATTAAAAGACTCACGAGTTATTAATTAGGGAATAAAATTAAAGCCTCGAATTAAGTTGAATAAAATTTTTGAAAATTATATTTACGCTTAAATAATTATTTGGGATAAGCCCATGTCATTAAAAGTAAGAAAAAGTTAAAATCGAGAAATTTTACCTCTATGGACAAAACGGTCATTTTACACCTACGAATACGTATAAGCTTGGAAGCGTCCCGAAAGATCATAACGAATGTTAAATGATATTTTATGATGATTTTTATGAAAATCAGATATTTTTTTATTTAGGTAAAGTTGTACAATTTTTACTGCAAAATGATATTTTTGACAAGTAATGAAATGGAATGATTTTTAATATAAAAAAATGAGATTTTTCAAATGTGGAAAACAAATGATATTTTACGTTTCCCAAAGAAAAAGAGAAAAATATTTTGGAGGATGTGAGTTGACTGTAACAAAGAGGATATGTGGGGGATCCGTTTTAAGAAGTAACGGTGAACTTACAATTTTATTTGTGGGGAAGTCGTGAGGGAAAAGTCTCTGGAGGGAGCCCATTTACGATAAAAGGCCCTATAGGGAGCCCGACAATCGTATTTCTACAGCGGAGCCTAGTACCGATCCCCATGAGACATGTAGAGCTGAAGACTGATTAGTCGACCAAAGGATAAAAGCTATTCACTTTCAAAGATCAAACTTCACCCAAAATGATAAGGATTTAAATGTTTACTAATTTACGATTTTATGTTATATGATTTATATATGCCAAAAATTATTTTAAATGTTTTATTTATGTTCAAAAAATATTTTAAATAAAAGTATGATTTTATTGCATGTGCTTGTATACGTATTACTTATTATTCATATTTAGAACATGCTGAATCATTATACTCACTAGGTTTGAATGATGCAGGTGATATTTATGTAGGCGCTGACGTTTGAGTGGATCAAATCGAACAGTACAATCCAAAGGGACAGTTACTTCCGCACTAGCTTGATAGTTAAAGGATTTAAAGATTTTTGTTAGGTATTTTATTACAGATTTTATGATTTATTTTGTTTATGTTAAAGGTAGAAGTTGAATTTTGTTAGTTGATGAGTTACGGATTTTTACGCACTTGAAGTTTAAAATGTTAAGTTATTTTGATCAATGAAAATGATAATTTAGTTTGAATGGTTATTTTTGAAGTTTTGTTTATAAAAAATAAATAAATAAATTAGTAGTGGATGTTTAATGAAATGTTTCATCTTCTGGGCAGAATCTCTCGCAATAAAGGGCACAAAATGATAGCCCATGTCAATCTTTCTGATAAAATCGGCCACAAACGAGTCCTCTTTGCGGAGACTCGTGAACTCTCTCATCATGCGAACCTTACGTCTGCTGGGAAATATTTGTAGAGAAACTCATTTACCAGACTTCAGGTGAGAGTAGCCAAATCCACTCTATGAGCGGCTCCCTCCCACCTGAGCGATGCGTCATCTCTCAACATGTATGTGGCTTACCTAGCCTGATCTCTGTCCCCCATATCGAGGTCTGAAAGTGAAGCTCTAAGGATCAGATCCAACCCTCAGCCATATACGGATCTGTGGTACCACCGAATTCCTTAAGGTTGAGCCACCTAGACGGCTCATATATGTCTATTTGGGGTTGGGGAGCCTGCTGTGCCTGCTCGATAAGTCCAGCAATACACTCAAGTACACGAGTAGCTGTGTCTCCTAGCGATGGTTGTGGAGGTGGGTGGCCTCTATCGCCTCCAGTAGTATCATTCTAGCGATCAGTGCTAGGGGCGCGTCTGGGAGGCACGATATGTGAATATAGTCGAATTCTAAACGTAACCCATCAGGCAATTTGAATACATTCCAAATTCTAAACGTAACCTGATGCCCCCAAGGGAACCCGGGCCCGGGTAAAGCTCCTGACCCGGAGGGTTCTTGAACTCGGGCGAGTTGAGAGCAGGGAGGAGATCCCAAATTACGACTACATGCAGAGAGTCGGTATGAAGGAAGGATCCCGGATCTTCAGATACCAGGCGAGTTACGCACTCAAGTGTCAGAAGAATTCCCAATGAACTACTCGGCAAGCCATCACCCGGGAAATAACCCGTCAGTACTCGGGGTAAAAGCTTCCCGGTCCCAGAAACACCTCAGGGGCACCCGGGTGGAAAGCGCCCGGGAAAGAAGCTCAGTCTCTCCCTTATCGTCACGTCTTCCGAAAATCTCGGAACCCATCCTCCCACGTTCTATGACCAGGTCAACACTTAATACGTGGCCCACTATTTTACAACGTGGCCCACCATCCCGAATCGTGACCACCACCCGAACTTTGCGGGCAAGTCATCTACCTGATACCTCTATAAATACCCCCCGTAGGTATTCCAGGGAGGGATCTCTCTTCTTTTTCTTCTCACTAGCACTCAAAGCACATTTCTTATCTTTCTTTCCAAGTCTTTTCTTTGCGTGCATTTCTGACTTGAGCGTCGGAGTGGATACGCCGGAATAACTTCCGGCATCCCCTAACGTTCTGTGATTTCAGGATTATTGCCCAGATTATCCCGGGCGTTATCTCTCAGGGGATAGGGAACTCAATCGTCCCGGACTACTAGTAATTGGCAGTAAAAGGCACTCACCCGTGCTTATACCCGAATACCCGACTCGGCAAGTTGCCCACCCGGCTACTACCCAATTTGCCAGGTCGACATCATTGGCGCCGTCTGTGGGAAATTTCCAGATCTAATGCGTAGATATGGTTACCACCCGCAAAACTACAGGGAACCACTCTAGTCCTCCCAATCCTGAAGGAGGTAAAGAGAATCCATCGTCCAGTCACATCCCAGAAGGGTTGGCACAGTTGATTTCTGCTGCCGTCCAACAAGCCCTCGCTGAAAAGGCTCCACCTGAGACCAGCCAACCAAAGGAGAATGAGGCGATGGGAGAATCTCCTCCCGAAGAAGAGAAAGACAAGGAAGAAAGTTCCCAGGCGTTCTCCAAAGCTCTTACCCTCACTATGGCCCAGGAGTTGGAGGATTTGAAGAAGAAAGTGAAAGAGTTGGAGGCCAAGGCTGGGTCATCTCATATTGCAGCCCCGGTTGATTCCCAGGGATGCCCCTTCTCCCCGGAGATTGTAAGTGAGCCTCTCCATGCTCATTTCAAAGCCACCAAGATCCGGGAGTATGATGGAAACTCAGACCCCGACGAGCATCTCACCCGGTTTGAAAATATGGCAATGCTACATTGTTACCCTGACAAAATCAAGTGCAAGGTATTCCTTACCACCCTGGTGGACTCTGCCCAGAGGTGGTTCGAAAAGTTGGAGCCCCGGAGCATCCAATCTTTTAAAGATTTCAGGGACACCTTCTTGCACCACTTTAGCAGCAGCAAGAGATACAAGAAGACTGCCTTCAGCCTGTTCGAAGTAAAACAATCAGGCGATAAATCTCTCCGGGCGTACATTCGCCGGTTCAACAAATCCTCCCTGGAAGTGCCGGCTTGTGCCCCTGAGACCAAAACTACAGCGTTCACGCAGGGACTCAGGGAAGGAGATTTTTTCAGGTCCCTGGTGAAGAAGCAGCCCGGGAATTTTGAAGATCTGCTGTCCCGAGCAGAAAAGTACATAAACATGGAGGAAGCACAGCGACAGAAAAGGGAATCCACCCGCAGAGAAAGAAGTGACCAAGTTGGGAAAGTTGATGACAACGCCCGGGGAAATAATCTCGGGCGTTTCTCTCGATACAGCCCCCATGAAGCCGCACCGGGGGGAAGGAGTCCATCTTTGCGACGGTGATCGAGGAGCCAAACTATACCGGTCACCTCCAAGCCTGCCACACACTCCCAAGATGTGCTCCTATCATGGAGAGTGCGCTCACAGCACGAGTGAGTGCCGGAGATTGAAGCGGGCCCCTTCCCAGTCGGGCCTTGGTGAACAGGCACAGTCAGCGAAGAAGTCCCGGGGACCACTGTGGGTAAATAGAGAGGCGGGGCATAGGCCGGGGTATAAAGGCCCGGTCAGGAAAGAGAAGAAGGATAACACTGGTCAAACGTCTCAGAACCGGGAGAATAAAGATCGGGGAGGATCACTAACCGTTGGGGTGATGAAAATGATCTCGGGGGGATCAACAGATGGAGACTCCAACCGGGCTAGGAAAGCACATTCCCGGCATAAGAGTTTTGGAGTGGATGATGCAGTAAGGAGTGAAGGGCTGGTTATCAGCTTTGGCCCCCGTGATCTTCAGGGAGTCAGCCTCCCACACAATGATGCTTTGGTCATCCAGGCAAAAGTGGCGAATTACGATATTCGCCGGGTTTTCGTCGATTCTGGAAGCTCGGTGAACATTATTTTTCAGGAGGCCCTGGACCAGATGAATTTGGAGGACTATCAGTTGCAGCCAGTGGAAACAGCCTTATTCGGATTTGCTGGCCACACTGTCCATCTTTGCGACGGTGATGACGGTTTTCACTGTGGTAAATGCCCCTACCTCTTATAATATCATTTTGGGCAGGCCGGCTATGAACGCCCTTTGGGCCGTGGCCTCGGCTTACCACCAGAAGCTAAAGTTCCCGGTGGGGAACAGAATTGGAGAAGTAAGGGGGGACCAGCCATCCTCCCGCAAGTGCTATGCAGAAACTGTCAAGATCGAAAATAAAAGAGCCCGACGAGATGGAGAAAGCAAGAGGCCAGGGAAGGAGGAGGTGCATTCTATCCAACAGGTGCACATGGTGGAAGGTGATGAGCAGGAGGAAGTAGGCGTCTTACCCGGACAGCCCATGAAGACAACGAAAATAGCCCGGGATCTTGAGCCAGCCACCCGGGCCCAACTGCTACAATGCCTAGAGAAGAATGCGGACATCTTCGCATGGTCTTCATCAGAGTTGGTAGGGGTCTCCCCTCACGTGGCGGAACACCGGTTAAACATCATCCCGGGCTCCCGGGTAGTAAAGCAGAGAAAGAGACACTTTGGTCCCGAAAAGGACAAGGTGATTGCTGACCACGTGGAAGAACTATTGAAAGCCGGACAGATCAGAGAGGTACAGTTTCCCACCTGGTTATCCAACGTAGTCTTGGTTCCCAAGTCAGCCGGCAAGTGGCGGATGTGTGTTGACTTCAGGGATCTGAATAAAGCTTGCCCAAAGGACTGCTACCCCCTGCCCCGGATTGATCAGCTGGTGGACTCGACATCAGGGTATGAGCTGTTATGTTTCATGGATGCATACCAGGGGTATCATCAAATCCCCCTGGCCCGGGAGGACCAGGAGAAAGTTAGCTTCATTACCTCGGGGGGGGGGGGGGGACCTTCTGCTATGTGGTCATGCCCTTTGGTTTAAAGAATGCCGGGGCCACATACCAGAGGTTGATGGACCGGATATTCGCCAAGCAGGCTGGGCGGAATATCGAAGTCTACGTAGATTATATCTTGGTGAAATCCCGGGCGCACCCTGAGTTCATCCCAGACCTCGAAGAGACCTTCTCTACTCTTAGGGAGTATGGGGTGAAGCTAAACCCAGCCAAATGCACATTTGGGGTTAAGAGTGGAAAGTTCCTCGGGTTCATGGTCACCGAGAGAGGAATTGAAGTCAACCTGAAGAAAGTCAGGTCTATCACTGAAATGACATCCCCAAAGTCAATCAAGGATGTGCAGAGACTCACGGGAAAAATCGCAGCCTTGTCACGTTTCATTTCCCGATCTGCACACCGAAGCTACCCTTTCTTTCAGGCTCTGAGGAGGGCCCAAAAATTTGGCTGGGATGAAAAATGTGAAAGGGCTTTCGAGGAATTGAAGAATCATCTAGACGGGCTCCCTGTCCTTGAGAAGCCCGGACCCGGGGAGAAGCTTTGGGTATACCTTTCTGCCACCGAGTACGCTGTCAGCTCTGTACTGATTCGAGAAGAAGGTACTGATCAAAGGCCGGTCTATTATGTGAGTCATGCGTTCAAAGGGCCCGAGATCAGATATACAGAGGTAGAGAAGGTGGCCCTTGCCCTGGTGATTACAGCACGAAAACTTCGCCCATACTTCTTGTCCCATCCCATCACTGTGCTGACCAACACCCCTCTCGGGAGGATCATGACTCAGCCAGAGATCTCGGGAAGGTTGGTAAAGTGGACTGTGGAGTTGGGAGAGTATGACATTGAGTACCAGCCCCGGCGGGCCATTAAGGCCCAGGCCTTGTCAGATTTTGTCACCGAGATGGTTGTCCCCGATACCGGGGGGATTTGGAGGATATTTGCAGACGGGGCTTCCTGCAAAGATGGCAGTGGTGTGGGAGTATGGCTGATATCACCCACCGAGGAAAAAATACGGCTGGCAGTTAGGTTGGACTTCCGGGCTTCCAACAATGAAGCCGAGTATGAGGCAGTTATCATCGGGATAAAAGCAACCCGTAATGCTGGAGCTAACCAGGTCATTATTTATACGGATTCACAGCTGGTAGCCCAACAGGTAAAAGGAGTGTACGAGGTTCGGGAGGAGAAGTTTGTGAAATATCTAGCTATCATCAAAGAGTTATCCACACATTTCGTAAGTTGGAGCATAGAGCAAATTCCCCGAGAGAAAAATACTGAAGCAGATGCCCTGGCGAAGATGGCAGCTTCGCTTTCCGATTACCAGGATCCGGGCATATCTTATCACACTAACCTGGTATCTTCGGTGGATACCGGGCCTCCTCGCGCCCGGGAAGATAACTGGACCACCCCCATTCTCGACTACATCTCCCAATCCTATCTGCCCGAGGATATCAAGGCGGCCAGTCAGATCAGGAGGAGGGCAGCGCGGTTTGTTGTGATCGATGACCGTCTTTACCGGCGATCTTTCCAGGGCCCCCTTCTCAAGTGCATCGCCGGTGATGAATCCATTTATGTTCTAAGGGAGATCCATGAGGGTTGTTGCGGAGATCATATTGGAGCAACTTCCCTGGCTAGGAAGGCTTTGCTGGCCGGTTTCTGGTGGCCTACCATGCATCAAGACGCTGCCCGGGTAGTCCGTTCTTACGAGGGATGCCAAAGGCATAGCAACATTAACCACCACCCGGTTGCCCTGATGTAGCCTATCTGGGCATCTTGCCCTTTTGACCAGTGGGGCCTGGATATTGTGGGATCTTTCCCTATGGCCCGAGCTCAAAAAAAATTCCTGCTAGTAGGGATTGACTACTTCTCTAAGTGGGTAGAAGTCGAGCCCCTGGACAAGATTACAGAGGAAGAAGTTCTTAAATTTCTATGGAAAAATATTGTCTGCAGGTTTGGGATTCCCAGAAAGCTTATATCTGACAATGGCAGACAATTTCAGGGAGGTAAGGTCAGAGCTTGGTGCAGAGAGATGAAGATTACTCAGGCTTTTACTTCAGTTGCCTACCCGCAAGCCAATGGGCAGACTGAGGTGACCAACCGCACTATTTTCCAGGCTCTCAGAGCCCGGTTATTTGGGGTGGGAAAGGACTGGGTAGAGGAGCTGCCCAGTGTTCTTTGGGCATATCGAACTACACCTCGAACAGCTACCGGGGAAACACCATTCAGCCTGGTTTATGGCTCGGAAGCAGTTCTCCCCGCCGAAATCGGGCAAACTTCAGCCCGAGTGAGCACCTATCCGAAAGACAATGATAATTCCCGTGCCAGTGAACTTGATCACATCGAAGAAAGGAGAGAGAGAGCGGCCAACAGAATGGAGGCTTATCGGCGCCGGGTGATGAAAGCTTATAACCGGAGGGTTCAACACCGAGAGTTCCAGAATGGAGATATGGTCCTCAAGAAAGTAAACCCAGCCGGAGATGTTGGCAAGCTTGATGCCCGATGGGAAGGACCTTACAAAGTGGTGCGCAGAGTCAGCTCGGGCACCTATTATCTTGAAGATGGGCAAGGCCGTCCTCTCAAAAGACCCTGGAACGCTTTTCACCTCAAGAAATATTTTCCTTAGAAGCTCTTGTAAATCTTTTTACTATTATTTGGCAATAAAGATCAAGTTCCTGGGAAGATTATTCTTAAAGCCCGGTAGGTTCGAACCCCGGCACATATTAAGGGCCCGGGTGGTGTCATGCCCCGGCTTCCCTTCAAATTATTATTAAGGGCCCGGGTGGTATCATGCCCCGGCTTCCCTTCAAATTATTGTTAAGGGCCCGGGTGATATCATGCCCCGACTTCCCTTCAAATTATTGTTAAGTGCCCGGGTGGTATCATGCCCCGGCTTCCCTTCAAATTATTGTTAAGAGCCCAGGTGGTACCATGCCCCGGCTTCCCTTCGAATTATTGTTAGGGACCGGGTGGTACCATGCCCCGGTCTCCCTTCCATTTATTATTAAGTTGAAGGGTCCGAAGTCTCGGTTGCCTATAAACCCGGGTTGATTGACCCTCGGTACTTAACATTACTAAGTGATATTGTTTGGGGTTATTAAAGCCCGATTATCTTCCAACACTTAGCAAATTTCCCTCATTCACAAGTTAACACGAAGGCACAGGAATGGATAGAAAAAGTTTCTTTACATCAAGAAAAATTATTACAACTACGGCAAAAAAAAAAAAAAAAAATGGGAGTGAGGAAATGCAAGAGATCTAAGCGGCAGGCTCCGGCTCTGAGTCCTCGTCTACCTCGGACTCTTCTTCCTCTGGGATCTCAGCACCATTATCCGGCAAGGAGCTGACGGCCCGGGCCAAGTCCAGCAGGCTTTTCTTCTCCGGAGGTAGAAGGCCGGCTTTTTTCACCTTCCCTTTGCATTTGTTAAAACCCGCCTTGAAATAAGGAAAGGCTTTATTTGTCAGTATCTGCTGGAATTCTGCAGAAGCAAGGAAAGAAGCCCGCCACCCCTCCTCCAGGGTGACCTGAGCTGCAAGATCCGCCTCCCGGGCCACGTGAATAGCCTCCAGCTCGCCTGCTCTCTCGGTGGCCAGCCGAAAATCATCCAGGGCAGCCCGGGCATCTAAATCTAGCTTCTCGGCCCGGGTTTCTGTCTTCTCCAGTTGAGCCTTCAACGAAATGATCTCTGCCCGGGCCTCCTCGAGTTGGGCCTGCAAGCAATTTATTGTGGTTCCCTGGCCAAGGATGGCCTCCGCATGGAGATCTTTAATATGAGCCAGGTGTGACAGGGCATCGTCATGGAGAGCTTTGGCGGAGGCGGCCCAGGCCTCTGTGCTCTTTTGCAAGGCACCCATCTTCTCGAAGGCAGCTCTAGCCATCTGCCCGCCCTGCAAATAAACAAAAAATATATAAGGAAGAAAGTATACCGATGGAACAAAGAAACAGAAGTGGAGGAAGGAAAGTACTTACAGCCAGTAGGAGATTGAAACTCTCCATCAGGAGATCTCCTGCTTTCGAAGCCTGAAGGATGGTCTCCTCGGCAGGAGTTGCCATCCGCTTCAACATTTGGAAGCCCATCGTCGAGCTTCCGGCCGAGAATATGGTCTCAGGCACTGCAGGGGGGTGGAAGTAGTTGTAGCAGGGACCTGAGGGGATCCAGCAGGAGACGTTGGTGGGATAAGCCCGGACCCCTGAGCCACCTGGGTAACCACCCGGGGCTCAAGACGGACCAGCTCTTTTATAGCTTTCCTTTTTCTGGGGATCTTGAGGGACCGGTCCGAGGACTCGTCCTCCTCTTCAATTAGAATAACCCCGTGCTCCTTGGGCCCGGTGGCCTCAGTAGTCCGAACGCTCGGAGGGGTAGGGGCCTGCCTGGCCTCAGCAGTAGCCAGGGTCTTTTTATCAGCAGGCACTTGGGATGCCAGCTCCTCCTCAACCTGGCCTTCAGTGGCCACCCGGGATGAAGACCCCTGGTGCTCCCGGGCCTTTCTTTCAGCAGCCGCGGCCTTCCGGGCAACCTTCTTAGTTGCCCGTTCCTCAGCCAACTTTTGGGCAAAGGCTTCTTTCATCTCGGCATCTGCAGGAAATAAAACAACCCATTAGAAACAGATAAAGCAGAAAGTAAATAAAGGAGGTGCAACAGTGGCTAGCAGAGGAAACCTACCGGGGCGGGAGGCATCAAACTCCTCAATGAAGCGATCGGTAGGGTCCTCCACCCCGGGGCTCAGCCCATAGGCCACCAGTAGCTTTTCACCGAGGGGGGCAGAGGAGTTATATACTTTACCACCTACCACCTCCTCACTTTGGGTGTAAGAGCTAAGTGTGCGGTAATTTTCGGGAAGACCCGGCTGAGCAGGAAGGGCAGAAATAAACCCAACCGGGCATTCAAGGAGAGTGGCAGGGCGGATGTAAAAGAACCGGCGTTTCCAGTCCTTGACAGAGGAGGGAATATCTCCGAAAAGTTTCTGGTGAAACCGGGTTTTGAAGGAAAAGGCGTAATCGCCAATATAGCAAATAAAGAAAAAATTAAAGAGGGAAGGCTCGAGGGGGATCTCGGGATGCATGGACATTAGCGTGAAAAAGCAAGTCACATCCTAATAGCATTAGGATGAAACTGATTGAGAGGAATACCCAGAAGGGAAGATATCCCAATGAAGAAGGGGTGGAGGGGAAACCTGAGGCCATTGGCCACCTGGTCCCGGAAAAAGGTCAGGTACCCTTCTGGCGGCTGGTCCGCCCAGTTACTAGGGCCCGGGATGACAATATCGAAAGCGGTGGGGATGGAGCCAAGGAGATGGATCTCCTCGGCTGATTTGGCTCGAAGGGAGCTTGCCATGGTAGAAAACCATGGCAAGGGGCTAGGATCAGCAGCCCGGGCGGGAGAAGGAACAGCCCGGGCTGGGGGTTTTGAAGAAGTTGCCTTCTTCTTTTTCTTGTGGGTGCTTGAAGGCCCAGTCGCATGAGAAATTTTGAGTTTTTTGAGGGGAGGAGGAGAAGAAGTTGGATTTTGAGGGCGAAAAGCGGAAATGGGGGAGGCAGAAATCGGCGGACTATCGCGCAGGGCATCTAACTCGAATTCCGAGGAGCCCTGGTAGATCCTACCCGAGGTAGAGGAAGTGCGGGAGGAAGACATAATTTTGAAAAGAAGAACTTACACAAGTTTGGAAGAAAAATGGTGGTGTGAACGCCGGGGACTGATCGGAAGTATGGCAGAGTTGCAGACGCGGAGGCTTAGTGAAAATGGGCGAAAGTGGTGATGGGTTGAGGAAGGAGATATATATAGGAGTAGGAAAACGATCTAGGCCGTAGATCTAGCCGTGATCCGAAGGTCCACATTGGTTCGGAAAAATGCACCCGGATCGTGGATCTCCACCGTTGATCTGGATCAATATGAACGAGCGGGATGTACCTTGTAAGTTGTGCAGGGCACAGGAAAGGACATGTAATCATGAAGGTGTCAGACTGATCGGATCCTCGGAAGACGGAACGTTACCGACCGTTGGATCGAAAAAGAGGGGCACATGTCGTCATGGCATCGTGCGCACTATTCAAAAAGGACCCGACGTGTTATGTTAAGCCCGGGAGGTTTAAGGCCCCGACATGTTTTATTAAGTCCAGGAGGGTTTAAGGCCCCGGCATGTTTTATTAAGTCCGGGAGGTTTAGGGACCCGGCATGTAATGTTAAGCCCATGAGGTTTAAGGCTCCGGCATGTTTTATTAAGTCCGGAAGGTTTAGGGACCCGGCATGTTATGTTGTGCCCGGGAGGTTTAAGGCCCCGGCATGTTTTATTAAATCCGGGAGGTTGAAGGACCCGGCGTGTTATTTTAAACCTGGGAGGTTTTTGACCCCGGTATTTTATCTCAAACCAATAAACTCGAGAAAAGCAAAGAAGCAAAATACGCAAAATAAAGTATTATTAATGAAATCGGTGCCATATTACAGCTGCCATCCTAGAGCCTACACGATCTTGCCACTCTGACATCCAGTTATGCAGTTCAGGGAGTGGGAGATTGGCCAAGGACTCGGTAGCAGCGAGCTTGTTCAGCTGATTCCACTCCTTCTGCAGCATTGCCTGCAGCAGAACTTGATTAGTGGCCAGCTCTGCCACGTGCGTCACGTGAAATTCCCGCTTGTATCGCCTCACCAGTGCTCTCTGTGGCCTGGTGAAAGCCAGGCCCTCCTGGTGGGAGCGCATAAGATCATTAATCTTACGCCAAGTGGACAGGACCTTCAGATGAATAAATTCCTCGATGGTCCTCTTCAACGACTCTAGACGAGCACGCGTTGAGGGAGGCAAATGGCCATATGGGCTTCTGCAGACAGTGGATTCACTTGAACTCGGCATATTGAAGTGTTGTTTTCACTTCACCTTCATCTGCTTATTTATAGGCAAGTGGTACTGGATACGGAGGAAGCCGAAGAGTTCCCGACCATACAAAACGACTGCACATTTATGCAGTAAAAAATTTAATCGCAGCCATTGGTTTAAGCATACGTGTATGATCAGGAACCACCTGGTAAATTGTTCCGGGTAATCAAAGGGACCTGAACAACTATCAATGCCACAGTGTCATCATTGCCTCGTGAAATGAAACGGCCCCCGGTGGGATTTTAGTGTCGAAAGTCAAGGTTGTGTGTGGTTGCGATACTATAACATAAGTCGGGAAATCGGCATTTTGTGAAGCCCGGGCAGCAGGAAGCCCCGGCATTTCGTAAAGCCAGGGAAGCTCGGGCCCCGGCGTGTCGTTCACAGCCCGGGAAGCTGGAGACCCTGGCATTTTGTGTTAATTTCCAGGGAGGTATTAAGCTCAGGAGTTCTAGTAAATTATTTCATCAGATAATTCTACGCAATCCGTGATATGTGTGTCAATTAATGGACCTAAAGTGTTATATCCGAGCAGTGACAGAAAAGGGGAACCGAGATAAATTTTTATTCAACCATATACATTGGCCCGTACTACATCGTTGTATTTCTCTCCTATGACAATTATTCGTATCTTCAACCAGGCAGACAGAGGGGCGGTGGAACCTTGCATGAAGCTGGGAGAACCGACAATACGCTTCAGGAGCTTCAGTTCCTTTCGGAGCATCAGCTGATAGACATGGCCATCTGTGAAGATGTCCACCCACTCAGCTATGTGTAGTTGTTTGCGCACTTTCTTCAGTTTGGATACCAGGGTAGGGGTGGTGGCTTCCCCAGAATCGTAAATAAGTTTCAGCCCTTGGAGCTCTTCCCAGTAGCCGAGAACTTTATTAAGCACTTCATCTTCTATAATGGATTTTTGAACTTCCAGATTGGGCTCCGTAAGGGCTTCGGTCATGCCTGGAGTTCTTGAACTACTTGCACCGGCCATGATAGCTGTTGAACTAATCGGCGAGGGATAATGGAAAGGTCGGGAGAATACCATATATATATAAAGGAGGAGTGTATAACGATCATTGATTCTCGAATATCTAAACGGTTGGGATAAATATTGGAAGTTGTACAAAACAGGCAAAAAGACAGGCGTAAATATCGAGATGCCATAACAGTCCTCGAAACGCAAAACCTTGCGGATAAGTTGGAATTCTAGGGCTTACGTCAGTGTTGACAATGGTGTCCACATCTTTAAAAAATTCTAGAAGGCTCCGCTGTCATTGGAAGTGGACTATTTTTTACTAATCGGGACAGCGAGATAGACTCTAGCCCGACTTTTTTAGGAGGGAGTGGTGATGCCCCCAAGGGAACCCGGGCCCAGGTAAAGCTCCTGACCCGGAGGGTTCTTGAACTCGGGCGAGTTGAGAGCAGGGAGGAGATCCCAAATTACGACTACATGCAGAGAGCCGGTATGAAGGAAGAATCCCGGATCTTCAGATACCAGGCGAGTTACGCACTCAAGTGTCAGAAGAATTCCCAATGAACTACTCGGCAAGCCATCACCCGGGAAATAACCCGTCAGTACCCGGGGTAAAAGCTTCCCGGTCCCAGAAACACCTCAGGGGCACCCAGGTGGAAAGCGTCCGGGAAAGAAGCTCAGTCTCTCCCTTATCATCACGTCTTCCGAAAATCTCGGCACCCATCCTCCCACGTTCTATGACCAGGTCAACACTTAATACGTGGCCCACTATTTTACAACGTGGCCCACCATCCCGAATCGTGACCACCACCCGAACTTTGCGGGCAAGTCATCTACCTGATACCTCTATAAATACCCCCCGTAGGTATTCCAGGGAGGGATCTCTCTTCTTTTTCTTCTCACTAGCACTCAAAGCACATTTCTTATCTTTCTTTCCAAGTCTTTCCTTTGCGTGCATTTCTGACTTGAGCGTCGGAGTGGATACGCCGGAATAACTTCCGGCGTCCCCTAACGTTCTGTGATTTCAGGATTATTGCCCAGATCATCCCGGACGTTATCTCTCAGGGGACAGGGAACTCAATCGTCCTGGACTACTAGTAACTGCCAGTAAAAGGCACTCACCCGTGCTTATACCCGAATACCCGACTCGGCAAGTTGCCCACCCGGCTACTACCCAATTTGCCCGGTCGACATCATAACCCATCATGCACTTTAATCTAGTTTTCCAAAACATTTAACATGCACTGTAAATCGCTATAAAACATGTATCGTGTAATCATGCAGGTGATAGCATTGAAAAATTTAAACGTTTAAATCATACAAAACATAAAGACTTTAGGCTTGAAGACTGAGTTGCAGAAGCTTGCGGTGACACAACCCTACACAGGACCCTTGCTATTATACAAACTGAAACATTTACTACTTAAAATGCCACAATAAAAAAAATTTTAAGCTAAATTTCGACAATTCATAACTTATGCATGCATGCAATATTGCTGAACATTTTCCTTTTAATATTAAATCTAATCCAATGACCGATAAAAATACTGCAGTTTAAAATATTCACCGACAACACTAGACTTACGTTAAAAATAAAATACCAGGAAGCAAGTAAAAATCATTACGACTGTCAACATGTCAAAACAAAAGCGTATAAAATAATCATGTCCACTCCTATATCAAATCATGATGTGCAGAAAATATATGGTCCTCGAGTTCACGTGCGCACATCCAGCCCCGCCTACTCAGACTTCGGCACCTCCAGCCTCCTCGTCAACATACTCACCTGCATCATTCACACCTAGTGAGTCTATAGACTCAATGAACCTGTAACGTTATAACAAATGCATATACATTGCAAGCAACAGTGAAAAGTATTGTAATCAAAATACGTTTCAAGATCTTAATAACGTAAACGTACACATATTGTAAAAGCATAACATGTCAAAACATCTCATCATATCATCATATATTTGTTCATTTTCTTTAATCGAATTCAGTTCATTAGTTGTGACTTTCGTATCAGCTATATCTTATCAGCTCTATTCGATGGATCCATCTACATATAACTGTGTTACCTAGTGGCAGGGAAATCAACGACAATTTTACCCATCCGCTGAGCCTTGACCTTACAGCTCATCGTATACATATATCGTCAGTCACAACAACCTCCCATCTTTCAAAAACATCATCATTTTCATCATTTTTTAAAATCATGTATATACGAAATTTTCCTTAAAATCAAGCATGCAACGTATGTTTCCTAATTTCATAAAAACTCATATACATGATAACGTAAACATTTAAAAACATGAAAACTCGTGCTCAAAGTGCTGCCAGGATGTATAACTCGACCCCGATGCAAAATGACCATTTTGCCCCTAGAAATCCTAATTGACCATTTTATCCTTGGACCTCAAACTTCGACCCAAAGCCTACTAAACCCCTTAAAACACCTCAAAACATAATAATAAGAATTTCTTAGACATAAGCTTGAGCCCGTTTTAAAACTTATACGATTCGTTTTAAAACTTGGACCAGGGTCCCGGTTTTAACCCGAATCGACTTGAAACTTAACCAAATTATTTCCAATTCGAACCATGGCTTAATCATACAAGACCAGCCTCAAAACCAATCGTTCCGGACCACTTATGACCCATGAACCACGCCCAAAGGTTGATGTAAATTTCCAGCGTCTCACGAGCTTCAACCCTAGTCCACCAAACGTGGAACACTTCGACCCTAGGCCCTACCAGCTCGTTCAAGCCTTGCATCAACCCTTCCTAGCACACCTTAGGACCCTCATGGACTGACCTAACCCAAGCTCATAGCCCCATGCAAGCCGCACGACACAAACGCTCGCTAGTCACCGAAGAAGACTCCCCACCGAGCCAACCTCTACACTCTGTGCAAGATCGGTCTCCACGCTAATTTCAGCCATGTTCGTGCCATCTTGTTCCACGACTCAGACCCACCAAGGTCTGGTCCAAGATAGGGGATGGTCCTTGCACAGCTAACGCAGCACGAACCAAAGAACTAGCCATACTGAACCCAAACAACCACTAGCACCGAATGACCCTCATACATTATCACCTAAACCGCCCAAGTTTCGACTCCAGCCTTTAACCCTCTTCCTTCTCGACATTATCAGCTTCCTAGCTACACAATACGCCATCCCCCTTGCACGTAAATCACAAAAACATGAATAAGAAACCATAAAGTGCATGATTCATGTGAAAACTTTGCAAAAATGGTACCATATGACAAATCAAAGGAGTTCTCATGCATATAACTATATATCAGCATACATAGCATGAATGATGAGAAAACGAGTAATACAAGGAATGCCTTAACGTTTTGTGCTCAAAAACTCGAAGGTACGCGCGTAGGACTAGAACCGGATTAGCGGGAAAGAAGATTTCTTTGAAAATCCTTGAAGAACTCGAGACTAGCTACTGGTTTTATTTTCAAAATAGGCTGCTGATGGATGGGAGGGGCCTCTGCTAGGGTGATATTAAGTTTAGGGTTATTTAGGTGGAGTTTAAATAGAAATTACATGCATAAATGGGCCCTAATTAAAAATTAAAAAGGGTTAAAAGGGTTTTGAGCTCATTAAGCATTAAAACAAACACAACGAGCCCAATAACACTCCCGAAAAATATTCGTTTAGGTATGTTTTAGAAAATTTTCCTGAACCCTCGAAAACTCCCTCGATTCACTAAATTTTGCGTAACGGTTAATAATATGCTCTGGCGAGTAAAAATACCCACGAAAGCCCATTTTTCAAAAAATACACTAAAAAAAACCTCATATTAAATAATTAAATTTAATTATTCAATAAAAATTCTGGTCTGGTGGATGAATCAACTGAGAAGTCATCTAAGTTCTAGTTGTTCAACACCAAAAATGTTCAACCACCGAAGACAAAGTTGGACATCTCACCTGAGAAGTTCATCAAAATAAAACAGGAAGATTGGGATGATGGCAGCTCCCAAATCCATGAATAAGGCCAGAACCGAATAATGGGTGAAGAAACTGACAATCAAGAGGAAACTGATTGTCAGTGATAGTGAATTGCAGAAAACATCATCTCCAAAAATTGTGAAGAAGTCGAGGTCTCAGAAGACCAAATCAGTTGTTGTTGAAGTAATCTAGCTGAAAGGCTGATGCAAACTACAGCTGAACCAACCTTAACTGATATACCTATTAGAGCAGTTCCAGTTGCACAAACAACTGATGAAAAGACTTAGTAGAAGAAGCAATGGAGCCTCCATTGAAGATAGTCACCGAATCTGGTGAAAAGTTGAAACTTTTTGGAGTTTGCGCACCATCTATCACTGTCACCAGACCAACTGTATTGCCAATCGCTCGACCAAAAGATGTGGTGATACGTGACAAGGTGGATGTGGCTATCACCGTGCTGAGTATCCACTACAACAAAAATGGGTTTTTACAGCACGCAAATTCCCTTTTCGTTGCGCACATTGCACGCTGCACAACTGCAAGCTGTTGAAAGTTCAAGATTATCCGCGGCATGCGCATGCGCTCCGCAGATGCTGTTATCCGTTGTGTACATGCGCACTCCGCTAATACAATTATCCGCGGCGCGTACATGTACGCCGCGGATACTATTATCGATAGCGCGCGCACGCACGTTGCGGATAATATTATCTGCAGCGTGTAATGTACGCCGTTAATATTCATATCTGCAACATGCAAACAAATTATACATCGTTCTTTTGCAAGCCGATAAAATCAAATTCATTAAAAAAAAAAATCAATCGAATGGACAAAAAAGATAAACCAAAATTTTACAAAACAATTAGTGCAACTTTAAGTTTAATTAACACATAATTGATAAAAGTCATTGTTTTTCAGTATATCAAAACAGAAAGTATATGGAATCTGTAACAACTAGTTGGTACATATATAACAATGATTAAACTTTCAATACACACAAATCAGTAGAATATTTATCAATCACACAACATTATAAATTTAGATAACCATGTTATCGTGCTTCCTATCGCGTCCTCGAGAAACTACATTTCACCATTTGGTCGAATTAGGTCCACCTTCTCCACCAAAACCTTATCAACACAAACTTTCCAACAAGATCTACCAAGAACAACGTGATGCACTTTTGTGTTTGGATCTGTAGATGCAATTCGACCTTCTGCAACAACTAATTCATCAGCCCACCAATGAAGCAGCTTACATTTAGTATTAGCACGGATATCTCCAAAACTCACATTCCTCAAATTTGACTGTAAATAAACAATGAAAAATTATTGATTCAACGATGTTTGTTTTTGTAACAATTTTGCGGTTTAAAAATACATAATTAAATTACCATTTTTATTGACACCAATATCGATATCACCATTACTACCAACTTCATTCCTAATACCGCTACCAATGCCACCACTAGCAACCTAATTTTATAATCAAATCGTGTCAAGCGATGTAATCATGATAATTAAAAAGAATTTAATTGTGTATATATACCAAACATATTTTTTATATGTTATTTATTTACTAACCTGTTCTTGCTGATTTTTTTGATTCATACTTTGTAAAAACATGGACCTCATTTCTTGCATTTCTAGCTGGAATTTTTGCATTTGTTGTTGAAGGCTTTGTACCATAGTTTGAAGTTGTTGAACAATTCCATTTTGTTTCACAGAAGCTCCAACTTTCGATGGGGTAACTCCGAAGCCCATTCCGCGCACTATACCCCGAGCTTCCTTGCCAAACACAAGGCTAATTGCATCATCAACAATGTTAGTTGTGTTTTGAGATTCTGGTGGACATTTTTGTATTTGTTTCTGCAAAAAAAAATTATGAGTAAATGCGATAAAACCGAGAAGGGATTTCAAATAACAGAGTATTTACATTATCAAAAGTAGAAGCAGCTCTAAGTATTTCACTTGAACTAAATTATAATGGTTTTACATGAACTAAAATCCATTTGCTTAATTGGATTTCCCCTCTTTGCAAAGTGCATCGATCAACACATTAAATGTAACAACATCAGGACGGTTACCTCGATCCAACATCTCAATAAACGAACTCTTTGCCGATCCCACTCACGCATCATACAGAAACTTTGAATTAACATGGAATATGCATCCACATCAACTGAAATTCCTCGTCCCTCCATTTCTAGAAATAACGTTTACCTTTTTCCACCAATCCCTCTTTACAAAGGCCATCAATAAGACAACGATAATAAATCACATTGGGCTTGAACATTGTTCCATTCCGAAGTTCCTCATGCAAGCTTACAGAAATCTGTGTGTTTCTACTCTTACATAGCCCATTAATTAAAGTACCGCACGTCTTAACATTATGATGAAAACCCATTTGAACAATTTTCTTCAACAACTGGACTGCATGACCAATCTTATCTCCCATACACAACCTTTTAATCAATGAAGTAAAAGTAACAATATTTGGATTATAACCCCTTTTCAAAAGTCTACCCATAATAGAAAAACCAAGGGGAATCATTTTCAGTTCACAATAACAATTAAGCAAAATATTCATCCCAATAAAATCAGGTGATAAATTAGCTTCGACTATTCAATTATACTTGCAAATCAAATCTTGATACATCTTGCCTTTAGCAACATTTCCCAATAGCCCGTTGAATGAAGCAAATGGGTTTTAGTTCATCCGTGAAAATGATATTAATTTACCTCAAATAACATAATATATCAGCTATCCAATCATAATAATGCAATTATGTGTAATAAAACAATGAATTAATATAGATTGAGAGGAAGAAAGTATACAATAAAGTTATGATGGAAACAAGTGTCTAGACATGAAGTTGTTGTTGTATCTGGGTTTTCTACGTGCCCAAACGCAGCGGAAGTTTAAAATTTTTATTTTATTTTGAAAAACAAAATAAATTTTGGACACTCGTATGGTTTTCATGAATAAACATTCATAGGGTGTTAGAATCGTTATACCTTTGTGAATTAATCACGTGGCTCCAACTAATCCGGTATAAACAGATTAGCTCTTGATGAATCCCTACGAACTTTATTCGAAAGACTTCTTTCTTCTCTTCTAATTAGGTCCACGACTGGATTGTTTGATCCTCTTCCAAATTGCAATAGAAATATTGGAAGAGATTTTGCATAGGAGAGAAAATAATGGAGAGACGGCTCAAAAAAAAAAACTTTTCAAAGGAGGTGGCCGATTTTTCCTTTTCTTTGAGTGGAGGCTCACGTAAGTCTCTTTTTTTGTGTGGTGGGCTAGGTTTTTTTTCTTTTTATGTATTATTTATAATTAAATAATAGCATAATTACATAATTAACATTAATGGGCTTGATTTAATTAATTGGGCTAGTCCAACTAGTTTAATTAATTTAATCAAAGCCCATTAAAACTTTAATTATTTATTATGTTGGATTTGTACTCCTACAAGCCCATTAAACATACTACCCACCATTTTTAATTTATTAATTAATAAACTCAACTTTTGAGCTTAATAAATTAAATACATTATAAATTCAACACTTGAATTTATTATTTATATTATAAATTCAACTCGTTGAATATAAATCACCTCCAAAATTTAATATTTAATAAACCCAACATTTGAGTTTAATAAATTAAATTCTCAAATTTTATTAATTCAACTCATTGAATTTATCTCTCAAAATTTAATTATCATAAATTCAACTCCTTCAATTTACTATATAATATAAATTATTCTCTCAACGGGAACAAACGATAAAGTGCTTGTGTGACCCTCAATGGTTCAGGGATACAGCTAGCCGTGGGTTCACAACTCTTTGTGATTCAGGATATAATCCTTTATTCGGGCTTACCCTAGTTAGCCCCATTCTTTTCATCAATACCTTGATCAAGAATGTCAGAACTCATTTCTGATTGCACCCATCGGATCATGGTAAGAGCGACTAGTTGCATCGCCCCATGATCCCCTAGGTATCACTGATAGTGCCCGCAAGAACCAATCGATTATGATTAGCGTACAGTACGGTCCATTCAGCTCATATATCTTGATCGAATCTGCAACCATTGGTTCATCGAGGGTTGCATAATAATTCGATAACTATGTGATACATATAAATAGTGGCATCGCATGTACCATTGGAGAACTCCTTCTCCAATGTACATCTCATACTCTGGCCAGAGATTCCACGCACTATAATTTCATCAGATCACATAGGATATCCACACCCACAGGTGGGCGGTGAATCTCCGACTTCAATGAACTGGCTCCTATATCTGTCGCAACTGTACTCAACCTCGCCACCTGATGACTCTCCTGGAGCCGGTAAACGAGTCAAAGCACAGCCCTAGCATATAGAGCCTCAGTGTTGTCCCGGGTCGTAAGAATTAATGGTGTACAATCATAACCATGGAATTATCCTCTCGATGAATGATAACCACTTGGAAAGTCCGAGGGAGGGTTGTTCGGTATAATCATCATATGACTACCCATCTGCATGTCTGGACATCTCTATGCCCTTACCAAGAAACGCAGTACACAACATCACAGATGCTAGTCTCGAGCTCAAGCGGCCTTTATCCCTGTTTTAGGCGGTTGAATCGACTAGGAACGAATTTAGAATATGCAGTGTTTACAAATGAGTTTCAACATCGAATTACGATTCATTTGTATTAAAGCATAATCAAGGACTTTATCTATGTTGTATGCATGGGTATACAGATAAAGTATAACAAGACCATAAAAAGTTAAATTATATTAAAATAAAGATTGTTTATTTCACTTGAGTCAATAAATTCCCTAGCCAACCGTTGGCTTGCAGGGCATCTACTCTAACAATCTCCCACTTGCCCTAGAGCCAACTACCCTTAACTTTAATCACATTGCTTCGCGATGCTTCTGAAACAATGGTCCTGACAAGGGCTATGTAAGTGGATCAGCAACATTATCTGCAGAGGGGACTCTTTCAACTGATATGTCTCCTCTTCCCACTATCTCCCGTATGATGTGGAACTTTCTCAGTACATGTTTGGATCGCTGATGAGACCTTGGTTCCTTTGCTTGCGCAATGGCACCAGTGTTGTCACAGTACGACGGGACTGGATCAACTATATTAAGAATAACGCCGAACTCTTGGACAAAATTCCTCATCCAAACTACCTCTTTGGCTGCATCCGATGCAACAATGTATTCAGCTTCAGTGGTGGAATCCGAAATGGTGTCTTGCTTGGAACCTTTACAAAAGACAGCCGCACCATATAGCATGAATACAAAGCCAGAGATCGATTTCGAATCATCTACGTCACATTGGAAGCTAGAATCAGTGTAGCCTTCCAATTTTAATTCTCCACCCCCTTAGACCATGAACAAGTTCTTAGTTCTTCTCAAGTACTTAAGAATATCTTTCACGGTCTTCCAATGCATTGGACCAGGGTTCGCCTGATATCTGCTGGTAACACTCAAAGCGTAAGCAACATCAGGACGTGTTGATATCATACCATACATGATACTACCAATAGCTGACGCATATGGAATACGTGTCATCATCTCTATCTCTTCATCAGTTTTGGTATACATAGCTTTAGATAGAGTAATACCATGACACATTGGTAAGTATCTTCTCTTTGACTCTTCCATAGAGAATCGTTTTATAATGGTATCGATATAGGTGGCTTGGGTGAGTCCGAGCATCCTCTTTGATCTATCTCTATAGATTTGTATTCCCAATACGTAGGATGTTTCACCCATGTCTTTCATGGAGAATTTACTGGCTAACCATAATTTAGTTAATTGCAGTAATCCTACATCATTCCCAATGAGCAGGATATCATCAACATAAGTACTAGGAATGTCACTGCACTCCCACTAACTTTCTTGTACACACACGGTTCCTCAGGATTCTTATCAAAACCAAACTCTTTGATAGTGCTATCAAATCTGAGGTTCCAACTCCTTGATGCCTGCTTGAGACCATATATTGATCTCTGAAGTTTGCATACCTTATGGTCACTTCCTACTGATGTGTATCCCTCGGGTTGAGACATATAAATTTCTTCTTTGATGTCTCTATTGAGGAAAGCAGTCTTTACATCCATTTGTCATATCTCATAGTCATACCATGCTGCTATGGCTAGTAGTATTCTAATGGATTTAAACATAGCAACTGGTGAAAAAGTTTCCTCATAGTCAACTCCTTGCCTTTGAGTATAACCTTTTGCAACCAGTCTTGCTTTGAAGGTCACTACCTTCCCATCCGCCCCAAGCTTTCTTTTGTAGATCCATTTGCATCCTATGGGAACGATTCCCTCAGGTGGATCCACTAATGTCCAGACTTGGTTTGAATACATAGAGTCCATTTCTGACTGCATGGATTCAAGCCATTTGGTTGAATCAGTATCAGATAATGGTTCTTTGAAATTCATTGGATCACATCCAACACAAGACTCATCATGGCCTTGTTCATGAAGAAGCGTATATCTTGCAGGTGGTCTAATAACCCTATCAGACCTTCTAGAAGCTTGTACTTCAACTACTAGTTCTTGGGAAATGGGTTCAACTTCTATAGTTGATAGAGTATCTTGAATTTCTTCAAGTTCTATCATCTTGCCTTTTCTATCTAATAGAAATTTCTTTTCCAAAAAAGTGGCATTTCTTCAAACAAACACTTTTGCTTCATTTGGATGATAGAAATAATATCCAACAGAATTCTTTGGATATCCTACAAAGTAGCACAAAGTGGATCTACTATCCAATTTTTCTCTCACTGTCTGCTTCACATAAGCAGGACATCCTCATATTCTCATGTAAGAATATTTGGAAGTTTTTCCCATCCATATCTCATATGAGGTTTTATCCACTTCCTTAGTATAGACATTATTCAACAACATTGCCGCAGTTTCAAGCGCAAAGCCCCAAAACGATGTAGGCAATTCTGTGAAGCTCATCATTAATCGAACCATGTCCAACAAGGTTTTCTTACAATGTTCAGAAACACCATTCAATTGTGGTGTTGCTGGTGGAGTCACTGTGAGAGAATCTCATTCTCTTTTAGATAACCCAAAAATTCAGCACTTAAGTATTCTCCACCTCGATCAGATCGAAGTGCCTTAATACTTCTTTCTTGCTGATTTTCTACTTCAGATCTGAATTCTTTGAACTTTTCAAATGCTTCATATTTGTGTTTTATCAAAAAAACACACCCATACCTCGAATGGTCATCAGTAAAGGTAATGAAGTAGGATTGCCCATATTTTTGTGCTAACAATTAGCGGGCCACAAACGTCTGTGTGGATCAAATCCAGTAGACCATGTGCACGTTCCACGAATCCATTGAATGGAGTCTTAGTCATTTTTCCTTTTAGACAGGACTTACAAGCATGTAGAGAATTTATGTCTGACAAGTCAAACATGTCTTCTCCCACTAGCTTGTGCATTCTTTGGGAAATATGACCTAGTATAGCGTGCCATATTTGTGTGGGATTTGGATCATCTAACTTTCTTTCGTTTGTTGTTGAAATCATGTTTACTCGGGCATTCACTTATTATTTCCAGAACATTTCTGGTGCATATAATTTCTTATGTCCGGACTTCTTGCAGTGAAATAAATATGTTCTGACTTATCGGGCTTTGTAGGTCTTTTAAGTGTCTTTCAGAGTTTGCCTCTTATTGAGATTGTTTTTCTTGTGAGGGGCAGAACATTTCTTTCCCTTACCTTGTGGGCCATTTACGTCTGACGAGATGCCCATTAGAAAAAAAACAACAATTTTCTCTTTTATGCTGATCTCATAAGTTATAATCATATTGACTAGCTCTTCAAGGCTATAATCTATCTTATTCAAATTTAAGTTCACCATAACTCCGTCAAATGAGGAAGAGAAAGACAACAAATTGATGTTATCTAGTAACTCGTTAGGAATCACATATTCTAGGCCCACCACATTCTTCATAATCTCAATCATACGTACACCACGCTCATGGGCCAAAGCCCTATCTTGCATACGTGTAGTCATGATTTCCTTGAAAGTGGTGTGCATCATCGTATGAGTTTCATGCACCATGCAACTCTTGCATGTATATTAGAATGTCAGCAGCATTCAACATTTTCTCAGACTGTCCCTACA
The DNA here is from genome assembly GCF_022965805.1 of Primulina eburnea. NCBI lineage: Eukaryota > Viridiplantae > Streptophyta > Magnoliopsida > Lamiales > Gesneriaceae > Primulina > Primulina eburnea. The sequence continues at coordinate 25,431,196 of NC_133103.1, read as the reverse complement.
GTTCATTTGACAAAAAGCGAGCATGTTCACTTTAGCTTGCATACTATGGTCCTACCATCTTGCATGCTTTGTGTAATGCACGAGATTTTATATCGTGTTAAATTACGATTATTGATTTTTAATCAAGACGATTATTAAAGGGCTAACCGAGACACGAATTGACATTTTGCATGTTAGATTATTGGTGCGAGAGCCGAAGGTCTCGCACATATGCGCGAAGAGTAGGCGCACATATGCGCGAGCTGTGCGGAAGCCAAGGAGTTAGGATCGAACCTTGTGCGCACATGCGCGACCTGTATACGCGCACATGCGCGAGAGGTCCAGAGAGGGTGGCGCATATGCGCCGAGTAAATCGCGAATTTGCGCGAAGGTACCCGAGAGTTGCGAAGAATTCTTCGCGCATATGCACGAGCTGCCGAGAGCCTCAACGCGGAGACCCGAAGGTCTCGCGCATATGCGCCGAATATATATATATATATATATATATATATATATATATATATATATATATATATATATATATATATAGATATATATATATATGTGTGTGTGTGTGTGTGTGTGTGTGTGTGTTTATATATATATATATATATATACAACTCATTGTTCAGCAAACAAAAAGAAGAAGAAATCGAGAGCTTCGGGGAAGGATTTCTTTTGAATTTCAGAATTTGATTTACGATCAATCCGGCCGTCTGATTTTGAATCCGACTTCGGTACTGTGTTCTTATCGACACAGGCTACAACTGGACGTAAGTTTTGTTACGTTTTGTTAAGACTTGAAATTATGCTATGTCCAGAATCAGATACGATTCATATATGGTGTTCTTGACGTAGTAGACATCATAGAATCAAAATCAGATAAAGAAACATATTGATTATGGAATTGTTATGAATTTCAGAGTTAAATTGACTGAGATGTGATGTCAGATTTGTACGGTGCTTGATTGTGAAGTATTGGAATTAGTGGATACTGGTTTCGTATCACCGATATCGCAGGATTGTAATGTTGTACGTCAGAATTTGATAAAACAGAGATGTCGTGATTTGATTAGAATATTGATACATAATATTGATATTGTCATTGCCAGATTGAACAGTGACAGACTTTGAATCAAGACTTTGATTGTATCAGAACGACAGCAAGAAATGTATAAATAAATGTTGATTCGAGATTGCACAACTCGAGTTAGGTTTGACTTGAGTCTCCCAAAATTACATACTTTATTTTATTGCATTGATATTTGCAGATTATCAGATTTGATATGTTTAGTCTATTGAATGATAGCAGAGCCAGAGTTTGAGTCTAGGGCAGATCAGCCTAGCTAGGGCAGAACCGCCGAGTCTTTGTCAGAACCGCTGAGACTCTAGACTTACGGTGTATCGATGAGCTTAGATGTAGATCGACGTCTATTGTAGACTGTTGGAATATTTCATGTTCGCAATATTGATTTTGATGTTAACAAAACTTTTTATTGTGTTTCTAACATATTTACTCTAGTGTGAAGTTGCAAACACAAGAAGCAAGCTGAAACTGAATTTTGCACAAACTGAATTTCTGGCAAGCTTCGGTGTTTTGAAAATATCTCTCAACTAGATGAATCCAAATGACAATCCGCTAAGTAGAATGATCAGAAAACTCAATTTGGAACAAGTTGTATTTCACGTTAGTTGGGCAAAATCGGATGTTATCATGGTCTAACTGATCGCTCAATTATTGAACTGATCACACGAAAACAGCAATCAGTTGTGTTTGAGCAGCTGCCGTATTTTGGTCATATCTCTCAGCTCGGTTATTGAAACGAAGCGATTCAGTATGCGTTGGAAAGATAAGACAAAGATCTACAAATCATTATTATAAGTCAAAGTCTGAATCGAAGCTTACGATGCTGATAAATGACGATGAAGCTACTGGTTCTGCACAAACTGAAATCAGCTAGATTGATTTCAGCACACCTGCTGAAACTGAACCAACTGAACCAGCTGCTGACCAGCTGACCAACCAACTGAACTGAACCAGTTGCTGACCAACTGAAACTGAACCAGTCCAACTGAATGACCAGTTGAGTTGACCAGAGTTGACCAGTTGACTAAAGTTGACCAGTCGGGAAAATGTCCAGCAAGTTGAATTTGACCGTTGCAATCTCGAAAACAGTACAGAAACCTTTCAAACGGTCATATTCTTGTGTCTAACGTATATATCAGTGTTGAAGCCTATAAATACAACATATTGAAGATCAAACAACAGCTTTTAAAGTGGATTCAAAGCATGGGCAGTTAGCATGAAGAAATCAGCTAGTTGAGAGCACAAACCCTTGTGTGAGGATACATTTGAGATGTACACTGTAACTGATAAATTCCTCACACACGATCACTCACACATAAACAAGAGAATTGAAGTTCAAAGATTAGTTGAGTGAGTCTTTACACAAAGACGTGAAACATTGTGTTTGTAGTCTTTGCATATGAGACATTAAACAATATACTGATTGTGAGGTGCTGCCTACAATCTTGAGTGCTAGGAGTTCTAGTTGGGTGCTGCCGTTCCGGATCGGGTTTGTACAAAGTGTTGTATGAATCAAAGTCTTCTAGTGAATCCTTCCCAAGGGGAAGAAGGGGTGACGTAGGAGTGTTTGAAATCTCCGAACATCCATAAACAAATTCGTGTCTATTTGTTTATTGCATTTACTTATCATTTCCATAGTTTTAAAGATGCATTGCTGAAGCATTTTATGTCTTCTTCAAATACCAAAATATTGTATACCAAATGTTTGATAAAATGCTTCAACTGAATATTTTAACTCATTCAACTTGCATATATTTTAAATGGTTTACAAAATATTTATTCGGTTTCTACGAAGGATTATTTCGAGTGTTTTCCGCTTGGTTTGAACACCAAACTCGATTTAATTCATCGGTGTTCAATATTTCAAGAACCGAGCTATTGTAGCTCAACGGTGCTCCCCCTAACCGATCCTATCAAGTGACATTCGATACAGCATACCAAAGTCTAAATTAGATTGGGATCCCTAGGTTATAAATAAGATAAAATAAGATAACAAGTCATTGACTTAAATACAGATTCGTATTTGTTCATGTAGTCAGATTGGATACATGTTTTAATAATTGTTTATGCTTTTATATATGTTTTATATGATTGCATTAATACATTGTTTATACTGGGATATTTATATCTCATCGGAGTTATCCGGCTGTTGTCTTGTCTGTATGTGTCCATGGCAACAGGTGGGACAGGTTCAGGGTCACAGAGGTGAAGAAAGATCGAGTTAGAGTGGAGACTACGGACTTGGACTAGAGATAGGGTTTAAACACTTAATAGTTAGTTGTTGAACCTGAGATGTGTATGATTGTATATTTTATCAGATTTATACTTTTATACTGATATGTATAGGAGTCTGATTCCATTACCTTCCGCATTTTAAAAAAAAAATTTAGACCATGTTTATTATAATCGATTAATTAGTCCCAATCATGATTAAAAAGATGATTAGCGTCCGGGTCCCCACAACAAGTGGTATCAGAGCGATAGATCCTTTAGATTGAGATAGAAGAGGCTAGTGAGCGGGGTAGATTGAGGTTTTCTTTCCTGCTTTTGAATGCTATCATGTCTTACTGCTTTAATACATGTTACTTCTTTATCTGATTTGATATAGTAATATGTTTTATTGAGACGGGATCATCACCAATTCTAGATCAGCAGTAAGATGATCAGAGGAGGATTGAAACAGAATTGTGGTATTTGTTACTAATCTATTTGATTATCAGATATGCCTCCGAGACGAGTACCAGAACAGGGAAGTACATCAAATCCTCCAATGGATGTCACCCCGACTCCAATGGAAACATTAATGAAAAGATTTCAATCATTTCATCCGCCAACCTTGAAAGGAACAGAGAATGCTGTGGAATGCGAGAGTTGGCTTGATGATATAGAGATGCTGTTCGAATCCCTGGAGTATACAGATGAGAGGAGAGTGAAATTAATTGGACATCAGTTACACGATGTTGCAAAGGACTGGTGGATTACGAGAAAGAGAGCCATGGAGCATAGAGGAACGATTATTACCTGGTGTATATTTAGAACTGAATTTTATCAACGATTCTTTCCAGTGTCGTATCGAAAGGACAAGGGGAGGAGTTTGCCAATCTAAGGCAGGGACAGATGAACATAGAAGAGTACGTGTCAAAGTTCTTCTCCTTGCTGAAATTTGCTCCACATGTGACTGACAGCGAGGAAGCTACTGCCGACCAGTTCATCAATGGCCTGAACCCCGACATTTTTACATTGGTGAACACATGGCGACCGAATAATTTTACTGACGCCCTGAACAGAGCTAAGGGAGCAGAAGCCGGTCTGATGAGACAAAAAAGGGGCTTCATTTGTGCCTCCAGCACCGAGACCACAGCAACCACCTCCCAGATTTGAGGGTGGCAGCAGTAGTGGAGGAAAGAAAGAATTTTTGAAAGCCAGGGGAAAGCAATTCAAGAAATCTGGCAGTAGTTCTTCCAGCTCCGGTGGTTCCAGACAGAGCCAGAGTTATACTGGAGTTTATTGTAGGACTTGCGGAGGAAGACATGCAACTGAGCAATGCCAAGGAGTGACTGGTAGTTGCAACATCTGGAAACAGCCGGGACACTTTGCTAAAGTGTGTCCACAGAGAGGTTCGCGGAGAACTCAGGGGGCTGAGTCATCGGGATCAGCAGCACAGACTGAGAGACGATCAGCTGTGGTTCACACATTCCAGCCAGTGCCAGCTCAATCACAGCAGAGGCCAGGAGGAAGCCAGACGGGTAGCCAGCCTCCTAGACAGCAGGCCAGAGTATTTGCTTTGACAGAGGAGCAGGCCCAGGAAGCACCAGATGACGTGGTGGCATGTAACTATTCTTTATGTGGTTACTCTCCTTACGTGTTGATTGATACCGGTGCTTCACATACGTTTATTTCTGAATGATTTGCATTGAGTCATGCATTGCATGTAGAGTCTTTAGCTACTGTAGTGTCTGTCTCTTCGCCTTTGGGGATAGGTTTGATATCTGTAAATTCTGTTAAGCATTGTGTACTACAGTATGACGGGCATGAGATTGAATTAGATTGCATCGTACTTGGGTTGTCTGATTTCGATTGTATTATCGGTATTGATATGTTGACCAAGTACAGAGCGACAGTTGTTTGTTTCCACAAGATAGTGAGATTCAGAACAGATATGGCTGAAGAGTGGAAATTTTACGGTAAGGGTTCTAGATCGAGAATTCCTTTAATATCTGTATTATCTATGACTCGATTGTTACAGAAAGGAGCAGAGGGGTTCCTTGTATATTCAATAGATTTACTGAAGTCGAGTCCAGCATTGGCAGATCTGCCAGTGGTACGTGAGTTTGCTGATGTCTTTCCATATGAGATCCCGGGATTACCTCCTGTTAGAGAGATAGACTTCATCATTGAATTGATTTCGGGTACAGTGCCGATCTTTAGAGCTCCGTACAGAATGGCACCAGTTGAATTGAAAGAATTAAAAGATCAACTGGAAGATTTACTGTCCAAGGGGTACATCAGACCGAGTGTTTCTCCTTGGGGCGCTCCAGTATTGTTTGTAAGAAAGAAAGACGATTCAATGAGACTCTGCATCGACTATCGGCAAATAAACAAGGCAACGATAAAGAATAAATATCCTTTGCCTCGTATTGATTATTTATTCGATCAGTTGCAGGGTTCTTCAATATATTCCAAGATTGATTTAAGATCTGGATATCATCAGCTGAGAGTTAGAGATTCTGATATCTCAAAGACAGCATTCAGAACTAGGTATGGCCATTATAAATTTATTGTCATTCCCTTTGGTTTGACGAATGCTCCAGCTGTATTTATGGGATTGATGAACCGTATATTCCAGAAATATCTCGATGATTTTGTGATTATTTTCATCGATGATATTTTGATTTATTCAAAGAATATGAGTGAGCATGCTGAGCATCTAAGAACTGTGTTGCGAATTCTAAGGGCTGAGAAGTTATATGCTAAACTGTCAAAATGTTAGTTTTGGTTAAGACGGGTAGTATTTCTGTGTCATATTATATCCGGAGATGGGATATCAGTGGATCCCAGTAAAGTGAAAGCCGTGATTTCTTGGCCAAGACCGACCTCAGTACCCGAAATTCGCAGTTTCATGGGTTTAGCGGGATATTATCGTCGTTTCATTAAAGATTTCTCGAGTATAGCTAAACTAATTACTCAGCTGACTCAGAAAAATGCTGCATTTGTTTGGTCTGAAGAATGTGAGACCAGTTTTCTGGAGTTGAAGAAGAGACTGACCAGTGCCCCGGTGTTGACTATTCCCTCCGGTACTGGTGATTTTGTGGTTTATTGCGACGCTTCTCACAGAGGGTTGGGATGTGTGCTGATGCAACGAGGGCATGTTATCGCTTATGCCTCAAGACAGCTTAAACCACATGAGACCCGTTACCCAATTCATGACCTAGAATTGGCAGCCATTGTCTTTGCATTAAATATATGGCGACATTACCTTTACGGGGAGAAGTTTGAGATATATTCTGATCATAAGAGTTTAAAATATCTGTTTTCACAATCTGAATTGAATATGAGACAGCGAAGATGGCTGGATTTACTTAAAGACTTTGATTGTGAAATCAAATACTATCCAGGAAAGTATAATGCAGCAGCTGATTCAATGAGTCGAAAGGTATGTTCTTTATCCTTGTCGACGATCGGTGTTTCAAATTTGATAGAAGACTGTTGTTTGTCTGGGTTAGCATTTGAAACAGATTATAGACCGTTGAGACTTTATACGGTGCAAGTAGAACCAGAGCTGATTTTAAGAATTAAGGCAGCTCAGAAAGTTTATCAGAATGTACAGAAATCGGTATCAATGGTCAGAACAGGACATCGATCGGAGTATCAGGTATGTGATAACGTCTTGTATGTGAATAATCACCTGGTTGTGCCAAATGTTCCAGATCTGAGACGACAGATACTATCAGAAGCGCACAACAGTCGATTCAGTATTCATCCTGGTGGCAGAAAGATGTACAATGATTTGAAAAGACAGTTCTGGTGGAAACAAATGAAGACTGACATTGCCGAATTTGTTTCCAAATGTCTGAATTTCCAGCAGGTGAAAGCAGAAAGAAAGAAACCAGGAGGATTATTACAGAGTTTATCCATTCCTGAGTGGAAATGGGATCACATTTCCATTGATTTTGTGACACAATTGCCGCGTTCCTCCAGAGGTTGTGATGCGATTTGGGTTGTGATTGATAGATTGACCAAATCCGCATGTTTTATTCCGTACAAGATGATGTACAGATTTGACTAGATGGAAGAGATCTATGTCAGAAAAGTGGTCAGATTGCACGGAGTGCCGAAGTCAATTGTATCAGACCGTAATCCTCGATTTACTTCGCACTTCTGGCAGAGTTTGCAGCAGGCACTCGGTACAAAGTTACATCTGAGTACCGCATATCATCCACAGACCGACGGACAGTCAGAACGGACTATCCAGATACTGGAGGATATGCTGAGAGCAGTAGTGCTTGATTTTAGCACTAATTGGCAAGATGCATTGCCTCTTTGTGAATTTTCGTACAACAACAGCTATCAGACGAGTATTGAGATGGCACCATTCGAAGCATTGTACGGAAAGAAGTGCAGATCCCCTCTCTATTGGGATGATATCTCTGAAGTGTCTGGGATTGGACCAGATATGATAAGAGATATGACAGAAAAAATGAAACTAATTCGAAAGAAAATGAAGGCAGCGCAAGACAGACAGGCCAAATATGCTAATGTTCGCTGTAGGCCATTGGTATTTGAAGTAGGAGACCGAGTATTCTTGAAGATTTCACCTTTCAGAGGAATTGTCAGATTTGGCAAGAAAGGGAAATTGTCTCCATGCTACATTGGGCCATATGAGATTCTCGAGAAGATAGGAGATCGTGCCTATCGAATCGCCTTACCGCCTTCATTATCCGGGATACATGATGTCTTTCATGTATCGTTATTAAGGAAATACCTTCCTGATGCTTCACATGCTATTCAACCAGACGAGGCCGAACTGGATGAGACGTTGAGCTATGTTGAAAAACCGATTCAGATTATTGATCGTAAAGAAAAACTGCTCAGAACGAAGACTATTCCACTTGTAAAAGTTCAATGGACTCATCATGGTACTGAAGAGGCAACCTGGGAGACTGAATCAGATATGAGACAAGAGTTCCCAGAGTTATTTCGATAATGTAAATTTATTATACAGTTTTGTATATATACTCCTTGTTGATACGATTAATTATTTGTGATTTCGAGGACGAAATCGTATCTTAGGGGGGGGGAGGGGAGAAATGTAATGCCCGAGATTTAATATCGTGTTAAATTACGATTATTGATTTTTAATCAAGACGATTATTAAAGGGCTAACCGAGACACGAATTGACATTTTGCATGTTAGATTAGCGCATATACGCGAAGAGTAGGCGCGCATCTGCGCGAGCTGTGCGGAAGCCAAGGAGTTAGGATCGAACCTTTCGCGCACATGCGCGACCTATATACGCGCACATGCGCGAGAGGTCCAGAGAGGGTGGCGCATTTGCGCGGAGTAAGGCGCGCATCTGCGCGAGGGTACCCGAGAGTTGCGAAGAATGCTTCGTGCATATGCGCGAAAGATTGGCGCGCATATGCGCGAGCTGCCGAGAGCCTCAGCGCGGAGACCCGAAGGTCTCGCGCATATGCGCCGAGGAAGTCGCGCATATGCGCGAGACGTGTTTCGTGAAGGGATGTGCCACTTGCCTTCATGCATGTAACGTATATATATATATATATATATATATATATATATATATATATATATATATATATATAATATATATATATATATATATATATATATATATATATATATATATGTACAACTCATTGTTCAGCAAACAAAAAGAAGAAGAAATCGAGAGCTTCGGGGAAGGATTGCTTTTGAATTTCAGAATTTGATTTACGATCAATCCGGCCGTCTGATTTTGAATCCGACTTTGGTACTGTGTTCCTAACGACACAGGCTACAACTGGACGTAAGTTTTGTTACGTTTTGTTAAGACTTGAAATTATGCTATGTCCAGAATCAGATATGAATTATATATGGTGTTCTTGACGTAGTAGACATCATAGAATCGAAGTCAGATTAAAAAACAGATTGAATATGGAATTGTTATGAATTTCAGAGTTAAATTGACTGATATGTGATGTCAGATTTGTACGGTGCTTGATTGTAAAGTATTGGAATTAGTGGATACTGGTTTAGTATCACCGATATCGCAGGATTGTAATGTTGTACGTCAGAATTTGATAAAACAGAGATGTCGTGATTTGATTAAAATATTGATACAGAATATTGATATTGTCATTGCCAGATTGATCAGTGACAGACTTTGAATCAAGACTTCGATTGTATCAGAACGACAACAAGAAATGTATAAATAAATGTTGATTCGGGATTGCACAACTCGAGTTAGGTTGGACTGGAGTCTCCCAAAATTACATACTTTATTTTATTGCATTGATATTTGCAGATTATCAGATTTGATATGTTTAGTCTATTGAATGATAGCAGAGCCAGATTTTGAGTCTAGGGCAGATCAGCCTAGCTAGTGCAGAACCGCCGAGTCTTTGTCAGAACCGCTGAGACTCTAGACTTACGGTGTATCGATGAGCTTAGATGTAGATCAACGTCTATTGTAGACATTCGATACAGCATACCAAAGTCTAAATTAGATTGTAATCCCTAGGTTAGAAATAAGATAAGATAAGATAACAAGTCATTGACTTAAATACAAATTCGTATTTGTTCATGTGGTCAGTTTGGATACATGTTTTAATAATTGTTTATGCTTTTATATATGTTTTATATGATTGCATTAATACATTGTTTATACTGGGATATTTATATCTCACCGGAGTTATCCGGCTGTTGTCTTGTCTGTATGTGTTCATGGCAACAGGTGGGACAGATTCAGGGTCACAGAGGTGAAGAAAGATCGAGTTAGAGTGGAGACTACGGACTTGGACTAGAGATAGGGTTTAAACACTTGATAGTTAGTTGTTGAAACTGAGATGTGTATGATTGTATATTTTATCAGATTTATACTTTTATAATGATATGTATAGGAGTCTGATTCTATTACCTTCCGCATTTTAAAAAAAAATTTAGATTCTGTTTATTATAATCGATTAATTCGTCCCAATCATGATTAAAAAGATGATTAGCGTCCGGGTCCCCACACTTTGTCAGTTCAACAAGACTGACATTAGTGCGTATGCTATTTTCTCTGAATTCAGAACAATTTTCTCAACCAGTCTTGAAAATTAGATTTGATTAGCTTGTTAATAAACAATTGATTACGTGACGAAATCGAAAATATACTGATACGGAAACAGAATAATGGTTGTTGATTATTTAAAAATAATTTTAAGATATAAAATATGGATTTCATTTTATAAATTACCCTCCTACTATTTTGACATTTCCACCACCCTCTGATGAAAAAGGGAAATTGTATTTCCTTAGTAGGCACGTAGAGTCCATGTAAGGCTCGAGAATTATCCGTTGTCATCGATGTGAGACTTGAAGAGGAGAATGCGTGACATGAAAAATGAGAGTTTGAGCAAGCATGGCCGAAGCCACTCCGCCCCTGCGGTGCTAGGACTACCGCCCCCGCGGTGTAGGTGATAGAAAATTGAGGGAAATGTGCGAAGCAACACCGCACCCGCGGTGCGTGCAAGACCACACCCGCGGTGGTGAGACCGCACCCGCGGTGATGCAAGCGCCGCACCCGCGGTGATCGAGATTCAGAAAATAGACGGGCTGCCGAAAGCACAGCGCACCCGCGCTGCTAGTGTACCGCACCCGCGGTCTTGCATGTCAAGTGAAAAATAAACCACTTGTTTCTTGTCATGCATATATGATTATGTGTCTTCACCTCCTCCATTTCAGAATGCTGAGGCCGAGGGAACTTCAAGGAGAGTGCTTCCATTTCTTTTGATCTTGGAGTGGTGATTGTGCGAGATTTAGCTATTCGATTTGTGTTCCGAGGTAAGATTTGTACTCCTTACATCGACGGATACAAGGTGAAGTAAGTTTTATGCAATTCCAACATGTTTCGAATTATAGATGTTGGAAAAATTGTAATATGTTAGTTATATTGTGTTCTTGAGGTATTGAGCATGGTATATTCGTAACCGCATCAAGAAACGGATGTTATTTGCTACGATTGTTAGTTTCCAGCATGTATTACGCTAAGATGGTACAGATTTCAGCTTATGTATTGAGGTTGATGAGTTTATGAGTTGATTATGATTGAGCATGTTATGGTGGTGTTACCGGTATCGAAGAACTACGTCATTACGCCGTCAAATTGTTTTGAAACCGATTTCAGCTTTGTATATTGAGTTGCTTGAGATATATATTGATAGAGTACATATCGATTATGCTATTTCAGATTGTATTGGCTATTGTGAACTCAAGCCTTCGACTACGACACAGACAGTGCGACAAGAAAGGTATAATTCATGTGGTCACGAGATTGCACAACTCGATTCAGATTTGATACGAGTTTCCCTAAATCACATACTAGATTGTTATTACATTGATTATGTAATGTCTTGTTTATTGATTTATATTCGAGTCTTGAGATAGGAGATATTGGCAAATTTGCCAAAACTAGACGTTTCGGTGTATCGACGCATAGGAGCAGATTTGCTATATGTGTAGACCCTCGATACAGAGTTGACCGAAGTCTAGGAATAAGACGTACCGTTGCCCCGAGTGGTTGGGTAGGTGACAGACCGTCTTATTCACACTGGGATCCCTAGATTAGAAATGAATCGAGTCGAGAATTAGAGGTTGAATACAGATTTGTATTCATTTACATGTTTTAGATTTTCATTCATGTTACTTGATATATGCTATGCTTTTGTACATGATTATGACATTGCATGCATCCATGTTTTATACTGGGATATGTTCTCACCGGAGTTATCCGGCTGTTGTCGTGTCTGTATGTGTGCATGGCAACAGGTGGGGCAGGATCTGGGTCTCGAGCTAGATGAGAGATTGACGATAGCGTGGAGATCACGGGCGTTGCAGATTTCTAGTGTTTTCCTTTTGACTTGTACTACTTATGTTGTAGTTGGGATTTGAACACTAGCGTATGATTTTACCAAACAGACATGTATGTATATTATGTTGTTTATTTAATATCAAGACATGATATGCCTTAGTTATACATTTAAATTAAGGTTAAAAGCAAAATTTTGACCCACATTTTCGAACAAAGATCCAATTAAATCCCAAAAGAATAGAGTTAGAGCCCGTGTCCCCACAACAGGTGGTATCAGAGCAGTAGGTTCTGTAGACTGAGATAGAATAGAATGAGCGGGGTAGATCGAGTCATCTTCCTTGCTTTTGAGATGCTAGCATGATTATTGCTTTCCCTATTATATGTTGTGTTGTATTATCTGAATTGTTTTACAGCATTTCAAGCCTGAATCAGAACCGATTCTCGATCAGAGTATATGATCAGAGGAGGGCTGAGACAGATGATATTGATTGTGTACTAATCAGTTTGGTAATCAGATCTATGCCGCCTAGACGTATACCACAGCCAGAGCAGGGTAGTACATCAGGTGCACAAATGGATGTCACCGCTACGCCGATGGAGACCTTATTGAAGAGATTTCAGTCTTTCCATCCGCCTACCCTGAAGGGCACAGAGAGTGCAGTAGAGTGCGAGAGCTGGCTTGATGATATCGAGATGTTGTTTGAGTCTTTGGCATATACTGATGAGCGACGTGTGAAACTGATAGGGCATCAGATGCAAGAGGTTGCCAAGAGCTGGTGGTTGACTACGAAGAGAGCCTTGGAGCACCGAGGCATTGACATCACGTGGAAAGTCTTTAAAGATGAGTTCTATCAGCGCTTCTTCCCCGTCTCCTACCGGAAAGATAAGGGAGCTGAATTTGCGAATCTGAGACAGAGGCAGTGGAACATCGAGGAGTATGTTGCTAAATTCTCTGCATTGCTACGATTTGCACCGCATGTTGCCGGGAACGACGAGGCAGTGGCCGATCAGTTCATCAACGGGCTGAACCCCGATGTCTTTACTTTGGTGAACACGGGCCGGCCTAGTACTTTTTCAGAGGCACTGAACCGAGCGAAGGGAGCCGAGGCTGGCTTGATCAGGCAGCAAGGGGCTTCCTACGGTGTTCAGGGGCAGAGACCGCCACAGCCTACTACCGTACAGTTTCCACCACCTCCTCCTCGTTTTGACAGCGGAGCTAGTGGCAGTGGTAAGAAGGAATTTCTGAAGGCTAAAGGCAAACAGTTTAAGAAATCTGGGAGTAGTTCATCGAGTTCGAGTGGATCTCGACAGAGAGGTCAGGGGTCAGATTATAGTGGCACATACTGTGGTTCGTGCGGAGGGCGACATGCGACGGAGCAGTGTCAAGGAGTTATGGGACGCTGAAACATCTGTAGGCAACAAGGACACTTTGCTAGAGTTTGTCCCCAGAGAGGTGCACAACGATTCCAGAGCACCGGATCATCAGCACCAGCGCCACAGATGGAGAGACAGGCATCTTCTGTACACTCCTTTCAGACACCCTCTACACAGACCCAGCAGAGACCAGGAGGTAGTCAGACGGTGAGTCAGCCTCCCAGACAGCAGGCACGTGTTTTTGCCCTGACAGAGGAGCAGGCGCAGGAGGCGCCAGATGACGTCATTGCAGGTAGCTGTTTTCTTTGCGGTTATCCTGCATATGTGTTGATTGACACAGGGGCATCTCATACATTCATATCTGAACATTTTGCATTGAGACATTCATTGTCTGTTGAGTCGATGTCTACGGTAGTGTCTATAGCTTCTCCGTTGGGAAGTGGTTTGATATCTGTGACTACTGTTAGACACTGTATGCTTCAGTTTGAGGGGCATGAGATTGATCTTGATTGTGTAGTACTTGGTTTAGCTGATTTTGACTGTATAGTTGGCATAGACATGTTGACCAAGTACATGGCCACTGTAGATTGTTTCCACAAGATTGTCAGATTCAGACCCGACATGACAGATGAGTGGAAATTCTACGGCAAGGGTTCCAGATCTCGGATTCCCTTAGTATCTGCTCTGACTATGAGTAGATTGCTTCAGAGAGGAGCAGAGGGCTTGCTCGTATATTCAGTAGATCTACTGAAGTCGAGCCCAGCATTGGCAGATTTGCCAGTGGTTTGCGAGTTTGCAGATGTTTTTCCTGATGAAATTCCAGGGTTGCCTCCAGTTCGAGAGGTTGATTTCAGCATTGATCTTGTGCCAGGCAGTGTTCCTATCTCGAGAGCTCCATATAGGATGGCACCGATAGAGCTGAAAGAGTTGAAAGCACAGTTGGAGGATCTTTTGTCCAAGGGATATATCAGACCTAGTGTATCTCCTTGGGGTGCTCCGGTGCTTTTCGTTCGAAAGAAAGATGGTTCGATGCGACTGTGCATTGATTGTAGACAGTTGAACAAGGCGACAGTGAAGAACAAGTATCCGTTTCCTCGCATCGATGATTTGTTTGATCAGTTACAGGGATCTTCTGTTTATTCGAAGATTGATTTGAGATCGGGGTATCATCAACTCCGAGTTAGAGATATTGATATACCGAAGACTGCATTCCGAACCAGGTATGGACATTACGAGTTTGTTGTTATGCCTTTCGGTTTGACGAATGCACCAGCGGTTTTTATGAGTTTGATGAACCGCATTTTTCAGAGATATTTAGATGATTTTGTGATTGTGTTCATTGATGATATTTTGGTATATTCAAAGAGTTTGACTGAGCATGCAGATCATCTGAGGATGGTATTGAAGACTTTAAGAAAAGAGCAGTTGTATGCCAAACTGTCCAAGTGTGAATTCTGGTTGCGACAGGTTGTCTTCTTGGGGCATATTATATCTGGAGATGGTATTGCGGTAGATCCGAGTAAAGTTGAGGCTGTTATCAGTTGGCCGAGACCGAATCTGTGCCTGAGATACGCAGTTTCATGGGTCTAGCCGGGTATTATCGTCGTTTTATCCGAGATTTCTCCAGTATAGCGAAGCCTATCACCCAGTTGACACAGAAGAATATGCCATTTGTGTGGTCCGAAGATTGTGAAGCCAGTTTTGTAGAGCTGAAGAATAGGCTGACTAGTGCGCCTGTCTTGACGATTCCTGCAGGTACAGGTGAGTTCGTTGTATACTGTGACGCATCTCACAGAGGGTTAGGATGTGTTCTTATGCAGCGAGGGCACGTGATAGCATACGCCTCTAGACAGCTGAAGCCACACGAGACTCGTTACCCGATTCATGATCTTGAATTGGCGGCGATTGTTTTTGCACTTAAGATCTGGCGTCATTATCTGTATGGCGAGAAATTTGAGATCTATTCCGATCATAAGAGCCTGAAGTATCTCTTTTCTCAGTCAGAGTTAAATATGAGGCAGCGACGATGGCTTGATCTGCTGAAAGATTTTGATTGCGAGATCAAATACCATCCAGGAAAGTCGAATGCAGCGGCAGACGCCTTAAGTCGAAAGGTATGTTCTTTGTCCTTGTCGACTATAGGTGTATCGAGTTTAGTAGAAGATTGTTGCTTGTCTGGATTGACATTTGATACAGAGAGTAGACCGCTGCGACTTGCTGCGATTCAGATTGAGCCAGATCTGATTTCGAGGATCAAAGAAGCACAGAGAACTGATCCGAGCGTGCAGAGATCGATTGATATGGTCAGAGCTGGTCATAAATCAGAGTATCAGGTTAGAGATTTGGTTCTGTATGTGAATAACCGCTTAGTAGTGCCAGAGATTTCAGATTTGAGACGACAGATCATGTCAGAGGCACACTGTAGTCGGTTCAGCATTCATCCTGGAGGCAGGAAGATGTACAATGACTTGAAGACACAATTCTGGTGGAAACAGATGAAGACAGATATTGCAGAATTTGTGTCTAGATGTCTGAATTGCCAGCAAGTGAAGGCAGAAAGAAAGAAGCCCGGGGGTTTACTTCAAAGTTTGTCTATTCCTAAATGGAAAAGGGACCACATTTCCATGGATTTCGTGACGAAGTTACCTCGATCTTCGAAGGGCTGTGATTCGATTTGGGTCATAATTGACAGATTTACCAAATCTGCCTATTTTATTCCGTACAGGATGACCTATCGACACGATCAGATGGCAGAGTTATATGTCAGAGAGGTCGTCAGATTGCACGGTGTGCCGAAGTCGATCGTATCAGATCGTGATCCACGATTTACTTCTCACTTCTGGCACAGCTTGCAGCAGGCTATGGGTACGACTTTACACCTGAGCACTGCTTATCATCCTCAGACGGACGGACAGTCAGAGCGGACTATCCAGACTTTAGAGGACATGCTGAGAGCTGTAGTACTAGACTTTGGTACTAATTGGCAAGATTCATTGCCGTTGTGTGAGTTTTCATACAACAACAGCTATCAGACTAGCATTGAGATGGCACCATTCGAAGCTTTATACGGAAAGAAGTGCAGATCTCCGTTGTACTGGGATGATATCTCTGAGGTACCAGAGTTAGGGCCTGATATGATTCGTGAGATGACCGAGAAAGTGAAGATCATTCAGAAGCGAATGAAGACGGCACAAGATAGGCAAGCGAAATACGCCAATATCAGACGCAGACCGTTAGTATTTGAACAGGGAGACAGAGTATTTCTGAAGATTTCACCTTTCAGAGGCGTTGTGAGATTTGGCAAACGTGGGAAGTTGTCTCCTAGATACGTTGGTCCGTACGAGATCCTTGAGAAGATTGGCGATCGAGCTTTCAAACTTGCTCTTCCTCCTTCACTGTCCGGTATACATGATGTTTTTCATGTATCGATGTTGCGCAAATATATGCCGGATGATTCTCACGTCATTCACACTGACGAAGCCGAGTTAGACCATACTCTGAGCTATGTGGAAAGACCGATACAGATTCTTGATCGGAAGGAGAAACAACTTAGAACCAAGACTATTCCGCTTGTGAAGGTTCAATGGAGTCGTCATGGCATCGAGGAAGCAACTTGGGAGACGGAGTCTGAGATGAGACAGAGGCATCCCGAGCTATTCTTATGATGTGAGTCTTTCTTCCCGCTTTGACTTTACTGTTTTGTGTATATTGATGTGATTACTGGTTTACGAGTTCGAGGACGAACTCCTGTCTAAGAGGGGGAGAAATGTAAGGCTCGAGAATTATCCGTTGTCATCGATGTGAGACTTGAAGAGGAGAATGCGTGACATGAAAAATGAGAGTTTGAGCAAGCATGGCCGAAGCCAAACCGCCCCTGCGGTGCTAGGACTACCGCCCCCGCGGTGTAGGTGATAGAAAATTGAGGGAAATGTGCGAAGCAACACCGCACCCGCGGTGCGTGCAAGACCGCACCCGCGGTGGTGAGACCGCACCCGCGGTGATGCAAGTGCCGGACCCGCGGTGATCGAGATTCAGAAAATAGACGGGCTGCCGAAAGCACAGCGCACCCGCGCTGCTAGTGTACCGCACCCGCGGTGATCGAGATTCAGAAAATAGACGGGCTGCCGAAAGCACAGCGCACCCGCGCTGCTAGTGTACCGCACCCGCGGTCTTGCGTGTCAAGTGAAAAATAAACCACTTGTTTCTTGTCATGCATATATGATTATGTGTCTTCACCTCCTCCATTTCAGAATGCTGAGGCCGAGGGAACATCAAGGAGAGAGCTTCCATTTCTTTTGATCTTGGAGTGGTGATTGTGCGAGATTTAGCTATTCGATTTGTGTTCCGAGGTAAGATTTGTACTCCTTACATCGACGGATACAAGGTGAAGTAAGTTTTATGCAATTCCAACATGTTTCGAATTATAGATGTTGGAAAAATTGTAATATGTTAGTTATATTGTGTTCTTGACGTATTGAGCATGGTATATTCGTAACCGCATCAAGAAACGGATGTTATTTGCTACGATTGTTAGTTTCCAGCATGTATTACGCTAAGATGGTACAGATTTCAGCTTATGTATTGAGGTTGATGAGTTTATGAGTTGATTATGATTGAGCATGTTATGGTGGTGTTACCGGTATCGAAGAACTACGTCATTACGCCGTCAAATTGTTTTGAAACCGATTTCAGCTTTGTATATTGAGTTGCTTGAGATATATATTGATAGAGTACATATCGATTATGCTATTTCAGATTGTATTGGCTATTGTGAACTCAAGCCTTCGACTACGACACAGACAGTGCGACAAGAAAGGTATAATTCATGTGGTCACGGGATTGCACAACTCGATTCAGATTTGATACGAGTTTCCCTAAATCACATACTAGATTGTTATTACATTGATTATGTAATATCTTGTTTATTGATTTATATTCGAGTCCTGAGATAGGAGATATTAGCAGATTTGCCAAAAATAGACGTTTCGGTGTATCGACGCATAGGAGCAGATTTGCTATATGTGTAGACTCTCGATACAGAGTTGACCGAAGTCTAGGAATAAGACGTACCGTTGCCCCGAGTGGTTGGGTAGGTGACAGACCGTCTTATTCACACCGGGATCCCTAGATTAGAAATGAATCGAGTCGAGAATTAGAGGTTGAATACAGATTTGTATTCATTTACATGTTTTAGATTTTCATTCATGTTACTTGATATATGCTATGCTTTTGTACATGATTATGACATTGCATGCATCCATGTTTTATACTGGGATATGTTCTCACCGGAGTTATCCGGCTGTTGTCGTGTCTGTATGTGTGCATGGCAACAGGTGGGGCAGGATCTGGGTCTCGAGCTGGATGAGAGATTGACGATAGCGTGGAGATCACGGGCGTTGCAGATTTCCTGTGTTTTCCTTTTGACTTGTACTACTTATGTTGTAGTTGGGATTTGAACACTAGCGTATGATTTTACCAAACAGACATGTATGTATATTATGTTGTTTATTTAATATCAAGACATGATATGCCTTAGTTATACATTTAAATTAAGGTTAAAAGCAAAATTTTGACCCACATTTTCGAACAAAGATCCAATTAAATCCCAAAAGAATAGAGTTAGAGCCCGGGTCCCCACAGTCCAATTAGCCAATTATAATCCCGAATAATATCAGCCAATTATAATTTCTAAAAGGTAGAATCTAATTGCATCCCTATGCAACCTCCGCGTGTTTTGCCTCACGTTTAATAAGGACCCAATAATATGACGTCGTTTATTTTCGCGTGTCAAACCAACCCATCAATGTTGAATTGTAGTAGACGGTCACCATGAGTTCCCCCAATAATATGAGCCGAAGTCATGGGAGTTCCACTCAATTCACATCATATGTCTGGTGGAAGTCACAGCTTTCCGGCGTCCAGGCCTCCCCAATAATATGAGCCAGACACTGTCCGCGGGTAGCGATCAACATGCAACCACCGTTGATGGAAGGCAAGGAAAAATTAAACTCTTTTAATTTTTACTTATTCGGTTTGATATAAATTTTGAATCATATTCAAAATGAGTGAATTTAATTTTAAAATTGTCTCATCATTTTATTTTAAAAATCGTGTGCCATGAGTTTGTATGTTTGTCGGATTCATGCAACTATATTATCTAATAATATACATACATGCATACTACTATATATCGCATATATATCATAATATAACATTCAACAATAAATAAGGATGATCGATCGCCAAAACTATTAGATCCATGTGAGCCATACATGGATCCAGGTCCAACTAGGTAAATGCAGGGATGCAAATACAACTATTACAAGAGCTTCCAATATTTTACATGTCTTCATCTCGTTCATTGGGCCCATCATCTTCCAGTCTTGATCTCCAACTATTCCTAATAATTACATTTAAATAGCCATGGCACATAAGGGATACATCTCATGGGGAGGGAACGGGCCATAAACTAGGCCCACTTTAATAATATCAAATATAAAAAACGAATAAAACAGTAAAATATCCTAACATACACCTAACACATTGGTCCAAGCTCTCGATCATCCTTCATACATTTAAAATCGAATATTAACATCAATTTAATTAAACAATTTAATTAATTAATAAATCATATATCTAATAATTTCATCACTAACCACCACAATTATTAAAAGATTTAATAAATTAAATAAACTCCTTTATTTAATTTCCAATTAAATCAATAATAATTGATTTCTTTTAAAAACTCATTTTTACCATAAATAATTAAAATCATATTCTAATTATTTATTTCACAAGAAAATTATTAATTTTCCAAAATAAAAATTGAACCAATTTTAAAAAATATCAATTTTACCCAAAAATTTGAAAAATTAGAAAATCGCACCCTAGACCCAAACAATTCAAGCTCATTATTCAGCGCGCTTCTCGGGACGCTCCCGGGTAGCCGCCCGCCCACTGCTCGCCCGCTGCCCGAACGTTTCAGGCAGCGGCTGCGGCCATGTGCGCGCAGAACGCGCACAGGCGCGCCGACGCCGCGCGCAGGCGTCCGACGCCTGCGCTAGCTCGGGGCGCGCAGGCGTCAGGCGCCTGCGCGCGAGCGGTTCGCGCAGGCGTCCGGCACCTGCGCGCTGCCGTGCGCGGCCCTGCGCGCAGGGAGTGCCCAGAACAGTTCCGGGCAGATTTAATTTTTAATTTTTTTTTCCTTTCGAAAATCTGGAAAAAATAAATTTTCGTGGTGCTAAATTTTCTGAAAAATTTTCTTGTGTGGTTAGAAATAAATTATTCAATATCAAAACCATACGATTTAAAAAAAACCTGGCTCTGATACCACTGTCGTATCTGGGTTTTCTACGTGCCCAAACGCAGCGGAAGTTTAAAATTTTTGTTTTATTTTGACAAACAAAATAACTTTTGGACACTCGTATGGTTTTCATGAATAAACATTCATAGGGTGTTAGAATCGTTATACCTTTGTGAATTAATCACGTGGCTCCAACTAATCTATTATAAAAGTATTAGCTCTTGATTAATCCCTACGAAATTTATTCGAAAGACTTCTTTCTTTTCTTCTAATCAGGTCCACGACTGGATTGTTTGATCCTCTTCCAAATTGCACTAGAAATATTGGAAGAGATTTTGCGTAGGAGAGAAAATAATTGAGAGACGTCTCAAAAAAAAAACTTTTCAAAGGAGGTGGCCGATTTTCCCTTTTCTTTTAGTGGAGGCACGTAAGTCTCTTTTTTTCTGTGTGGTGGGCTAGGTTTTTTTTTCTTTTTATGTATTATTTATAATTAAATAATAGCATAATTACATAATTAACATTAATGGGCTTGATTAAATTAATTGGGCTAGTCCAACTAGTTTAATTAATTTAATCAAAGCCCATTAAAACTTTAATTATTTATTATGTTGGACTTGTACTCCTACAAGCCCATTAAACATACTACCCACCATTTTTAATTTATTAATTAATAAACTCAACTTTTGAGCTTAATAAATTAAATACATTATAAATTCAACAATTGAATTTATTATTTAAATTATAAATTCAACTCCTTGAATATAAATCACCTCCAAAATTTAATATTTAATAAACCCAACATTGGAGTTTAATAAATTAAATTCTTAAATTTTATAAGTTCAACTCCTTGAATTTATTCTCTAAAAATTTAATTATCATAAATTCAACTCTTTGAATTTACTATATAATATAAATTCAACTTCCTGAATTTATTCTCTCAACGGGAACAAACGATCCAGTGCTTGTGTGACCCTCAATGGTTCAGGGATACAGCTAGCCGTGGGTTCACAACTCTTTGTGATTCAGGATATAATCCTTTATTCGGGCTTACCCTAGTTAGCCCCATTCTTTTCATCAATACCTTGATCAAGAATGTCAGAACTCATTTCTGATTGCACCCATCGGATCATGGTAAGAGCGTCTAGTAGCATCGCCCCATGATCCCCTAGGTATCACTGATAGTGCTTGCAAGAACCAGTCGATTATGATTAACGTACAGTACGGTCCCTTCATCTCATATATCCCGATCGAATCTGCAACCATTGGTTCATCGAGGGTTGCATATTAATTCGATAACTATGTGATAACTATAAATAGTGGCATCGCATGTACCATTGGAGAACTCCTTCTCTAATGTACATCTCATACTCTGGCCAGAGATTCCACGCACTATAATTTCATTAGATCACATAGGATATCCACACCCGTAGGTGAGCGGTGAATCCCCGACTACAATGCACTAGCTCCTATATGTGTCGCAACTGTACCCAACCTCGCCACCTGATGACTCTCCTGGAGCCGGTAAACGAGTCAAAGCACAACCCTAGCATTTAGAGCCTCAGTTTTGTCCCGGGTCGTAAGGACTAATGGTGTACAATCATAATCACAGACTTATCCTCTCGATGAATGATAACCACTTGGAAACTCCGAGGGAGGGTTGTTCGGTATAATCATCATATGACTACCCATCTGTATGTTTGGACATCTCTATGCCCTTACCTAGAAACGCTGTACACAACATCACAGATGCTAGTCTCGAGCTCAAGCGGCCTTTATCCCTATTTTAGGCGGCTGAATCGACTAGGAACGAATTTAGAATATGCAGTGTTTACAAATGAGTTTCAACATCGAATTACGATTCATTTGTATTAAAGCATAATCAAGGACTTTATCTATGCTGTATGCATGGGTATACAGATAAAGTATAACAAGACCATAAAAAGTTAAATTATATTAAAATAAAGATTGTTTATTTCACTTGAGTCAATAAATTCCCTAGCCAACCGTTGGCTTGCAGGGCATCTACTTTAACTGTTGTGTCTAACTCCATCCAATAATATTTTACAAATTTCCTGGAAATTTTTTTGGAAAATTGTGTTTAATATTTTAAAAATAAATATTTATTTTATTACCATTTTCTCTCCAACAGCTTGAGTACTAGGCTCCCCATTTTTTTTCTTGTGACCTTCAATCCAAACTTGTGATCTCGTAATTTTTGTATCTGTCGGTATTCTCTTTTCCTTTAATATAGAAATATATACAAAACCGTTAGAACGTAATTCAAGATGTATATCATTACAAATTACATAAATTATAAAAAAAATTACCATAATGTGAGTCAAACGAGCATAACCTCTCCGGCTCATTGTGTGAATGTGATTTTGTTTTTTCCTTATCGCTCTAAATCTTTCACTATTTTCCTATGATTAGTTAAAATCGGAAATCAAACTGATCAAAAGATTAAAATTTAATAGTCTCTTGCCCAACCAAAGCAACAAACCAAAATATGAGGATTCAAGGAAATTCAATACATTATAGCTCATTTGTATCAAGATTTTAAGTTTACGATGAAAGTCTCGATCAAAATACAAAATTGAATAATAATTTAAATTGAAAAGCATAACTATATAATTAAATCTCAAGATCAAAATGCACTTACTAAATAATCAATAAAATCATCAAATCATTATACAAAACTGAAAAGAAAGAAAATGGTGCCTAAAGAATAGAGAGAAACCGAGAGAAGGTCAGATGTTATGTGTGTGGAATATAATGTATGTGACAAACAGTCTCGTCGGGGCAACATCACAATACATTAACCACAAAGATCTAAATAGCGCCAAAAAATTGAAAGGTAAAGAAAATGTACTAAGTGACCATAAAAGAGTCCAGAAAAATTCTTACTTGAAAGTTAGGTGTAATGTCCTATGTACAAACAAGTCCCACTGATTTTGTTCCATAAATTCAGGTTTCAAAAGATTGAAATCTCGTGAAGCCAGTCGACTTGTATTAGCTTCTCGTACAAGTATTTTCAATTAGTATTTAATATCTCGCCACAATTTAGCCAACTTTCGAAAAATTGATTTCTTTTCACAATCCTCAACTTTGCAAGTCAGCTGTACATTAAACAACAAGCAAATATGTCTACATTTTTGTTATGAAAATGTAAATGAAAAATTAAGTAACTAAATATATTACCTGAAGACAGCAACACATCCTATTTTTCACTTCTTCGCTTATGTCATTCCATCCATCTAATATATAAGGCACAAATTCTTTTATCATGCAACCTAGGCAAGAAGCGTACTTCACTGAATTATCTCCAATCGGCTGTCCAAACTCATTACGCTCCAGCTCTTTACACTTGTCTTGGCCACTAACCATTTTCAACTTAGATGCACCCCCTCCTTTTTTATTATCTGTTTTCTCATCATCAATTGGTTCTTTACCATGCAAATCATGTGATAAATTAGCTGAATTGTTAGAAACCATTCTCGATAACCTATTAGATATATTTTCCTGTAAAATGGAGAAAAGATTCATTGAAATATACTTAGTCTGCTTTAGTAAAATAAAACAAGATTTAATGTCTCACCTGAATTTCCTCTACAGATCCTTTGCTACGTTTTTTGACCATTTTGCTCATCTTTTAAATGTTATTTAATGACTTGATAAACATGTAATATGACATGATGCATCACTGAAAATAAACAAACAAACAAATATATTTAAACACTAAATAAATAGTTAAGTAACTTTAGAAAAACATGTATCAGTCAAAATAAATAACTATAAATCTATTGCTAAAAATTACAGTCATGTCTCAGTCACGTCGATTCCCTCACACTCATTCCTTGAGTACGGTTCCTTCTCGGTAATGTTAATCTCAAGTAGGGACACATCAAGAGGTGTTGATGACATATATGCATCTTCTTCAAGCACATTCATGTTATGAATACCCCGAGACGGCGCTTTTAGCAAGACATACCAATTTGTTTCATCATTTTCCCTGGAATACAATACTTGCTTTGCTTGTGATGCTAAAATGAAAGTTTCATTTTCAAAATGTTTAGCCCTTGGTGTAAGTTGACCAGTGTAAAGCCATCTTCAATTTTGATACCAGTTCCAAGATTGGCCCATCATACCTAAAAACATGCACTTTGAAAGTCTAGCAAAACAATATCTCGTATGACCCCATAGTATGATAGTCTTCCTACTGTATGTGAATTGTCATTAGCATTAGATTGACAAACAATATTGGCTTCAATTGAAACACCACTATTTTGTGTCAACCTTCCAACATCAATTGTGTGGAACCGGTGTCCATTTACAATATATCCCATATAAGATGTAACGTGATTTCTTGGACCATGTGATAGCCATTGAATCGGTCTGAAGAGTTAACATGATCCTGTTTTGATAACCATTCAGCAAATGTTTCCATATGTTGTTTTTTAACAACGTTTCATTACTTAAGAAAAGCTGATCTGTTTGTTTAAGCTCGTCAATGTGCATCCTAATTAAAATAATTGAATGAAGGTGTTAGAATAAACAAGATATGTAATAAATCAAGACTAACAGTATGAAACTAACTAACTCACTGCAAGTAAGGTTCAACTTCTGCAGTATTGAACAATACATCGATGTGCAGCTTGTAACACGTGATTCTTTAAAAAAATTTCTTTCCCTTTAGAAATTGGGTGACCTTCTAATAATCCATCTTCCAAATCATCGTTCCTATCAGAAAGAACAACAATACTAGAAGCATTTTTTATATAAGCACTACAAATGCCATTCGTTCTTCTGCAAGGTAACACTCAGCTATACAACCTTCTGTTCTTGCCAGGTTCTTCACATACCCTTTTAGTATTTTCATAAATCTAAATCACAGAGCAAAATTCACAAGAAAGACGTGTTGATAGAAAAATCTAAATCTTTTTATAATATAAAATTTGTCAAAAAGATTAATAATTACTTAATACCTTTCAAATGGATACATCCAATGGAATTGGACTGGCCCACACAAGCGAGCATCTTTTGCTAAATGAATTTTCAAGTGATCCGAGATGATAAAGAAAGCAGGTGGAAAATACCTTTCTAACATGCATAGAATTTCAGCAATATTCTCCTCGAGTTGTTCTAAACGGTTCATGTCAAATACTCTTTGACATAGTTCATTGTAAAATGCACCCAACAGAACATAGCATTGTGTGGACCTTTCGGTAGAAGATCTCTCTGTAGAACCCAAAAAATCAGATTACGTATAAGTCATGCATAATTTCTATTATTTTTAAATTAAAAATGAATTTTTATGAATATATGAAGTGTTTTATTTATTTTAAAAGTAGATGTTTAGTTTTATCTTTTCAGGATAAATACGCGAGGTCGGATCGAAGTTTGGAGATTGAGATAAGATTAATAATAAGAAAATATTACTAAATTTAATTTAAGGCAAGAAATAATTTAATTTAAAGAAATAGAATGTTTTAGAATTTATTTAATTAATTAGAGCTAAGTTGGTAATAAGTTCTTTAGGTTAATATTTAATTAAAGCTTAAAGTAAAATGTGTAAACAATGGAGGATGAATCAATCTAAGTATAATATATTCAAGAAATTAATCATAGCATTTGAATATTTAAATTTGAGGTCATGAATGCCATGCAAGATTCTAAGCAAGATTCTAAACTAAATTTATTTGTTAATGCATTAAAATATATATAATGGAGGTTTAAAATCTTAAACAATTAAAATTCAAGATTTAAACCATATCATACCATGAAAAATTAAGAAGGAATCGGCCAATTTTTTTTAAACAAATTCAAATATGGAGTAAACCCATTCAAGTCACCCCTCAATGACCATTAAGGTGAATTTATTCCCTCATTGTTAATTCTCTAATTAGTAGTAAATTCAAATGCAATAACACACCTCATTTCTACTCAACATATTAGTCTAGAAATCGTTGATAGTGCAGCAAAAAAAAAAAATTAAAGAACAAAGTATCGGCCAGCAAGGAAATCAAAAGCATTTCAAATCCATTCAACTTCTTGACTTGTAACCTCCAACTAAATGAACTTCAAGACTCCTTTATCACCCCTTGTAACCTTCATCCTCATTACCTAGCAGCCCTTCATCCATAATTTCAAAATTTACAGAAGAGAACAGCAGCTAAAAATCGAGAATAGCAGCAGAAAACAAAGAGAGAAATTCCACTCCGACTCCGACTCCGTCGCTCGTATTTGTAGTATTGATTTGTTTTTGTCAAAACAAATTCCAGGCATGTATATATTGTTTCTTTGCTCTTCAATCAGGTCCTATAAATATTTTAAACATTATATGTTCATGGTTCATGAGGTAAAAACGAATTTGACAGCAAAAATCTAAAAGGTTGCACAGATTTTTCTCGGCCTTGGCTTGAGCTTCACGGTTGCTGCATTTTTGTTGATTTCAGGATGTTGTTCGGTTCCAGGCACCCATGGCTTCTTCTAGGTATGTTTTAGAGTGTGTTAGGGTGTTGTTGGTTCGTTGATTTAGGTCCATACACTCAGGAGAAAGAATTGACAGCAACATTTCCATGAGTAAAGTTTTTGTGTCAAGGTTCTGTCATTGAGTTGTTTAAGGGTGTGTTCTAATCCTGGCTGTCCTAGGGACTGTAGCCATGGTTATAACCCTCCCTTAACATGTCTAGGACGTGACCAAGGTGTCCTTTCCAAGCTTGGATCATGGATCCATCAGAACTTCACAACAACAAAACAAGTGCATTTCGGTTCTTCATTTTCTGGGTGAGTGAGTTTCGGGTTTTTAGTGTTTGTGTGGATTGTGGTTGACTCCTAGCCCATATCCATGGTTCATACAACACTCCATCATTTCTAGATCGAGACATGGTCGATCAAATGGCCAATGGAACAACCTAAGACAGTAAAACAAGTCAATACATCACACTACACAGAAAATGGCATTCTCGGTTTGGAGCTGTGATTGTCCTAGGTGTTTGCTTGGGTTGTGGTTGGCTTTTAGCCCTTAGCCATGGTCCAAGCCATGCCTTAGGATGTTGGTAAGAGTCTCTGGTTGGGGGTTCAAGCCACAATGGCAATTAATTTCATAAATTGATCAAAACAAGCACTATAGTTGCTGCTGCCATTTCTATTCTTGACAGCAGATTTGAGTTGCGGTTCAGGAGGTGGTTTGAGTTCTTGGTTAGCTTTTAGCCCATGGACTTGAACTGGACAGTAACTCAATGAGTTAGGAAAGTCGTGTTTCTGGCCGTCCATGATTTGGTTGAGTTTAGAGGTCGTACGAGAATTTACGGTGCAATGTGCCAAAATGACTCTCGAAAGAGTGTTTTATATTTTTGGATTCCATTCACCAATTTTCGTGAACAGCTATCCTCATGGTTATTTTTCAGTATGTTAGGGGTATTTTTAATCATGTTTAAACGTCAGATTAATGTTGGTTCGGTTTGGTACGAAGCCGTGATTGAAAAATTAAGTTGTTGGTCCTAATCGTCTCGTTTTTGGTTCGATTGTTAAAATTTTGTCAAGTTAAGATTAATTGCATGTGTCACATATTAGAATTAGGTTGCAGCAAGCCTAGGAGCGATCAACTCATCCGGTAAAAACAATGTTATAGTTATATTACGTGCACAAAAATATAAAATGTTTATTTTTGAGATATATGTGATATGTCTTGTGGCCACCTTACGTTTATGGGTTTGGAAGTCGGTAGGCGCAACCGAGGACCCCTCCACCCGGTGACTTACGACCGGTTTATGATTATGTATGGGTTTAGATATCCAGTCCAAGGGCTGTGGTGATCTCTACCGCCTAGTATACTGTGGTTTAGTCTGATCAGGCACTCACGTTATGTTATGGGCCACTTGCTTAGAAACATTATCTCTACCAGAAAATTATGATATGATATGACAGAGCTCTATTGAGAAAAGCTTTTACGTATGATTTTCAGATATGCACGTAGTTATAATTATTCATGATACGATTTTCACCATGCGCTTTACGATACCATATTTTTACGTTTCAGCCGATTTTATGATATATTTACTTGCTATTCACGATATATACATATTGAGTCTTTAGACTCACTAGACTTGATTGTTGTAGGTATTGATGAGGTCGAGACTGCAGGCGGAGACCCGTGAGCTATTTTGGGACAACAGTAGTAAACCCGAGGACCTCATGTTTTAGTTTATGCACCTTTTAGTGTTCAAACTAAATTTTATTATGTTGGATTATTTTAAGTTGTTGGAAATACAATGTTGACTTCTGCTATTATTTTAAAGTTAAAATTATTTACATGTTTATTTTATAAATGAAGCAAGATAATTATTTATTTAGAAAAATTTTAATAATTCCGCTAAAATATGAATACGAAATACGGTCCTTTACACTCTCAATGCTACTGGTAGCAATTGTTGCATTAGAACATGAAAATCATGAGATTTCAGCCCAATAAGCATACGCTCTTCTACAGAAACACAGTTACCAATATTTGAGCTATATTCATCGGGTAACTTTATTTTCTTCAACCTAGAGCTAAATACATCCATTTCTTTTTTAGACAATGTGTACGGGGCAGCACGTAAATGATATTTATTTTCTCCTTTTTTTGAGGATGTAATTCTTGTCTAATTTTTAAGTGTACCAATCTTTGCGAGCATTCAAACCATCTTTGGATTTTTTCTTCAGGTTTAACGATGTGCCTATGATATCCTCGCAGACATTGTTTTCAACATGCATCACATCGAAGTTATGACGTAGCAGGATGCCCTAAAGATAACCATCAAAAAGTTTCATAGTGTTAGTTCAGAATATTTCTAACACTTTAGGAAGAAAAAATAAAAAAAATTGCAAAAGCTAATGAATAGAATGCAAAATAACTTACACTTCAATATGGCAAATCGAAAAAAATTGACTTTTTCTTTTACCATTGAACTGGTTTTTGTATCTCTTTTGAACTATCTTGCTTCTTCCTCTTTTTCCTCAAAGTGTTGACAGTCTCACCTTTTTGCTTTTTACCCCAATCATTTTCAATATCTTTCAATGCATTTGTAATTTCTAACACATTCAAAGGTCTAGTTTTCCCTTTAATCTCTTTTTTTCCCATTAAACCACTTTTTTTCTGACGAAATGGATGATTAAGAGCAAGAAATATCATGTGGCCTAAGTATGCAAACTTTATACTCTACTTAAGAAACATATAACATATGTCTTCACCACATATTGGGCAACCGAGTTTTCCTTTTGTGGCAGATCCAGCTAGGTTTCCATAAGCTAAAAAATCATTGGTTGTCCACATCAAAATAGCCTTCAGATTGAACATTGACTTGCTAAATGCATCATACGCCTCCACACCGGTGTCCCACAGCTCTTTCAAATTCTCCACAAGGGGTTACAAGTATACATCTATATTATTTCCCGGTTGCTTCGGACCTGGAATCAGGAATGTCAGCATAAGATTTTAATTTGTCATGCACAACAATGGAGGAAGGTCGTAATTGACCAAAATAACTGGCCAGCAACTATATCTGGAACTAAGGTCACCAAAAGGGTTTAATCCATCTGTTGCAAGACAAGGCGGAGATTTCTAGGATCTGATGCAAAATCATGCCACTTATGATCTATTGTATCCCAAGCTGCTAAATCAACTAGATGACACATCATATGATCTTTACTTTTGTGTGTGGAGTGCCAAATCAACTCTTCAGCCTTTTCTTTTGATTAAAAACATCCTTTTCAGTCTTGGTATCACTGGAAAATACCGTAGGATCTTTTCAGGAACTCCTTTACAAACTTTGGTGATGACTTTGTCTATCTTCCATCTTGAGGATCCACACTTTGGACACGAGTCCAGATCTTGAAGCTCCTTTCTAAATAAATAACAATCATTTGGGCATGCATGAAGCTTCTCATATCCTAAATCAAATGGTTTCGACAACTTTATCATCGTGTAAACAGTTTCTGAAAGTGAGTTGTTTTCTTGAAGCATGTCCCCTAAAATCTTAATGAGCTCATTGAAACTAGTGTAACCATTAGTAGACTTGTAATTGTATAGAGTGATGACTGCCGACAACTTTGTGTAAGATGTACAATCAGGGAAGAGAGGAGTTTACGCATCTTTTAATAAATCATCAAACTCATAATCCTTTGCCTCAGATAAAGTGTGTCCAACCTCTTCTTTTGGCAAAAAAACATCCTTATATAAGTGATATGTCTATCTACTTTCATCCTCTTTCTGAACTCCTCCTGAACTACCTTCAACTTGAGATTGTGAGATAAGTTTCACCATGGAATACCCAAATAGTGTAAGAAAGATCGAACCCCTTAATAATTAAGTGGTCGTAAACTTTGTCAAATTTCATATACTTCTTATTTTTACAACGCTTGCAAGTACATATGATTACTTCACGTGTTTTTGCATAGTTCCTAGCTTGTGCTATAAATTTTTTTATCCCTTCTTCATACTCGGGTACAAGCCTAGAAGGCAGATGCATCCATTCCTTATCCATCTCGTGAACAAACCTTTTTCATTTGTATGAAATAATTATGAGATTTTATCAATACACACACATACACTATAATAATTTAATTTATATGATATAATTACTTAGGAGTTATATGTTATCTCAAATTTTCTTTCCCAAAATATTCCCAACATTTATATAAGAGAACACCACATAATAATAATAAAAAAAAAAACTTAAATACAAAAAAATTATTCAATCATCATTATATTTTAAACAAATAAAAATCACGTATCAAAGTTGTATTTATCATCCATGTAAAATAATAAATACAATTAATATTTATACATGCACACAGATTGAGTACACTTGTTAGCTAGTCAAAGCAATACCCTCTGTATAAGTATGTGTTCATATTATTATATCTTTGTTCATTTATATAAACTAATTATACTACTACTATATCATGTCATAATTATAGCATAATAAATTCACAACAAAGGGTCTACAAAGAAATGGTGATAAAAGACATTAACTCGTATGATCAATTACAATTTATGGACAACTTGTAATTTATATCAAAGTTTTGTGAACTAAATAAATTCACAACAAATTTTCCACAAGAAAATAAAAACCATTCCATAAAGTGAGTAATCATAACAATGATCAAAGAAGAAAATGATCCTTACTAACCAGTACAAAGATCTTTCAAGGACATGACAAAATGGAAGTTTTATACAACACTTTTTAGACGTAATAATCTTCCCAGCTAGGTATGGCACCAGAATTTTAGTTTAGGGTGTGGAGAATGTCTAAATTTCAGGGTAACATGCACGTAAACTTTTTCTTTCCACCAAGTATGACTTTGGTAATGAGCACAAGAAATTGGTAATTCAAGTAATGAACATTAAAATGGACGCTCACAGAGTTATAGTAAAATATATTGATTATGGATTCAAAAGTTGAAAATAGAAGATTACACAAAAAGTAACTTTCAAGACAAGCAAAGCTTACCCCATCCCAAAAACCTGAGAAATATTAAAGAGATCTATCAAGTAATCTTGAATTAAAATTGTAGCAGAGTACATCATCCGAGTATAAAGAAACACCACCACCAAAATCAAATTACATTATTCTCATTGATATGGCGCACTGAAAATTGTACAGAACACAAGCTCACCAGCACATAGCCGTCCGATTATTCTAGTGCCTGCAATGGAGGTCTTAACCATCAGAATGACATCAGCCAATTTGGCTTCAAAAATGATGCCACCAAACAAGAACCACATATAAATTGAAATGCCACACAAGAAAAAACCCAAAAATTAAAAGTTTGGGTGCAATGGAAACAAATACCTGTAGAAGTTCTCAGAACCACCAATAGCGACAAGAGAGTATGAATTGGTCAGTCTGACGACGGCTCGGAACGGCAGAGATGCGTCAACACTGGAAATAGCAGAATTGCAGAGATGCGTCAACACTGGAAATTTTCGTTCAATGGATTCCTACATAAATAGGATTGAGCAAATACAATGTCACTTACATCTAATGGTTAAATTTCAAATTTAAGTTAAACGAAGAGATACCATCAGCTTACCCATCTGTTGGAACGTTGGTGATATTCAACTTGGTAGGATAAAGAGATGTGAAACTGTCACCCCGAAGCTGCATATGTGAAACTGTTGGATCTCGGTTTTCTCGTACCACAAACACAGCGGAAGTTTTAATTTTTTTTTTATTTTGACAATCAAAATATATTTGTTTTGGGCACTCGTATGGTTTTAAGATTAAACATTCATAGGGCGTAAAAATTTATACCTTTGGTGAATTAATCACACAACTCTAACTATTCCGAGTTTAGCGGATATAGCTCTTGATGAAATCCCTACGAACTTTCTTCAAGAACTCTTTTCTTTATTCTTCTAATTAGGCCCACGATTAGATGATTTGTTCCTCTTCTAATTTGCACTAGAAAATTAGAAGAAGTTTTACGTTTGGAGATCAAAGTTTGAGAGACGTCTCAAACTTTTCCCAAAGAGAACTGGCCGAAATTTGGAGAGGAGGAGGAGAATGATTTTTCGAAAATCACTATGATGGAGGCTAGGGTTATGGCTTGATTATTACTTTTTATAATTAAGTCATGACCTAATTCACATAATTAATATTAATGAGTTTGATTAATTAATTAGGCTAGTCCAACTAGTTTAATTAATTAATCAAAGTCCATTAAGAACTTTAATTATTTAGCATATTGGACTTGTACTTCTACAAGCCCATTAAACATACTTCCCACCAATTTTAATTAATATTTAATAAACTCAACTTTTGAGCTTAATAAATTAAATCGATTATAAATTCAACATTTGAATTTATTATTTAAATTATAAATTCAACTCCTTGAATTTTATCACCTCCAAAATTTAATATTTAATAAACCCAACTTTTGAGTTTAATAAATTAAATTATCAGATTTTATAAATTCATCTCCTTGAATTTATTCTTCCAAATTTTATAAATTCATAAATTCAACTTCTTGAATTTACTATCTCATAAATTTAACTCCTTGAATTTTTTTTCTCAAAATTTAATTATCATAAATTAAACTCGTTGAATTTATTTTCTCGAAATTTAATTATCATAAATTCAACTCATTGAATTTACAATATCATAATATAAATTCCACTCCTTGAATTTATTCTCTCAACGGGAACAAACGATCCAGTTCTTGTGTGACCCTCAATGGTTCAGGGATACAACTAGCCGTGTGTTCACAACTCCTTGTGATTCAGGACATAATCTTTTATTCGGGCTTACCCTAATTTGTCTCATTCTATGCATCAACAATTGATCATGAGAATGTCAGAAATCATATTTCTGATTAAATCGATCGAACCATGGTAAGAGCGTCTAGTAGCATCGCCCCATAATTCCCTAGGTATCACTGATAGTGCCCGCAAGAACCAGTCAATTAAGATTAGCGTACAATACGGTCCATTCAGCTCATATATCCTGATCGAATATGCAACCATTGGTTCATCGAGGGTTGCATAATAATTCGATAACTATGTGATACATATAAATAGTGGCATCGCATGTACCATTGGAGAACTCCTTCTTCAATGTACATCACATACTCTGGCCAGAGATTCCACGCACTATAATTTCATCAGATCACATAGGATATTCACACCCACAGGTGGGCGGTGAATCTCCGACTTCAATGAACTGGCTCCTATATCTGTCGCAACTGTACCCAACCTCGCCACCTGATGACTCTCATGGAGCCGGTAAACGAGTCAAAGCACAGCCCTAGCATATAGAGCCTCAGTGTTGTCTCGGGTCGTAAGAATTAATGGTGTACAATCATAACCATGGAATTATCCTCTCGATGAATGATAACCACTTGGAAAGTCCGAGGGAGGGTTGTTCGGTATAATCATCATATGACTACCCATCTGCATGTTTGGACATCTCTATGCCCTTACCAAGAATCGCAATACACAACATCACAAATGCTAGTCTCGAGCTGAAGCGACCTTTACCAATGTTTTAGGCGGTTGAATCGACAAGGAATGAATTTAGATCATAAAGTGTTCACAAACGAGTTTCAACATCGAATCACGATTCATTTTTGTATTAAAGTATAATCAAGGTCTTTATCTATGTTGTTCGCAATGGTATAAAGATAAATAAATAACAAACCATGAAATAATGAATCATATTAAAATAAAGATTATTGATTACAACTGAGTCAATAAATTCCCTAGCCAACAGATTGCAGGGCATCTACTCTAACAATCTCCCACTTGTTCTAGAGCCAATTACCCATAAACTTTAATCTCATTGCTTTGGGATGCTTCTCAAACAATGGTCTTGCCAAGGGCTTTTAAGTGGATCAGCAACATTATCTGTAGAGGGGACTCTTCGACTGATATATCTCCTCTTCCCACAATCTCCCGGATGATGTGGAATTTCCTCAATATATGTTTGGATCGCTGATGAGACCTTGGTTCATTTGCTTGCGCAATGGCACCAGTGTTGTCGCAGTACACCGAGACTGGATCAACTCCATTAGGATTAACGCCCAACACTTGGACTAAATTCCTCATCCAAACTGCCTCTTTGGTTGCAGCAGATGTAGCAATGTACTCCGCTTCAGTGGTGGAATCTGCAACGGTGTCTTGCTTGAAACTTTTCCAAGAGACAGCCACACCATTAAGCATATATACAAAGCCAGATATCGATTTCGAATCATTTACGTCACATTGGAAGCTAGAATCAGAGTAGCCTTCCAATTTCAATTCTCCACCCCCATAGACCATGAACAAGTTCTTAGTCTTTCTCAAGTACTTAAGAATATCTTTCACGGCCTTCCAATGCACTGGATCAGGGTCCCCCTGATATCTGCTTGTAACACTTAGAGCGTAAGGAACATCATGATGTGTCGATATCATATCATACATGACACTACCAATGGCTGACACTTATGGAATACGTGTCATCCTCTCTATCTCTTCATCAGTTTTGGGACATATAGCTTTGGGAGTTTTTCTTATCCATATCTCATATGATGTTTTATCCACTGCTTTAGTATGGACATTATTCAACAACATTGCCGCAGTGTCAAGCGCAAAACCCCAAAACGATGTAGGCAATTCAGTGAATCCCATCATGGATCGAACCATGTCCATCAAGGTTCGATTTCGACGTTCAGAAACACCATTCAATTGTGGTGTTGCTGGTGGAGTCCACTGTGAGAGAATCCCATTCTCTTTTAGATAACCCAAAAATTCAGCACTCAAATATTCTCCACCTCGATCAGATCGAATGTGCCTTAATACTTATTTCAGGCTGGTTTTCTACTTCAGATCTGAATTCTTTGAACCTTTCAAATACTTCAGATTTGTTTTTCATCAAATGAACATACACATACCTCGAATGGTCATCAGTAAGGATAATGAAGTAGGATTGCCCTTATTTTGTGCTAACACTTAGCGGGGCACAAACGTCTGTGTGGATCGAATCCAGTAGACCATGCGCACGTTCCACGTTTCAATTGAATGGAGACTTTGTCATTTTTCCTTTTAGACAAGATTTACAAGTAGGTAGAAAATTTATGTCTGACAAGTCAAACATGTCTTTTCCCACTAGTTTGTGCATCCTTCTTTGGGAAATTTGACATAGTCTAGTGTGCCATATTTGTGTGGATTTAGATCATCTAACTTTCTTTTGTTTGTTGTTGAAATCATGTGAAACGTCTACTAATTGTTTTCTTAAAAAGTATTAGAATTTTTTTTTCAAACCTCACTTAGCATCGGCCGAACTACTAAAAATTACATAAAAGATTTTTGACATTATTTTAAAATAAATCAACCAAATGTATATTTGAGAAATACAACTCATACTATAATTCCTCAAAAACCTCTCAAAAGCATAAATAAAAAGTCGTAAAATATTTTTAACATAACTTGAAATCATAAATCATAACTAGTGCAGAAAACTAGCGTCGGTCCTCGGGTTATGTGCACCTTCAGTCCAGTCAGATCAACCATCAAGACCTCCATAAACATAATCATCATAATCTCCTGCATCAATCACACCTAGTGAGTCTAAAGACTCAACACGTCATATCCTTGATAACGAGTAATACGTAATACATTTAACATATAACAGTGAAAAATGCTTGTATTTAAAATATCGTTTTCATGAAGATGCATAAACTTTAAACATAACCATTTTCATAAACGTTTTCATGATTCATAAACTTTAAAAACATTTTCATAAACATATTCATGTCATCCTCAACATATTCATATACATATCATCATCTACATATACGTATTCATTTTTCCTTTCGTTGAATTCAGATCATTAATTGTGACTTTCGTGTTTATCTACGTCTACGTCTACGTGTTGGGCGATGGATCCATCTACATGTAACCACAGTACTGGGCGGCATGGGACACCAGCAACACTCTCACCGGTCAACTGGGCCTTGGCCTTACGTATTAACATATCATCGTATACATATACATATACATATACATATTCATATTCGTATCCAAGGAAACACGATCGTCAGGCTCCCATTGGACCATAACCCTCACGAAATTTTCAACATGTCATCGTATTAGTCACAATTACTTCACTTCCTTAAACGTTGCATATTATCATCACTTTATAAAATTTAAACATGCATGTAACATTTTTTTTTAAAAATCAAGCATGCAACATGTCTTTTAAATGTCGATAATTAAACTATAAAATCCATAAACGTTTTAAAAATAACATTTTAACATATACATATCCATGAACATTTAAAATAAAATTGAACATATAAAAATTCATAAACATTCCAAATAGTCATATTAGCATATAAAACAGCATTCAGGACACTGCCATGACGTTTACTACTTTTTAGGTGTAAAATTACCGTTTTACCCCTAAACGTAAAATTTCCTGTTTTTGACATTATCTTAATTTCATTGACTCTAACATGTCCCAAATAATTATTCAAGCTTACATGAATTTTCTCATTTTTTTATTTAGGATAAATCGAGAAATTTTACTTTACTCTTTAAATAAGACGTATTAATGCGTTTTAATCCCGAATTAAACCAAAACTTAATATAAAATTCCCAAATTAAAAAACTAGGCTTTTAATAACTATTTAAGCTTAAATATAATTTTTCATAATTTTATAAATCTTAAAACTAGGTGTTTCAATTAACTCGTTAATTAGCATTTCGTGAAGCGATAAAATCCCGATTAAATCTAAGACTCATTATTTTGATCCCAAATTTTAAAAATAACCTTTTTATGATTTATTCTACCCTTCCAAGTCATGAGACACTCCCGTGGACCCATGGATTAAATTTTAGTTATTAAAATCTCGTTTTTGACACATCGACGAACACACCGAGCCTTCTTCGAATTTACTCGAGCCACGCCCGAGCCACCTTGAGCCAAAACCTATCCAACCCATCTAAGGACCCTACTGACCAAGCCCAGCCCAAAAACATGACCCTAACCCGCTAAAAAATCCTGCTGAACTACAGACCAGATTGCATGTGCATGTGCGTGAGTGCTTTCTAGTTTATCTAGGACTCCTAGTTGCATTAGGACTCTACGAGCCCTTAACCACCGACAACTTATGACCCTAACCTCCCTTTGACCACGTCCAGACCATGCCCAGACCATCCCAAAGCCTGGAACCCAGCAGTGAAGCTTCTGAATCCAAGGAACAACCTGCTCGTCTTCTATGCCCACTTACGGCTCCATTTTTTTTTCTTACGCCTGCAGCGACCCAGCCGCACATCCCTTGGCCCAGCCCTTAAGCACCCTCCTAGGACCCTAAAGAGTCGACCTAGCCCAGCCCGTAGCCCACTGTCCGAGCCTCTTCTTCCCTCACAAGCTGGAACCCTGCGCTACCTCATAGAAGCTCTCGGGTGGAGTCCTTCTTGATAAGGACTCCCCCCCAACCCATGGTCTCGAGTCCTAGCATGGCAAGGACTCTTCCCCTGACCCAAACCGAGACCCAGGTGTGACCCAAGCTAGGCCATGCAACACCTAACCCATAAACCAATCCATGAAAGCCCAAATCGTGAGAAGTATTTCCAGCTTAACGTTTCTGTTTTTGTGCAGCGATTTGTTGCTTTTGTGTGCTATTCTAGACCTTTAAAATTATTGAAATACATGCTTATTCATATCCTAATTCATGGCAGCTCCTTAAACATCATATAAACATGATTTTGAATCCACAAACAAGAGTTAAACACATGCATATGAATAGTTGCGAAAATTGTGAATTGTGTGACTTATTTTCATGCAATTTCATAAACAATTATGTAATATGGTGTGATGATGAGTAAAAGGAGAATATGGCGTGCCTAAAACGTACGAAAAAACGTTGACGATTGCGAAAAACGGCGACAAGACATTGGCTTTGAACTTTTTCTTAAGCTTCCACAGAAAATTTCTACTACTTTGTTGTGTTTGTGTGTTCGTGCCTTGAAGAATTATGGTGTGTGCAAAAGGCCACAAGTGGCGTGTGATTTGTGGTGTAGGGTTAGGTGTTTTAACATATTATATAGCTAATTATATACTAACAAGGCTTTAGGCCTATTAAGCTCATAATCTAGGTCCATTAGTCTTAATTAAGATTTAATTAGAATATTAAAATAGTTTTGGTAAAATAGTTTGTAAATTAAATAGCCGGATTGCTAAAAATAGTTCATATTTTTGTTGAAAAATCAACACCGATAAAGTTTACGTCTCGACGTATAAAATCACCTCAAAACCCCTTATTTTCAAAAATCATAAAAACCCACAATCATATTTTAAATAATTAAAAACATTTATTGAATAAAAACATTTTCTATTTTTTTTCAGCCCTCGGTCTTCGTTCTTCGATAGCAACTTGAATAACCTTTACAATATATTTTAATGCAACCATGTATAAAATATAATTTAAACATACAAATATGCACAGCATAATTAATTTAATGCAATTAAAACAATTAATTAAAATACAAGAGAATTTAATAAATTGTATGCATGTGATTGTGGACCTTTAAATTTTCAGGGTTTTACATCATGTTACTTGGACATTCACTTATCATTTCCAGAACATTTCTGGCACATATAATTTCTTATGTCCGGACTTCTTGTAGTGAAATAAATATGTTCTGACTTATCGGGGTTTGTAGGCCTTTTAAGTGTCCTTCAAAGTTTGCCTCTTATTGGGTTTGTTTTTCTTGTGAAGGGCAGAACATTTCTTTCCCTTACCTTGTGGGCCATTTTTCGTCTGACGAGAGGCCCATTAGAAAAACAACAATTCCCTGTTTTATGGTGATCTCATAAAATATAAACATATTAACTAGCTTTTCGGGGCTATCATCTATCTTATTTAAATTGAATATCACCATAACCCCATCAAATGAGGAAAACAAATTGATTTTATCTAGTAACTTGTTAGGAATCACATATTCCAGGCACACCAAATTCTCAATAAGCCCAGTCATACGTAGACTACGCTCATGAGCCAAAAGACCATCTTGCATACGTGTAGTCATGAGCTCCTTGAAAGTAATGTGCATCATTGTATGAGTTTCATGCACCATGCAACTCTTGCACGTGCATTCGAATGTCAACAGCATTCAACATTTCCTCAAACTGTCCCTATAGTTCATTTGACATAAATGCGATCATGTTACACTTTAGTTTGCATACTATGGTCCTACCATCTTGCATGCTTTGTCAGTTCAGCAGGACTGACAATAGTGTGTATGTCATTCTCCAATTTCAGAACAATTTTTCCAACTAGTTTTGAAAATTAGAGTCGATTAGCTTTTTGATAATAAAAATGGAGTACATGACGAAATTGAAAATATACTGATACGAAAACATGTTGCTGATAATTTTAAAATAATTCTAAGATTTAAAATATGGATTTCATTTCATAAATTTTCCTCCCACTATTTTGACATTTCCACCACCCTCTGATGAAAAGAGAAATCGTATTTCCTTAGTGG
This sequence comes from Primulina eburnea, assembly GCF_022965805.1. Lineage (NCBI taxonomy): Eukaryota > Viridiplantae > Streptophyta > Magnoliopsida > Lamiales > Gesneriaceae > Primulina > Primulina eburnea. The sequence continues at coordinate 25,390,370 of NC_133103.1, read as the reverse complement.
TCACGTAGAGTCCAATTAGCAAATTATAATCCCGAATAATATCAGCCAACTATAATTTCTAAAAGGTAGAATCCAATTGCATCCCTATGCAACCTCTGCGTGTTTTTCCTAACGTTTAATAAGGACCCAACAATATGACGTCGTTTATTTTCGCGTGTCAAACTGGCCCATCTATGTTGAATTGAAGTAGACGGTCGCCATGTATTCCCCCAATAATATGAGCCGAAGTCATGGGAGTTCCACTCAATTCACATCATATGTCCAGTGGAAATTACAGCTTTCCAGCGTCCAGGCCTCCCCAATAATATGAGCTAGACACTGTCCGCGGGTAGCGATCAACATGCAAACGTGGTTGATGGAAGGCAAGAATAAATTAAACTCTTTTAATTTTTACTTTTACGGTTTGATATAAATTTTGAATCATATTCAAAATGAGGGATTTTAAATTTAAAATTGTCTCATCATTTTTAATTTAAAAATCGCGTGCCATTTTTGTATATTTGTCGGATTCATGCAACTATATTATTTAATAATATACATACATGCATACTATCATATATCGCATATATCATAATATGACATTCAACAATAAATAAGGATGATCGATCGCCAACACTATTATATTCATGTGAGCCAAACATGGATCCAGGTCCAAAACCTAGGTGAATGCTGGGATGCAAATGCAACGTATTGCAAAAGCTTCCAGTATTTTACAAGTCTTCATCTTGTGCATCGGGCCCGCCATCTTGCAATCTTGATGACCTATTATTTCTAATAATTACATTTAAATAACCATGACACATAAGGGATACATCTCATGGAGTGAGAGCCATAAACCAGGTCCACTTTAATAATATCAAATATTAACAAAATGAATAAAACAGTAAAATATCCTAACATACACCTAACACATTGGTCAAGGCTCTCGATCATCTTTCATGCATTTAATATCAAATATTAACATCAATTTAATTAAACCAATTTAATTAATTGATAAATCATATATCTAATAATTTTATTATTAACCACCACAATTATTAAAGAATTTAATAAATTAAATCAACGCCTTTATTTAATTTCCAAATAAATCAATAATAATTGATTTATTGTAAAACTCATTTTTGCTATAAATAATTAAAATCATATTATAATTGTATATTTTGCAAGAAAATTAATAATTATCCAAAAATTAATTTTTTTTTCTAAAAATGAACTAATTTTCATCAAATATCAATTTAATCCAAAGTTCTGAAAAATCAGAAAATCGCTCCATAGGCCCCAAAAATTCAAGCCCATTATCCAGAACGGTTCTCGAGACACTCCTGGGCAGCCGCTTGCACCGCCCACTGCCAGAAACAGTTCCGGGCAGCCTCTTTTTTTTTATTTCTGGAAAAATAAACTTTTTATGGTGCTATAATTTTCTGAAAAATTTTCTTGTGTGGTTAGAAACAAAATTATTCGATATCAAAACCATACGATTTAGAAAAACCTTGGCTCTGATACCGCTGTTGGATCTCGGTTTTCTCATGCCACAAATGTAAGGCCCGAGATGTTATCAATTTTATGAGACCCCGAAAAGAAAATATTATTGATGGCAATTTCGTAATTAAGTGGAAAAATACTTGATTTAAATTTGATGCCAATTTCGTAATTATTGAGGGTCGATTTGCAAATAGTGAAAAGTTGAGGGACTAAAGTGCAATATTGCTTTTGAGTGGGACACTTGTCATGCACTTGGATATATAAATATACAAATCTCCTTCATTCTTCAAAAGAAAAGGGACGGGAATTCCCTTAACTCCTTCAAATTTCTTTTAAGTTTTGAATTGTGAGTTTACGAGATTCGTTTATCCGATTGTCAATCCGAGCACAATTTTGTGATCCTCTCGTCGACAGCTACAACTGGACGTAAGTTTTACTAAGTCCTGTTATCATTTGAAAATATGATGTTGTAGGAATTTGATATGATTTATATATGATGTTCTGGATATGTTAGACATCGTAGAATTGAAGTCAGATCGAAGAACAAACTGAAAATGAAATTGTTATGAATTTCTGATTATATGGACTGAAAACCGGACAGATTTAGATTATTGATTGATTACAGATTTTATCGGATATGGGTTATGATTTGTAATTGATATTTGTTGATATGGTATTTACGGGGATATTGAGATTGTGCCGTTATGCCGAATTTGAATTAAATTCAGATTAATCAGATTCAGTATTGAATTGAGAATGGAAGGTTGATATTATGATTATCGATATGCCATTTCAGATTTACAGAGACAGTCTTGAGTTCAGAACTGATATTACTTTAGACCAGGACTACAAAAAAGAGGTATAATTCATGTAACTTTGGGGAGATAGAACTCAAATGAGATTTAATTTGAGTTTCCCAACAAAATCACATACTAGATTGTTGTTTATATTTTGAAATGATTATGCTTTGTTTATAGATTATATTCAAGCATACTAGATTGTTGTTTATATTCTGATATGAATATGCCATGTTTATAGAGTTATATTCAAGCATTTGAGATAGGAGAGTATTTGGCAGACTTGCCAAACTAGACGTTCGGTGGTATCGACACTTCGGATCAGATTCACTTCGATACAGACAGGACCGAAGTCTAGGAATAAGACGTACCGTCACCCCGATTGGGAGGGTAGGTGACAGACAGTGACGTCTTATTCACACCGGGATCCCTAGACTTAGAGTCGAGTCGAGTCAAGATATGAATTGAATTGAGTTGCATGCTTATTTTATTTTGGTTTCAGAGATTTTGGAACCTATTGTTACTGCATGCTTATTTTGATTGAATTTCATAGACTATGAAACCTATTGTTATTGATTTTAAGCATGATAGTATGCTTTATGATTTATATGGTGTACATGCATGTATACCATGTTTTATACTGGGATTTATTCTCACCGGAGTATCCGACTGTTGTCTTGTTTTGTATGTGTGCATGACAACAGGTGGGGCACGATCAAGGTCAAGAAGATGATGAGAGCAGACGAGTTTAGAGTGGTGATTCCGGACTTATTGTAGATTTGGTTTAATACTTGAAATTTATTAGTTGAACCTTAGACTAGTTTGAATGATTGTTGTACATTATTGTACTTATATACTGAGATGTATATTAGTTAAATTCCATTACGTTCCGCACTTACAGTTAAAAAAAAATATAGACCCTGTTTATCTTAATTGATAATTAAATCCCAAATATGATTAAGAAGATGATTAGCGTTCGGGCCCCCACAACAAACATTGCGGAAGTTTTAAAAATATTTTATTTTATTTTGACAATCAAAATATATTTTTTTGGGCACTCGTATGGTTTTAAGATTAAACATTCATAGGGCGTAAGAATTTATACATTTGGTTAATTAATCACACGGCTCCAACTATTCCAGGTTTAGCGGATATAGCTCTTAATGAAATCCCTGTGAACTATCTTCAAGAACTCCTTTCTTTATTCTTCTAATCAGGTCCACGACTAGATGATTTATTCATCTTCTAATTTACAATAGAAAATTAGAAGTTTTACGTTTGGAGATCAAAATTTAAGAGATGGCTCAAACTTTTCCCAAAGAGAAGTGGCCTGAAATTTGGAGAGGAGCAGGAGAGTGATTTTTCGAGAATCACTATGATGGAGGCTAGGGTTATGGATTATTACCTTTTATAATTAAGATATGACATAATTCACATAATTAACATTAATAAGCATAATTAGTTAATTGGGCTAGTCAACCAAGTTTAATTAATTAATCAAAGTTCATTAAGAACTTAATTATTTAGTATGTTGGACTTGTACTTCTACAAGTCCATTAAACATACTTTCCACCAATTTTAATTTTGTATTTAATAATATCAACTTTTGAGCTTTATAAATTAAATCGATTATAAATTCAACATTTGAATTTATTATTTAAATTATAAATTCAACTCCTTGAATTTTATCACCTCATAATTTAATATTTAATAAACCCAACTTTTGATTTCATAAATTAAATTCTCAGATTTTATAAATTCAAATCCTTAAATTTATTCTCCCAAATTTTATAAATTCAACTTCTTGAATTTACTATCTCACAAATTCAACTCCTTGAATTTATTTTCTCAAAATTTAATTATCATAAATTCAACTCCTTGAATTTACTATATCATAATATAAATCCAACTCTTTGAATTTATTCTCTCAACGGGAATAAACGATCCAGTGCTTGTGTGACCCTCAATGGTTCAGGGATACAGATAGCCGTGGGTTCACAACTCCTTGTGATTCAGGACATAATCCTTTATTTGGGATTACACTAATTTTCCCAATTCTATGCATCAACAATTGATCATGAGAATATCAGAAATCATATTTCTGATTAAACCCATAGAACCATGGTAAGAGCGTCTAGTAGCATCGCCCCATGATTCCTTAGTTATCAATGATAGTGCCTGCAAGAGCCAGTCGATTATGATCAGCGTACAGTACGGTCTTTTCATCTCATATATCCCGATCGAATCTCCAACCATTGGTTCATCGAGAGTTGCATAATAATTCGATAACTATGTGATACAAATAAATATTGGCATCGCATGTACCATTGGAGAACTCCTTCTCCAATGTATATCTCATACTCTGGCCAGAGATTCCACGCACTATAATTTCATCAGATCACATAGGATATCCACACCCACAGGTGGGCGGTGAGGAGGAGGTGGCGCCGATGAGGAGGAGGTGGCGGCGAAGATGGCGGGGAGTTATAGACGGCGAAGGGTTTTGGAAAAGAGAAAGTGGCAGTAGAAAAGAAGGAAAAAAGCGGGGCATGGGAATAAAAATTGCGCGAAATGAAATTGTGCGCCCATTTTTTGCAGCGTGCAATAATATGCATGCCGTGAATAAAAATATTGACAGCGTGCGATTAATGTACGCTGTTAATGTCTAGACATGATTTTATTTTTAAAATTTTTTTTACTATTGAAAGCGCACATCAACATGCACGATGTTCATAATACTATTAACAGCGTGCCTTTATTGTGCGTTGTTAATAGTGCGCTGCGAAAAGATATTTTTTTTGTAGTGATCTCTCATGCCCTAACTGATCTGAAAGGCAAGGGCAAGAGGATTGATGAGCCCAGGCCAACCAACCTGATTCAGACTCATATTGATCTCATTTGGAATGAAATAAATGAGTTTACTGAATCGAAGTTGGATAATTTTGATGAATGCGTCAAATTTTGGTATGAAGTGTTTGCCAGACGATTGAAGAAGAAATCAGTTTTATATGAATTTATCGATTTGGAAACATTGAGGCTGTCACAATCTCTCATGCACTGGAGAGATATTATTTCTTTGATCTAATGCGCGTGAAGAAGCTGGCTGAAGTAACAGCTCAGCTGAAAATGAACTATGATCTGATCAGTCCAACTGCATACAATGACAGAGCCGTCTTCCAGTAGCTGGACTCCGATCTCTTATCCTTGCAAATGAAGATCAAAGCATGGGAAATGAATCAACAATTATAAATACCAGTTTGTTCCCAAAGTCCAACATCCGTGTATCAGGCTCAGCCATATGGAGTTCAGTCAGAGCTATCCAAGCAAGTAGTTGCTGAGCAGATCTTTGAGCCAGTGATTGTTCCTATCCCTCAGGATGAACAACCATCCTCATCTTTTGCTCCTCCAAAATCTCCTCCAGTCAGTCTTCAACTATACATAGACGCTGAATTTTCACTGGCAAATGTTGATGAGGTTATCCAATCAGTTGACACTGAGATCCAGCTGATCTTTGAATATGCTCAACCAGCTGAGACAATTGAAGAGCAGAGCTTATCAGAACTAACAGTCTTGGAGGCTGTGTTGAAAACATCGAAGAAATGGTTTAGTCAACTGCCAAGTCTGAACAACGAAAACAAGCTGAGACAGCCCAGTTGCACTATGAACTTACAGTTGATTTGCAAGTGCCAACTATGTGCCTTCCAGTTCAACTACTGCTCGGCCAACTACTTCAGCCCCAAACAATCAGCAAGAAGCAGTTGAAGAATTTGGTAAAGAACTAGATCCGAATGAGACTGCTTCACAATGTCTAGCTATGGTAATTTTCGGCGAAAAAGACAAGGGCAAAGCACCAGTCATATTTGAACTCTTACCTGAAATATCTATGGAAACTGACCTCTTGATTGAAGAAATCTAGTCCAGTCTGAACAATCTCATCTCAACTGTTTCTGATATGAAATAAACCCAGCTGATGCACACGCTTAAGATTGATTCAATGAAGGAGAATACCATGAACCTCAAGCAGGTTAATAAGGATATTACTTCACTATTTCTCCTCATAGATCAGCTGAAGAAGGATCGAGTGACAGTTCCGACTCTTTTCCAAACTCAGGACATGCTCATCTAACAAACTAATTTCATGCATACAAGTATGTCCAAACAAATGAATTTGATGCAGGAACATATGCTAAATGCTATATCTCATGTCAGCTCAGAAGTTTTCCGTCTAACAAAATGTGATGGTGTTGACAAAAAGGGGGAAGAGGAAAAATAAGAGCAGCAGCAACAATCAAAGAAAAGATCGAGTCAACCAACTGATCAAGAACTTGCTGATAAAAGTGAAAATAAGTGAAAAACATCAAGATCAGTTAGATGATAATACTTTCCTTCTTTGATTTGTACGAATTTGTACATTTCATTTTTTTCATTCTTTACTTGTATAAATTTGTACAGAGAAAGATTATTTTATCTACAATGATTCAGATTATTTTATCTACGATGGAGTTTATCAGTTCCTGAATTCTATGTTTTGTCAAACACCAAAATGGGAGAAATTGTTGGAATTAGAATTTTCGAGTTTGACAAATAAATCTTTTGAAGATTTTAGAACTGATCGACTCAACTTAATAAATTCGATCTTAAACTGAAGTTACCTGAACTGATAATTAATGTGCTAAATAATCGAAGGCAATAGAACTGATCGAAGCTAAATTAATCTGTGAAGATAACTGATCTATCAGCCAAGAGAGCTCTATTACATAGTCAGCTCCACTAATCGGCTATATACTCAACTGATAATCAATTTGAAATGTCAGCAGCTGAAGCGTAGCCAACAACCGACAATTTGTACAAAGAAAACAATAACTCATAGCGGGAGCAGCGCATATCAGAATGCCACAATGTACTATTGTCAGAAGAATGTTGACACATTCAGAAAAAGAAAAATCAACGGATATAAGTCATTTAAACACATTCAATATTACTGTCGGAAGCAAAGCCTATAAATAGATGTAAAGTTCAGTTGAGAAAGAAGACTTTGGCGAACAATTACTCTCAAGTGAATTTTGAATTCAAACTTACAAGCTCAGCTATGATATTCAGACAGAAAAACTTTACAGTAATATTCATAGCTTTCAAGCTATCATCTGAGCAAAATTATTAGCACATTTCATTGTTGTATACGATCTCGTAAGATCAGTTGTGCTAATATAAGAAAATCAGTTTTATACTGATAAGTTATAGAGATACTAAGAGTTTCAGTTTGGCAGTGTTAAGACCAAATTGAAGTGGGTTATTACAGTTTCTGTAATTAATCAAAGTCTTTTAGTGAATATCATATCCTTGTGACAGAAGGGTGACATAGGAGCATTTTTAGTCTCCGAACATCCGTAAAATCTCTGGTGTTCTATACTTCAAAAATTCCTTGAGTATTCAATATGGCAGTCAATTTATTTCTGCACTTATACTAGTTAACTGATTGACATTGATAACAAGATTCTTGAATTCAGTTTATCACTAAACTGATTCATCTTTATTGAAAAAGAGTCAAATATATTTAAATTTTTATTCATCCCCCCTTTCTTAACACTTTGTCCCTTATAACCGATCCGAACATAGAGTTACAGTTCCTTTGGGCGAATATATGGTCTCTACAAGCATGGTTAAGGATGTGGAGCTCAAATTGCAGATGAATGTCGTTCGAGTAGACCTTATTGTATTGCCAATGCCAGAGTTCGACAATATTTTGGGCATGGATTGGCTCACACAAAACATAGATTCTATCAATTTTCAGCCTAATTCAGTATCTATTAAACCGTCCAATGGGAAATAATTCATCTTTGAGGCGGCACAGAACAATCAAATGCTGCACATTATTTCATGCATTTGTGCGAAGAATCTTATCCGAAGAGGCTGCCAAGGTTTTCTTGTTAGTATTATATCCGTACCCGACACTGACAATCGATCGATTGAGGATGTGGAAGTTGTCAAGGACTTTGCGGACGTGTTTCCTGACGATGTTTCTGGCATCCCACCCAAGAGGGAGGTGGAATTTGCTATTGAGTTGATGCCCGATACTGTACCGATCGCTAAGCCACCAAAACGCCTAGCACCTACAGAGATGAAATAATTTAAAGATCAAATTCAAGAGTTGCTAGACAAAGGATTTATTCGCCCTAGTTTCTCTTCATGGGTTGCGCCAGTGCTGTTTGTGAAGAAAAATTATGGGAGTATGAGTCTGTGTATCGATTATAGGGAGCTGAATAGAGTGACAGTGAAGAATAAGTATCCATTACCCCAAATCGAAGATTTGTTTGGCCAATTGCAAGGAGCTTCGGTATTTTCAAAAATGATATTCGGTATGGATATCACCAATTGAGAGTAAAGGAGGCATATGTGCACAACTTTCACAACGCGTTATGGGCATTATGAGTTTTTAGTGATGCCTTTTGGATTGGCTAATGCTCGAAGAGCCGAGAGGAGTATGATCAGCAATGGAAGACGACCTTACAAGTATTAAGAGATCAGGAATTATATGCAAAGTTCAGTGAGTGCAAGTTTTGGCTAGAGAGGTTGGCATTCTTAGGCTACATCATTTTAAGATAAGGAATAGAAGTCGACCCATCTAAGGTCGAGTCAATTAAAGAGTGGCCGGTGTCTAAAAGTGTAACGGAAATCCGCAATTTCTTGGGTTTAGCTAGCTACTATCACAAGTTCATCAAGGGTTTTTCGACCATTGCAGTACCCTTGACATCTTTGACGAAGAAAATGCCAAATTTGTATGGGGACCGGTGTGGGGACCCGGACGCTAATTCATTTCTTAATCATTCTTGGGAATAATTGGATGAATTCAATAAACCGGGTATAATTTTTTTTCTTAAAATACAAGTGCGGAAACATAATAACATCAGTCTGATATACTTGTCAAAATAAAAGTACAAGTCTTTACCATTACATTAAAATAAAACTAGGGTTCTACTACTATATATCAAGTGCTGAAGCCTATTCTACTTCTGGGTCCGAATCTCCACGCTAACTGTAATCTCTCATCCTCTTCTTGACCCTGATCATGTCCACCTGTTGTCATGCACACATACAAACACAACAACAGCCGGATAACTTCGGTGAGAAATGCATTCCCAGTATAAAAAACGTGTACATGCAATAATAAAACATAAATAAAAGCATGGAACAGATATCAATAACATGTATCATAATCGGGAAGACATGAATCGATATGAAACTGTAAATCAACTAGTGACTCATCATCTCAGACTCGACTCATCTGTAATCTAGGGATCCCGGTTTGAATAAGAACGTAACAAATCTCCCACCTACTCTCCCGCTCGGGGTGGCGGTACGTTCCTATTCCCGGACTTTGGTCCTATCAATCGAATCTCAGCAATAGAAGGCGGTCTAATTCTACGCAACATCGATATAACCAAACGTCCAGTGTCTTGGCAATCTCAGCCGGGGACTTGGAATCTCCGCCAAATTCTAGGCACATCCGCCTTGGCACTTTTGCCAATGACTAGGCACATCTGCCTATGACTCTTTCTCGATATCTATCTTCTTTTCTTTGTTTTTCTATAAATCAATAGAATAAGCATAAACATTCAAAGAATACAAAGGTATTAAACAATAACCAATAAGTATGTGATTTAGGGAAACTCAAGTCAAATCCCACTCGAGTCTTATCTCTCGGATCAAAATTGATTTATAAATTTCTTTCCGTCGATCTGACGAAGTCGATGTCTCGAAGTCGAAGTTTGTCAATACTCAATCTGGCAATGACATCGAGGAGTATAATATCAATATACCATTCAAATCAATATTGGATATAATCAGAACTCATTCTAATTTTGTTTCAACGGCATAACTGCACAATCTCAATATACCCAGCAATACAAATCAATAGATATCAATTCTCATAAATCATAATCGATAAAAATACAAATCTGATATCAAATCTCAATCAAATTCATTCCGAAAATCATAACAATTTTATACAGTATCTATTCTTCAATCCGGTTTCGATTATACGATGTCTACTATGTCAAGAACACTATATATGAATCATATCCGATTCTTTCAATATCCTATTTTCAAATCATATCAAAACATAAGAAAACTTACGTCCAGTCGAAGCTCTCATCGATAGAAACACGGTACTGCATTGGGATTCAAAATCAGACGGACAGATCTTTCGCAAATCAAAATCTAAAATATGAAAAAGCATAAGGATTTCAGTAGCTTTCTCGTTTCTTATTTTTCCTTTCTGAATGCTGAGGAATAACAATGCTTAGGATATATATATATCCTGCATGAGAATGAACAAGTGGCTCATTCTTTACTCAGCACGTCTCGCGCATATGCGCGACCCTCGTCGGCGCATATGCGCGAGACATTCTGTCTCGGCGCGTGTAGTCTCGGCAGCTCACGCATATACGTGCACCATCTCCGCGCATATGCGTGAGGTCCTCTGCCATACCCGCGGATATGCGCGCGTCGGTGCCGCGCATATGCACGAGGTCCTTTGCCTGTCTCGCGCATATCCGCGCATAGGTGCCGCGCATATGCGCGAGACCTTCGGTCCTCGCCCATACAACATCACATGCAACCTCAATTCGTGTCTCGGGTGGCCCTTTCATAATCACATCAATTCATAAATTAATCATCTCGAATTAACAGGATAAAAATCTCGGGCATTACAACCGGAGTTCCAAAACAGTTTTGATCAGTTGAAGCAAGCACTCATTACCGCGCCAGTTCTAGTTATGCAGACAGAACAAAGGGAATATGTGTTATATACTGACGCTTCGAAGCAAAGATTTGGCGCAGTTCTCATGCAACACGATCAAGTCATAGCATATGTGTCTAGACAATTGAAAACCAATGAGAAATATTATCCTACGCATGACCTTAAATTTGCAGCAGTCGTATTTGCGCTTAAAATTTTGAGGCACTACTTAAATGCTGAAAAATGCAAAATCTGCATGGACCATAAAAGCCTCAAGTATTTCTTCACCCAAAAGGTGCTGAACATGAGACAAAGAAGGTGGCTATAACTTGTAAAGGAGTGTAATTGTGACATTAGCTATCATCCCGGCAAAGATAATGTAGTTACGGATGCTTTGAGTAGAAAATGGTTAGTCTTGACCCAATTATCAGTGCAGAGACCTCTTCAAATGGAAATTCAGAGGTTTGATCTTGAACTTTATGCTTGGGAAAGGCCCCTAATCTCGGTACTTTAATAGTACGGAGATAGAATTTGAGCCGGACAGTCTAATGATGAGCAATTGCAGAAATGGAGACAGCGAGATGAAGCGAAAGGCAGCATGTTATATTCAGTCGAAGATACCATTGTCAAATATCAAGGGCGACTGTGGATTCTTAGTAGAGATTCACTTAGAGTTGACATTATGACTGTAGCCCACAGTAGCCCTTATTCTATATATCCCGGGAGTACAAAAATATACAAAGATTTACTTTTATATTGGTGGCCGGGAATGAAACGAGATATTATACACTTCGTATCTGAATTCTTGACGTGTCAACAAGTGAAGGCAAAACATCAAAGACCAGTAGGAATGCTCCGACCACTTCCCACTCTAGAGTGGGAGTGGCAGAACATCACTAAGGACATCGTGGAAGGTTTGCCAAAGACATTGAAGGGATTGAACAATATTTGGCTAATAGTGGACCATCTTACTAAGTTAGGGCATTTCATAACAGTAAAGAATACTTTTTCTATGACACAGTATGCAGAGTTATATATTTGAGAATTAGTCAGAATGCGTGGAATACCAATCTCTATAGTGTCGGACATAGACACACAATTTACTTCGTCATTCTGGAAGCGTTTGCATGCGACCTTGGGAACCAAACTACTTTTCAGCACCGCATTTCATCCTCAGATAGACGGTCAGTCTGAGAGAGTCATACAGATTTTAGAGGATCTACTCCGAGCATGCGTGATCGATTTCCAAGCGAGTTGGGACCGAAGCTACCTCTAGTGGAGTTTACTTAAAACAATAGTTATCAGTCATCTATATGAATGGCTCCATATGAGGCACACTATGGCAGAAAATGTAGATGCTCTATCCATTGGAACGAGGTAAGAGAAAGGGCTACGATGGGACCCGAGATTGTTCTGTACAACGCAGAAATGGTCGCCAAGATCCGAGACAGAATGAAGACTGCTCAAAGTAAACAAAAGAGCTACACGGACAAAAGAAGACGAGATCTCGAGTTTGCAGTCAGTGACCACATACTTATAAAGATAGCACCTATGAAAGGTGTTATGAGATTTGGTAATAAAGGTAAATTTACACCAAGATTCATCGGACCATTCCAGATATTGAAAGAGTGGGAGCATTAGTATATTGAGTGGCGTTACCACTTAATCTCGCAGGAGTTCACAATATCTTTCACGTATCGATGCTCCACAAGTACGTGTCAAACTCTTCACATGTACTGAACTTTGAGCCACTGCAACTTATGCCAAACATGTCCTATGAGGAGAGGCGTACACAAATCTTGGGCAAACAAGAGAGAAGGCAAGGTAATAAAAATGGCCAAGGTCAAGTGGCTGAATCACTCGGAGGAAGAAGCTACTTGGGAGACTGATACAGAGATGAGGAGTCGCTACCCGAAATTATTCGGTAAGTCTTAATTTCGAAGATGAAATTTTATTAAATAGGGAAGGATTTGTAACGTCCAAAAATCAGCCCAAGTAAACTGCATGCATGCAATTTGATTAAATTACTTAAATGCTTTATTTATTTGATTTTAAATGCTTAAATGATGTATAGTCTATGATTGAAGGTCTAAGTGCATGATTTCATGAAATTTAAAGATTTTATCTGAATATTTAATAATATGCTAGGAAAAAGAGGCCGGGGACGACCAAGATAAAAATATTTTTTCGATAAATGTTTTGAGGCTATATAAAATGAATAAATAGGATTACATTTTTCTAAAAATGCTGGAGTCCAAATTATTTTACGAGAGCTCGATTTTATCCTGGAAGCCGATTTTGGTCAAACGAATGACTTTTAAAGTCCCAAAAACAAGTTTTGTAAAATTTTATTTAAATATTAAATAGGTCTTAATAGACCTAATTTACCTAAGATTAGTGGACCTAATTACTCCTAAACTAAAAAGCCCATAAGCCTAACCCATTAATACCCAAATTTCAAAAATTATAAAATAGAAAGCTAGGATTTTTGAGTCTCCTAGAAGCCGTCCACTTGACACAACACACAAGATTTCGAAAATTTGAGAGTAAAGTTTCAAGGATTTTCGTCGGACGTTTCTCCCTCTTCGCAATCCAAGCCAATGATTGAATATTCAAGCATTATAAACACAAAGGCACGCTACTAAACCTTCTTTTGCACCATTCAAATCATATTATGCATGTTTTATGTATTTTAACATGAAAAATATTTGAGTAAAGATCGTTTAACATTTTGATGATTATTTTCAAAGTTTTGATGAATTTATGAATTGTTTGAGAACGTTAAGAATTCTAAGGGAAATGCTACCAATATAAGACGTTAAAGGGCTAGGAAAAGTGTCATTAGGGGACAACACGAGGACATGACAAGGTCATAAGGGAGCCGTGCATGGCTGATGGTTAGAGGCTAGGGTCATGGAGTTTTGACATATTATAGGCTCGGCCATGAAAGAGACTGCACAAGGGCTCGTCCACGCTTTGTCATGGTCCTTTGCAGGCCATGTTTAAGGGCTAGAAGGAGTCCTAGCATGGCTGGACTCATGGACATGCAAGGAAGAGGAGCTGCGGCCAACTTGGGGAACTAGGGCTTATGCCCTTGGCTTGATTCTGAAGGAGAGGAGTGAGGCTCAGTTAAGGCTGGTCCATCAGGGTTTATTAGAGTCATAGGTAGGTTCTTAGGTGGCTGGGACATGATGACTCGAAGAGAAAAAAAATAAAATAAGGTAGAAGCCGCGATAAAGGGGCGTGCGTTCATGGGTGTGCTTGACTTGGCCGAGGGCTGGTGCGCTGGTCTAGGCTAGGTCGGGAAGGGTCCAAGATGGTCTGGATGTGGTCTTGTCCTAAGAGGCTCGAGGGTGGTTCGAGAAAGTGGGAAGAAACTGACTAGTTTAAGATTAGGGCTCGGTGAGGCTTAGGAAATAGGAAGGGTTTGAACCTTGGTTCAGGGGGTATGGTTCGTGGCTCACGGGGGTAGTTTAGGTACGAAAAGCTTAAGTTTAAAGAATATTAAGTTTGGAATTAATTTGGGATCAAAACACTTTACGGTTTAATTAACAAGTCAATAAATCGAAAGGCTCGGGTTTACATCTAAGAAAAATATTAGAAATCAATTTTAAGCTTATATGATGAATTGGGATAGGCTCGATTCAATAAAAGTAAGAAAAGCCAAAATGGGAATTTCAGAGTCCAAGGGTAAAATGGTCATTTTACGTCCCAGGTGGTACGAAAGGTCTGGCAGTGTCTCAAAAAATCATAATACATGCTAAATGATATTTTAAAATGCTTATGATGAAAATATGGAATTTTACTAAATATGCTAAAGTTGTACGATTTTTTTTTAAAAAAAAATTATTTTACAAATTTTGAAGAACACGATATTTTATGAATAAAAAATGCTAGGATCGGTTCTAGGCACCTGCGAGGGTGTTTCAAACACAATATTCTCAAAGAGTTGCAATAGCTCGTGTTCTAAGAATGTAAACACCGAATATATAAATCGGCTTCGTTTTAAACCAAGCAGAAAAATACTCGAAGTGATCCTTCGTTAAGAGAGCTGATCAGTTGAAAGCTTTTAGCTTGTGTCAATGGATTAACTGAAATAAGAGAGATCAGTTCTTGTATATATCAATTCATTTATGCTAAAAACTGAATTGTTATAAGCTCGAATAGATCAAATCAGTTTAAAAACAAACGTTAAACAGTTAAATACACAAGCTATGTTTATGGATGTTCGGAGACTTAAACTGATCCTACGTCACCCCTTCTACCACCTCGAGTAGGACTCACTAGAAGACTTTGATTTATACAATACATTGTATAAACCCACTCAGCTTAGGACCTACGCTATTGCTTAATTGAACTCCTATTCTAGACTGAAGGCAACACCTTTCCAGCCAACACTTGTTTAACTTCTATGTAGAACCCGTAATTCAGACTACGTATAAGTCATGCATAATTTTTAGTAAATAAATTGAAATGATTTTTATTGTATGAGTATTTAAACTCTTTCTTTAAATTTATTTATTTATTTATTGTACGCAGTAGTTTAATCGGCATCTTTTCAGTATATAAATGAGGCCAGACTGGAGATGGAGTATTGAGATAAATTATTAAAGTCATGTTTAATTATTTTATACATTTTATGCATAATTCATGCATGATAGGATTTGCTTCACGAAATTTTAAAAGTTCGTGCATTAGAATTTTAAGTTGCATTTCATGTTCGAGCGAGGATCGGAGACCGGGGAATTTCCAGGAAAATTATTTTATTACATGATTTGTTTTTATAAATTAAGTTAAATCATTTTTAACTGTATTTTTCAAAAATGGGAAATTTTGGGATATTTTTATCTGCAGGACTTTATTTTTAACGGTACGCAAATTTTATCGAATCGGAGGACTTTTAATAGTTCGGCTAATATTTTCAAAATCTTTTCAACTCGAAATATTATACGGGAGTGTGTTTGGATTAAATGGACCCAATTTTAAGTCTATTGGGCCTAATTCTCTTTTAATCTTTTATTAAACAAAATTGGGCCGATTAACTAATTGTTTATCTATATAATTAGCACCTAAACACCATTAACCCTAAACCTAATCCCACTAAAGAGCCGACACCTCCCCTCAGCTCCTCCCCTTCTCGGTTTCAGAAAATCCTAGCTGAAGGCCTCGTTTATTCACTTAGGCTTGCAAGAAAAGTTTTCCCGGTGTTCCCTCGATCTCGCTTCGTTCATCTAAGGCACGCTTTTACTCTTTTTCTGCATCATTCCCGTTATACTACTGATGTACATGTATTTATGCAGTTAAACTTTCGATCCAGCACTGTATACGATTTATGCATTCGGTTTTTGAGGGTTCATGCTACCCTTAGTTGGATGCTCACGTTTTCATGTATTTCTGTGCAAAGGGCTGTGAGTTCGAGTTGTTAGGAGGCTGAAAACACTTCTGAGGTGTAGTCTTGGGGGCTCGATATGGTGGGTTTTGCTGTAGGTTGTCGGATCGAAAGTATGATGCAATGGGGGGCTCGGTTCTTAAGATAGCAGCGTGCGAGTGTCTTCCAGCAACGCAGGGACCTCTACGAGCCATAGACCTGACTTTGGTGGGTCTGATCCACTGTCTAAGAAGGCTCGAGTGCTGCTGGAACAAGCTCCTTAGCCGATCTAGTGTGGGTTAATAAGAATCGGCCACGGTAGTTTCCTTCGGGTTCTAGCGTTCAGTTTCGTTGTGTAGTTTGCATGGGGGCGGTTGTTTGGTTCTGATAGGTGGATTGGGGGCTGGTCTATGTCCTTGTTAGGTTGTCTCGTGACTGGTGCATCGGTGATTAGTTGTTGGAGGAAATTTGGGAAAAAAGGGTGCATGAAGTGGTGAATTGTGAATGGACCGAGAGCTTTGTTTTTATTCTAGAATAGTGGCCGAGAGTTTTGGGTCTAATATTATAGTATTAGGAGCTTTTTAGTATTTTTTTAAGTTATGGTAAAAGTCGTAGAAGAATTGGGTAAATTTTGGATTTATTCAGATTAAAACCGGAACTCCGACCCGAGCTTTTAAAACGAATTAGATAAGTTATGATACGGGCTCGAGTTTACATCTAGGAATATTTTAAAAATGTTTCGGAATATTTTAGGGAGTTTGGTAAGCTTCGGGTCAATTTTAGAGGTCCAGGGTTGAAACGACAATTTTTGAGTTTCCAGGGGCAAAATGGTAATTTTGCACTCGGGGTGAGATTTTGTCCTAGCAGCGCCCGAAGCACGAATCATAATATTTTTAAATGTTCATGCATCACGTTTACGATTTTTTTTATGCTATTATAATAATTATGGTGCATGCTTAATTTAAAGGAATTAAGTGAGGAAGTGAAGAGCACTCCGTCTCCGCCGCGCCGCGTCGTTATTTCGTTTGTTTTCGGTCAAAACAAACCAAGGCATGTTTATATCCTCTTTTACTCTGCAATCAAGTCATATAGGTATTTTTAATATCGCAAGTACATGATTTTAAAGCAAGAAAATCGAAGTGGTTCATATTTAATTATGCGATTTAATTATATTACGTGCAAATACAAATTTTGAGATTTATGCGATATGGCTTGTGGTCACGTTACTATCAGTATTAAATCCGGTCCCCAGTATCGGTCCGGTCACCAGTTACCGGTTATTTCAGTTGTTTCACCCAGTACTGTGGCAATAGTCTGATCAGACGCAAATCCGATCCCCAGTATCGGTCCGGTCCCCAGTATCGGTCAGCTCAGTTCAGTTCAGTTCAGGGACCACTTGCATAGACCATAATCTCACCAGAAAATTTATTACAAGTATTTCAGTACAGCGCTCTAAGGAGCAAACATTTCTATCATGAGTTTTTCAGTTCAGCTATGCACGTATTATAATTGCTCAGAACATGATATTTTATCCCATGCAAATTTTATTGTAGTATTTACTTGCTATTTACGATATATGCATGTTGAGTCTTTAGACTCACTAGACTTGATTGTTGTAGGTACTGATGATGTTGGGACCGAGGGCGGGGACCAGTGAGCTAGCTTGGGTCGGCAGTAGTGGCACCCGAGGACTTCAGTTCAGCAGTTGCTATTTTATTTCTCAAACAATATTTTTATCAGTCGTTGGATAATTTTAAATTGTGATGTTTGGCAACTTTAGTTTCTTCCGCTGCGATATTTTAAACTTTGACTTTGTTTATCAGTTTAATTATGAATGAGACATTTTAATTATTTTAAAAAAAGAAAATTTTTAATTTTCCGCAAATTTTCAAGCAAGTATTTTCGGGCCGTCACAGTTGGTATCAGAGCCTATGTTCTTGTAAAGGGTTACACTACTACTGACCACGAGAAGCTCACGAAGTCACGTCTTCGGTCTGTAAGTTTTATATTTCAGCATTTTATTTAAAGCATGAATTATTTTGACAGCATGCTTCCATGAAATAGTTTACGATCAGATTTTCAGTATTTCAGTGTTCGTTTGAAAATAAATTATGGAATTATGCACGTTGGTTACGTTTGGAATTGGACATATCTAAGAATCCGAATGTTGGGCTTTAGGAGAAATTGAAAATGATTTGACTATATTCAGTAGTACTGATGCCCCCTTGTGAGTCATAAGTTAATCTTGAAAATTATGAATGCTTTTGAGAAAAGAAATTATCGATGATTCTTGGTTGCTAGTCGAGTAAATTTTTGAGGATTTTATATTAGCAATAGCAATTTGAAGACTACGACAATCTTTAGGATTATAAATGTACAATTTGAGGATTTTAAGTATATATGGAAATGTAAGATTAATTATGAGAATTTATTTAGGATGCATGCTCTACATAGTTGGATTTAAGGATTGAATTGCAGGAATTGAGAATTTTAAGGACCTAATTGTAATAACCAATGATTTGAGGACATAGGTTCAAAAATAAAATTCTAAGGGACTATTTTTGAATTTACCAAATTTTGGGATTTAATTTTGAGTTCGAGAATTTAAAAGTTTAATGAGGTAAAGATGGAAAATTTTATGGGGACAATGATGCAAATTTCTAAGAGTTGTAGGGCTAAAATGTAAATTTGGAGAACTGTAAGAGTCAGATTGCAATTTCAAAATTTTAAGGATTAAATGCGAATTTTGAGGAATTGGAATTTTAAGTATTTATAGGAATGTAAGACGTGTTATGAGAATTAATTTTGGGTTTAATAAACCTTAAGACTGTTGAACCTTATGATACGGGAAATCTATAAAATGAAATGGGGAATACTGAGGACTAATGGGTAATTGTGGAATTTTCGAGATTTAGGGAAAAATTTGACGACATTCGAAGAAAGTAAAAATTAATTATACAATTTTAAGAAATTTGAGAACTTATTTAGTAGTAAGTAAGAATTGAACGGTTTAATTGGTAGGAATTTTCGGTTATTTAGGCTCGAAGGTAATATAGAATATTAAAATATTTGAGTTATAATGTTATAATGAATGGTAACCAAGGACATTGTAGGGTGAATCAATCTTAAGCGTGAAAATTTAAGAGTTAGTGAAATAATGTTGTGGCAAATTAAGAATTTAAAGTGATGGCAATTCAAGGTAAATTTGATCTGGTAGTTAAGTTATAAGGATAAACATTGAGTTAGTAAATTTTTGGGAACATAAGTTTGATGTATCACAAGTTTTAGTCATGATCTTAACAGTTAAGATTATACCTTGTGAGAATTTAAATTTTTTTTTTTTTGGAAAAATTGGTACGAGGATGGTTAGTTTAATTGGTAGACGCACGTAAGAGGTGAGGTAGACGCCTTGTCTTGAGAAATTTTGGAAGTAATTAACAAACTTGGGACTAAACGGATATGTGCATTGAAATTATTTTATTCCAAGCTATTTGAATTAGGTAAGTTTGAATTTAAAATTTATGGGATATTTGTTCATACGGAAATTTTGGGTGAAATAAAAACAAAAGGGAATTAGTTGTGTTCAATATAAGTTATCAATCGATGAATATTAAGATTTTTATCGAGTAAGAAATCTGAAACTTTGATATGAGGATTCTAGAATTCTATGGGTTATAAGTAAAATTGATTTATTAAAGTTAGCCTAATGCTATCATGGGCTAATTTATTAAGTTTATATGCTAGAATTAAGTAAGTATTAAGGATACATAAGAATGCGACACTTGTTCCAATGAGGAAGTTCAGAGTCCTAGGCCTCAACTAGATTGTAATTGGGAAGAGGATAGTGAGCATGTAATTGATGCTAGAAGTGTTATTATTAAGGTAGAAGGTCGATGTTGTATACTTGAGTTTTATGGATTAATGTTATTCGGGGTTTAAGATGTACAACGATTTCACACCCGGGATGCACTTGTAAATAATAAGTTACGTAAGTTTAGTGCCGTAAAATAAAGATTCGATTTAAGGATTTTAGGCTAATACTACTATGAGGTTGAAATAAGGTGTAACTTTTAAGCGTTCTACTGAGAATAGTAGTCGATCAGTAAGTTTTGGTACAAAGGTTTCTTAAGTCGAACTGCATAAATGCTAATATAATAAGTCGATGAATATTACGAGTATAGTATAAGAAAGTAAGGTGCGATAAGTTTAGACATCCATCTCTAGTATGACAAACTGCGTGATAAGTCAAATTCGGGGCTATAGTTGAATAGAACTAAGTCATCATAAGTTGTTTTAAGTTGTGATTCACTAACGAGGATTTTGTAGACAAATTTATTTAGGATTGAGGAGACATAAGGACAGCTTAATATTTATCTTATCAGAGTAGCGCATCGGAAGCGTGGATTATTAGGATTCTAGAATTAAGAGTCTAAACTTTTTGTTTATCAAGGATAAGCGAATTTCGAGGACGAAATTTCTTTTAAGGGGGGAAGGATTGTAGAACCCGTAATTCAGACTACGTATAAGTCATGCATAATTCTTAGTATTTAAATTGAAATGATTTTTATTGTATGAGTATTTAAACTCTTTCTTTAAATTTATTTATTTATTTATTGTACGCAGTAGTTTAATCGGCATCTTTTCAGTATATAAATGAGGCCGGACTGGAGATGGAGTATTGAGATAAATTATTAAAGTCATGTTTAATTATTTTATACATTTTATGCATAATTCATGCATGATAGGATTTGCTTCACGAAATTTTAAAAGTTCGTGCATTAGAATTTTAAGTTGCATTTCATGTTCGAGCGAGGATCGGAGACCGGGGAATTTCCAGGAAAATTATTTTATTACATGATTTGTTTTTATAAATTAAGTTAAATCATTTTTAACTGTATTTTTCAAAAATGGGAAAGTTTGGGATATTTTTATCCGCAGGACTTTATTTTTAACGGTACGCAAATTTTATCGAATCGGAGGACTTTTAATAGTTCGGCTAATATTTTCAAAATCTTTTCAACTCGAAATATTATACGGGAGTGTGTTTGGATTAAATGGACCCAATTTTAAGTCTATTGGGCCTAATTCTCTTTTAATCTTTTATTAAACAAAATTGGGCCGATTAACTAATTGTTTATCTATATAATTAGCACCTAAACACCATTAACCCTAAACCTAATCCCACTAAACAGCCGACACCTCCCCTCAGCTCCTCCCCTTCTCGGTTTCAGAAAATCCTAGCTGAAGGCCTCGTTTATTCACTTAGGCTTGCAAGAAAAGTTTTCCCGGTGTTCCCTCGATCTCGCTTCGTTCATCTAAGGCACGCTTTTACTCTTTTTCTGCATCATTCCCGTTATACTACTGATGTACATGTATTTATGCAGTTAAACTTTCGATCCAGCACTGTATACGATTTATGCATTCGGTTTTTGAGGGTTCATGCTACCCTTAGTTGGATGCTCACGTTTTCATGTATTTCTGTGCAAAGGGCTGTGAGTTCGAGTTGTTAGGAGGCTGAAAACACTTCTGAGGTGTAGTCTTGGGGGCTCGATATGGTGGGTTTTGCTGTAGGTTGTCGGATCGAAAGTATGATGCAATGGGGGGCTCGGTTCTTAAGATAGCAGCGTGCGAGTGTCTTCCAGCAACGCAGGGACCTCTACGAGCCATAGACCTGACTTTGGTGGGTCTGATCCACTGTCTAAGAAGGCTCGAGTGCTGCTGGAACAAGCTCCTTAGCCGATCTAGTGTGGGTTAATAAGAATCGGCCACGGTAGTTTCCTTCGGGTTCTAGCGTTCAGTTTCGTTGTGTAGTTTGCATGGGGGCGGTTGTTTGGTTCTGATAGGTGGATTGGGGGCTGGTCTATGTCCTTGTTAGGTTGTCTCGTGACTGGTGCATCGGTGATTAGTTGTTGGAGGAAATTTGGGAAAAAAGGGTGCATGAAGTGGTGAATTGTGAATGGACCGAGAGCTTTGTTTTTATTCTAGAATAGTGGCCGAGAGTTTTGGGTCTAATATTATAGTATTAGGAGCTTTTTAGTATTTTTTTAAGTTATGGTAAAAGTCGTAGAAGAATTGGGTAAATTTTGGATTTATTCAGATTAAAACCGGAACCCCGACCCGAGCTTTTAAAACGAATTAGATAAGTTATGATACGGGCTCGAGTTTACATCTAGGAATATTTTAAAAATGTTTCGGAATATTTTAGGGAGTTTGGTAAGCTTCGGGTCAATTTTAGAGGTCCAGGGTTGAAACGACAATTTTTGAGTTTCCAGGGGCAAAATGGTAATTTTGCACTCGGGGTGAGATTTTGTCCTAGCAGCGCCCGAAGCACGAATCATAATATTTTTAAATGTTCATGCATCACGTTTACGATTTTTTTTATGCTATTATAATAATTATGGTGCATGCTTAATTTAAAGGAATTAAGTGAGGAAGTGAAGAGCACTCCGTCTCCGCCGCGCCGCGTCGTTATTTCGTTTGTTTTCGGTCAAAACAAACCAAGGCATGTTTATATCCTCTTTTACTCTGCAATCAAGTCATATAGGTATTTTTAATATCGCAAGTACATGATTTTAAAGCAAGAAAATCGAAGTGGTTCATATTTAATTATGCGATTTAATTATATTACGTGCAAATACAAATTTTGAGATTTATGCGATATGGCTTGTGGTCACGTTACTATCAGTATTAAATCCGGTCCCCAGTATCGGTCCGGTCACCAGTTACCGGTTATTTCAGTTGTTTCACCCAGTACTGTGGCAATAGTCTGATCAGACGCAAATCCGATCCCCAGTATCGGTCCGGTCCCCAGTATCGGTCAGCTCAGTTCAGTTCAGTTCAGGGACCACTTGCATAGACCATAATCTCACCAGAAAATTTATTACAAGTATTTCAGTACAGCGCTCTAAGGAGCAAACATTTCTATCATGAGTTTTTCAGTTCAGCTATGCACGTATTATAATTGCTCAGAACATGATATTTTATCCCATGCAAATTTTATTGTAGTATTTACTTGCTATTTACGATATATGCATGTTGAGTCTTTAGACTCACTAGACTTGATTGTTGTAGGTACTGATGATGTTGGGACCGAGGGCGGGGACCAGTGAGCTAGCTTGGGTCGGCAGTAGTGGCACCCGAGGACTTCAGTTCAGCAGTTGCTATTTTATTTCTCAAACAATATTTTTATCAGTCGTTGGATAATTTTAAATTGTGATGTTTGGCAACTTTAGTTTCTTCCGCTGCGATATTTTAAACTTTGACTTTGTTTATCAGTTTAATTATGAATGAGACATTTTAATTATTTTAAAAAAAGAAAATTTTTAATTTTCCGCAAATTTTCAAGCAAGTATTTTCGGGCCGTCACATTCTATGTGTCAAAGACTCATACACACGTTTAATGTCTTTGTGCAAGACTCACTCAGCTTTTCAATACGCTCTATTCTCTATGTATATGTAAGTGATGGTGTGTGCGTGTGTGAGAACTGATCTATGAATACAACACGAAAGTGTTCTCACACACTGAGAGAATTTTGCTTCTAATCTAAGCTTATAATACGTTGAAGTGTTCCCTCAAATCTGGGATGGTTGCTTCTTGTAAGCTGATATTCACACTTGTTTTTCCACACCCTTTTATTTCCACGCACTTCCTTTCTGTTCTTCACACACTCTTGTTGATGGTCTTGATCTTGTATTTTTAGAGGCAATGTGACCGTATATCAACACTCGTCAAATGTGTTTGTTTCAGTTTGAATTTGTTCCTCGAAATTTGTGTCTTGTCCTTTTTGACAGTCATTCTGAAACGTCTTGATTTTAAGCTCTGCTGCAATGTTCATTATTTTCCTTTGATCGAACAATTGCTTTTATACCATTGTGCATAGCTGGATTCCATTTAGATAAGCTTGTCGTGTTCTACGAATTGGTCGGCTCCTTGATAAACATAAAAATTGTACATTAATTAAATATTTTATAATATAAATATATAGTTTTTGTTTTATTAAATGATTAAATATTATATGTTTTATAATAAATTGTAGAAAATATAAGTTGTTGTGTAATTACAAGTTTTTACTATTTTTACATGTTCGATAAAACAAGAATAAACTTGACGTTGCAAATGGGATTAAGATGATTCTTGAACCTGTAGAAAGTTGATGTTAATATCTACAATATTGGTGGCAAGCATGAGATAAAAATCCTCTCACAATTGGGATCAAATTAAGCAACAAATAAAGTTACCAAAGGAGTGGCAGTTTTATCATGCTCTAGTATTTTGACCATATCTCTCAAATTACTTGGTCAAATGGTTTGAAAAAAATACCACAACTAGAAAACTCAATTATCCACATGTTTCTTTTTATGTCAAGAAGCAAATTCGGAGAAGAAGATTTTCAAAAGTGATGTGTAATATAATATAATATCTTGGAACACCAATGAAGACTTATGTGTAAAAAAATAATATTTTATTTGTGGTTGTCTCCCCAAATTTGGCTATAAATAGGGGTGCATTGTAATGTATTGAGATATCCCTCATTCTATGAACAAACCTTTGAGTTCATAATATTTCTCTCTATATTTTTCCTTTTTTTTCTTCATTTAAATATAATTAGCATGATAATTTCATATTCAAAGTTTTACACTTTGAATAATGAATAGCTAACTTCCTAAAGTTGAGATGAAAAGGTGAAACTATTGGCATGATAATAAGGTTACTAAAAGGTAAGAATCTATGTTTTATATTATTTAATCATTATTTATTGTTTATGTTATATTTATTTCTTTAAGTATTTTTATACCCTACTTATAAGTGAGAGTTTTGATTTATTGTTGCTATATGTTACAATTCTTGGAACCACTTAAATGTTAGATTGGTATTACCAACCATTTAAAGTGGATGCCTTGATTTATTATATATGAATATATTATAATATTAATTTCTTGGTACCATTTAAATGTTAGTTTGGTTTTACCAACCATTTAAAGTAGGAACCTTGATTTACTATATATAAATATATCATAATATTAATTTATTTGTACTATTTAAATGTTAGTTTGGTTTTACCAACCATTTAAAGTGGGAACCTTGATTTAGTGTTTACAAATATATATAGCACAATAAATACTTGACCACATTTATAAGTTTTAGTATATATTATATACTTATAAGATAATAATATATAACATAATATAAATATGATTATTTAATATATTAGAACCATTTTATTAAGTGGATTTCAATATTGTTCGTTAATGTTAACTTTATTAAAATACCAAGAGTGGATCCTTTAATCTCAACTACTTAAATTAAAATTTCAACAATTAAAATTTACCCATTAAAGATTCAAACAATTAAAATTAAAAAGAAACAAAAACAAAACAAAAAGACATTGTAGTGGACTTTTAATTACCTTAGCTTCCATGTGGATACGATATCGGACTCACCGAATTATACTACTTGTGGACAACCTGCTCTTGGGAGTGCAACAATCAAAGTCGCAACAAGTTTTTGGCGTCGTTTCCGGGGAAGTATAATTTAATTTCAAGTCTATTTAATTTTGTTTATATTTTATTTATTTGAATTTTTATTGCTTTTGTGTGTTTTTATTCTTTTGCATTTGCATTTGCATGAGCATTTGGTCACGTACACTTAGTGGTCGACTCATTCGAAATAATCCTTTATTTTTACAAAACATGACGGAAGAACCCATACAAGAAAATGAAGATGAAATTCACTCTCAACATGATCATGATAGACGAAGAACACTTAGAGATCACATGAATCCTACACGTACTAGTGCACCTTCATGTCTAGTTTTTCCCCCTGATGCATCTCATTTCAATTTTAAGCCTGGTATTATCCAAGTTTTACCCAACTTTCATGGCTTAGATTCTGAAAATCCATACATGCATTTACGAGAGTTTGAAGAAGTGTGCAACACATATAATGATCTAAATTGTAGCATGAACACCATTCGACTTAAGCTTTTTCCTTTTTCTTTAAAAGATAAAGCTAAAACTTGGCTACAAAATCTTAGATCGGGATACATTCGAACTTGGGATGAATTGCAACAACAATTTTTGAAAAAGTTTTTTCCATCGCATAGAACAAATTCTTTGAAAAGGCAAATCATCACTTTCACTCAAAAACAAGGAGAAACTTTTTATCAGTGTTGGGATAGATACAAAGAATTGCTTAATCTTTGTCCACATCATGGTTTTGAAATTTGGAGGGTTGTTTCTCAATTTTATGAAGGCTTGACGCCTAAAGATAGGCAAATGGTTGAATTTTTGTGTAATGGAACATTTGAAGATAAAGATCCAAACGAGGCAATTGAGTATCTCGATTCATTAGCTGAAAATGCTCAAAATTGGGACACTATAGGTACAATCGAACCATCAAACAAGATTCAATCTCCTACATCTGGTGGAGGTATGTACACTCTCAAAGATGAACATGATCTTCAAGCTAGATTTACCTCTTTCGCAAGAAAAGTTGAGGCACTTGAATTGAAAAAGAATGATCAATTAAAATCTGTTCAAGAAATTGTGTTTCACATCTGTGATACAAGTGATCATTTTACAAAAGATTGTCCAACTTTGCCCTCTTTTAAAGAATGTCTCCATGAACAAGCCAATATTTTGAACAATTTCAAAAGGCCAAATTTTTAACCATTTTCTCAAAATTACAATCCAGGTTGGCGAAATCATTCAAATTTTAATTGGAGGAATGATAATGCTGCACAATTTCCGCAACCAAAATTTTAAAATCAACAAAATTTTCAAAATTATGCACCTTATGTTCCTCCACCTAAAAGGAATTTGGAAGATTTATTGAATTCTTTCATTGCAAAGCAAGAGTCTATCAATACTCAAACTGCTCAAATCATGAGAGATTTGAAAGATACTCTTGCTAAATTTGCATCTGCACTTAATGTTCATGAAAAAGGTAAATTTCCTTCACAACCTCTGCCTAATCCCAAGGATCATCATTCACAAAATGGAACTTCTGGAACTCAACCGATGGATCAGGTAAAATCTGTTATTACCCTTCGAAGTGGTAAGGTTGTGGAAAAATACATTCTTGAACCTTGTGAAGATGATGATAAATCAACTCCAAAGGGTAAGGAAGTGGAACCCATAACTTGCGAAGAAGAGGTTCAACAAACAGTGTCACCACCATTCCCTCATGCATTGAAAAATACAAAAAAACAAATTTGAATTCTGATATATATGATATTTTTAAACAAGTAAAAGTTAATATTCCTTTATTAGATGCAATAAAACAGGTACCATTATATGCCAAATTTTTGAAAGACTTGTGCACTGTGAAAAGAAAATTGAATGTGAAAAAGAAAGCATTTTTAGCCGAACAAGTAAGTGCAATCATTCAAAATAATAATACTTTGAAATACAAAGACCCTGGTTGTCCTACTAATTCATGTATTATTGGAGAACGAAAGATTAAAAAATCCTTGCTTGATCTTGGAGCTAGTGTGAATTTACTTCCATATTCAGTTTATCAAGAACTCAATCTAGGTGAGTTAAAATCTACTTCGGTAACACTTTTACTTGCAGATAGATCTGTTAAAGTGCCAAGAGATATGGTAGAAGACGTATTGGTCCAAGTTGGTAACTTTGTATATCCTGTCGATTTCATAGTTTTAGATACACAACCTATCGAAGCTTGTAATGCAATTCCTGTAATTCTGGGTCATCCATTTTTAGCAACTTCTAATGCTCTTATAAATTACAGGAATGGAATAATGAAGTTGTCATTTGGTAACATGACCTTGGAGCTCAATGTTTTTAATCTTTGTAAGCAACCACATGACAAAGGAGATGAAAGTGAAGATGAAAATCTTATTGAAACTCTTGTGGAAGAAAACATTCAAGAAGGGAGTACTCGTGATCAATTAGATATTTGTTCAATTGAAACTGTTAAAGAAAATATTGAAATTGATTTTGATGATTTTATCAGGTATCACTCGTTACCAGAATCAGAGAAAGAATTTGATGTAAAATATGAGAATAAAGACGAACCACCCATATTGGAGTTAAAACCCTTGCCAGAAGAATTGAAGTATGCATTTCTTGGAGAAGATGAAATATATCCGGTGGTAATTTCTTCCAAACTATCAAGTAATCAAGAAGGTAAATTAGTTGATATGCTTAAAAGACATAAAAATGCAATTGGTTGGACACTAAAAGATCTTAAGGGCATTAATCCACTAATTTTCACTCACAAAATTCACTTAGAAGAAAATGCTAAAACATCTCAACAACCACAAAGGAGATTATATCCACACATGAAATATGTTGTGAAAACTGAAGTTCTCAAACTACTTGATGTTGGGATTATCTACCCTATTTCTGATAGTAAGTGGGTAAGCCCAACACAAGTAGTTCCAAAAAAATCTGGCATCACAGTGATAAAAAATGAAAAAGGTGAATTGTTAACAAGTCGAGTCCCATCTAGTTGGCGGATGTGTATTGATTATAGAAAATTAAATGACTCCACTAGAAAAGATCATTTTCCATTACCATTTTTGGATCAAATTTTAGAAAGAGTAGCAGGTCATCCATACTACTGTTTTCTTGATGGATATTCAGGTTATTATCAAATTCCCATTGCACTCGAAGATCAAGATAAAACTACATTCACATGTTCTTTGGAACATTTGCATTTAGAAGGATGCCATTTGGATTATGCAATACCCCAGCAACATTTCAAAGATGTATGCTAAGCATTTTTTGCGACATGGTTGAAAATTGTTTGGAAATTTTCATGGATGATTTAACTGTCTTTGGGAATACATTTGATAATTGTCTTGAAAATTTGGAAAAAGTTTTAAAAAGATGCGAGGAAAAAGGTCTTATTTTAAATTGGGAAAAATGTCATTACATGATTACTTCTGGAATTGTTTTGGGACTTGTCGTGTCATCTCATGGAATTGAAGTTGATAAAACAAAAGTTGATGTCATTGCCAATTTACCCCCTCCAAAAACCATTAAAGAAATTCGCTCATTTTTGGGGCATGCTGGATTTTATAGGAGGTTTATAAAGGACTTTAATTTAATCTCTAAACCCATTTGTAACCTCTTAACAAAAGACACTGCATTTGAGTGGGCTCAAGAATGTCAAAATGCTTTTGATAAAATCATTAGATATTTAACATCAGCTCCTATCATGCAACCTCCTGACTGGTCTTTACCATTTGAAATCATGTGCGATGCGAGTGATTATGCAGTCGGTGCAGTACTGGGTCAAAGAAGAAACGGTAAGCCTTATGTGATATATTATGCAAGTAGAACTTTAAACAATGCTCAAATGAATTACTCCACAATTGAAAAAGAACTACTTGCTGTAATATTTGCATTAGATAAATTTCGTTCTTATTTTGATTGGATCAACGACTATTGTGTTAACTGATCATTCTGCTATTAGATATTTGTTGTCCAAACAAGATGCAAAGCCACGACTGATACGATGGATTTTGTTGCTCCAAGAATTTGACATTGTGATCAAAGATAAAAAAGGAACCGAGAATGTCGTAGCCGATCATTTATCGTGACTAGTAACAAGATCATCTTGTGAAATGACACCAATTAACGATAATTTTCCTGATGAACATCTATTTTCAGTTACTACTACACCTTGGTTTGCTAACATAGTAAATTTTCTTGGGACAGGAAAAATGCCACCAAAATGGAGTTCCCAAGATAAAAGAAAATTTTTGAATGAGGTAAAAAAAATTTTTTGGGATGATCCGTATATGTTCAAGTATTGTCCAGATCAAATTTTTCGATGTTGCATACCCGACAATGACGTAAGTAGTGTCATTAAATTTTGTCATTCAGAAGCATGCGGAGAACATTTTTCTTCAAATAAAACGGCTGCAAAAATCTTGCAGTGTGGATTTTATTGGCCCACTTTGTTTAAAGACACCCACGAAATCTGCAAGATCTGTGAAAAATGTCAAAAATTGGGTGCGATTTCAAAAAGAAACATGATGCCTTTGAATCCTGAAATTTAAATTGAAATCTTTGACTGTTGGGGAATTGATTTTATAGGACATTTTCCACCGTCGTTTGGATACTTGTATATTTTAGTTGCAGTTGATTATGTTTCCAAATGGATAGAGGCAATTCCATGTCGAACAAATGATCATAAAATCGTCATCAAATTTTTAAAAGAAAATATTTTTAGTAGAT
Source organism: Primulina eburnea (assembly GCF_022965805.1). NCBI lineage: Eukaryota > Viridiplantae > Streptophyta > Magnoliopsida > Lamiales > Gesneriaceae > Primulina > Primulina eburnea. The sequence goes on along the minus strand of NC_133103.1, from coordinate 25,359,775 downwards.
TTGGAATTCCTCGAGCCATGATAAGTGATGGGGGAACTCACTTTGTTAATAAACCATTTTCTTCATTAATGAAAAAATATGGTATTACTCATAAAGTAACTACTCCTTATCATCCTCAAACAAATGGACAAGTTGAATTAGCTAATAGGGAGATAAAGCAAATTTTGGAAAAAACTGTTAACTCAAATAGAAAAGATTGGTCTCTACGACTTAGTGATGCACTTTGAGCATATCGAACAGCTTTTAAAACATCATTGAATATGTCTCCCTATAGGTTGGTTTATGGAAAACATTGTCATTTGCCTGTGGAATTGGAACATAAAGCTTATTGGGCGATCAAAACTTTAAATTCAAGCATGGATGATGCCAACAAATTGCGTAAATTGCAACTTTATGAACTTGATGAACTCAGAAATGACGCGTATGAGAATTCAAGGATTTTTAAAGCAAAAATCAACTCATTTCATGATAAAACAATTCTTAGAAAATCTTTTGAGATTGGTAAAAGAGTTTTGCTTTATAATTCTCGACTTCACATATTCCCAGGAAAATTACGATCAAGATGGACAGGCCCATATGTTGTAAAGCATGTATATCCTTATGGAGCTGTGGATATTGTAAATCCTAAAAATGGTGATGTTTTTGAAGTGAATGGACAAAGGCTTTAACCATTTTTGAAAAATGAAATCTTTCAAGAAGAATTTATTTCCCTTTATGATCCTTAAATTTTTATGTTGCATTTAATTTTGTTTGTTTTTATTTCAGGTTTCTTTAATCTTTTTATTTCCCGGTTAAATGGCGAATAACGGTACTCCGTGACTCTCATAGTCGGTTAAATCAGATTCCCACAATTGCTGATACAAAAATAAAAAATAATCATTTCTTTTCTTTTCAAAATGGATGAAATTCTCTAAAAATTTGTAAATATTTTCCCTCTGTTTCTGAAAATGTTCTAAGAAAAATTTATGCAGAAAGGTGTGAAAGATTGAGAATGCTAATGCAAAAAGGAATTCCAGAAGATATTCGTCTTGTAATAGAAGCCAAGGTCCGATTAGGAGGAGAAGTTCCACAACCATTGCTCATTCGGTATTTGTCTGGATTAGGAAAAAGCACTTATGCGAAAAAACGAAGGGCCAAAAGTTTAGGGGTTTGTCATAAGTGTGCAAGATGGACTTGTGACAAACGATGCAGATCTTTGGGATGTGTTTCCAATAACAGAGAAGATAAAATTGGTTTCATTAAGAATGGGCTGAGTAAGGAGTCTTTAGATAACATCTTATTGACTCTTGAGACGCATTCTAGTGGACATGTGCATATTGAACTTCTCCGTTTATGGAAACAATTCCAAGATGAGCGTCATAGTCTTGGGAAACCGACTAAAAAAGACCTTGTTTGCCAATTTATAAGAAAATTGGATGGGAAGCATATCCTCGACTCATAGAAGGCGTTGAAGCCGTTTCTGGACGTAAAACCAGAGGAAAATTGTGAGCCACAATCACACTACTGTTTATATGCATGTGTGTCATTATTGTTTTTACTATTTATTATGTTTATAGCTGTGACCCATACTTTTGTCATGATAACATATTATACCTATAAAATCTCTCATCTTTCTCTCTATTTTCGCAGACAAAAAAAAAAAGAAAGTAAAAACATTGCTGGATCCTCTGCACAATCATTGAAAAATATTTGTGTATTTTGTGGGTCGAGTCTTGGAAAAAATGAAGTGTTTGTAGAAGCAGCGAATAATCTTGGAAAGATATTGGCTTAGAGAAAAATTCACTTGGTATATGGGGGAGGTAATATTGGGTTAATGGGATCTGTTTCAACATCTGCTCATCTTGGAGGTAGTCAGGTTTTGGGTATTATTCCTACAGCTTTAGCTGAAGGAAATATTACAGGTGTTACGATTGGGGAGAAATTAAAAATTTCTTCTATGTATGAAAGAATCACTCAAATGATTGAAAATTCTGATGCTTTTATCGCACTACCAGGTGGTTTTGGTACATTAGAAGAAATTTTTCACACTGTTTCTTGGGCACAACTTAATATCCATAATAAATATGTGGGCTTGTTGAATGTCAATAATTATTATGACAGTTTGTTGACATTTCTTGATAAAGCTGTGGAACAGAATTTCATTTCAGAAAATTCACGACGGATGCTCATCTGTGCTTCGACTGCCGACCAATTAATTGATGATTTGGAAGCTTTTGTTCATAAGCCTGATCCGATGATAACAAAGATCAATTGGTCGCAATCAAGCAGTAAGAAAAGGAAGTTCGATCATTGATTCAAAAGTCGTGGATTGGTTTGCGTTTGTTTCAGTTTGTTATCTTCAATAAAATTTCAGGTGATATCTCTTTCATTATGTACTCTTTATTAATAGTTATTTTGACATTAGGGATAATGTCATATTCTGATTTGGGGGAGAACAAACTTATAAAAAAAAATAAAAAAAATTAAAAAATAAAAAATAAAAAATATTTATATATTATTTTAAAATAAAATCATGTTTATTGTTTGTATCTTAGTAATTTTTGCAAAAATGTCATACATTACATGTTTGAAAGATTTAAATTAGAACATGCATTAATCTATTTAAGAATGTTTAAATTTTTATTTGAAAAAAAAAGTCAATTTTAATATTCTGATCAATATAAAAATATGATTTATGAAATCTTTTTGAGTGATTAACTATTGTGATAAAATCAGGTATTAAAGTATATGGCCCAAGATATACCTTATAAGAGTGCTTAAAATTTTAAACTCACACATATTTTGTGAGTAAGTGGAGAGGACTGAGAAAACAGCTTTCGAGCCTTTATTGATCATGAGAGAGACTATCTATTGTTTAGATCTTGAGTTCTTATTTTGAAAAAAAAAATGATATTTCCTGAAAAAAAAAGGAGAAAAATACAAAAAGAAAGATATTGAAGATCTTTGTAATTTTTAAGTTATATGCTACGACTCATATACCTCTCATTAAAAAAAAAAAAAAAAGAAAGAAAGAGAGAAATTTATTGTATAAATTAAATAAATATGGGGTCAAGAAGCATAAACTTAGTCTGATTCCATGATGTTATGGAAAAAAATATCAAGAAAAAATATATAATAAGAACAACTAGATTTTGAATCAATGTATTTTCTATCTTTTGATTAGTTTGGCTCGTTTTTCTGTCTGCATTCTGTAAACCATTTTTCTGAGCATTTATCTGTATTCCAACTCCATGAGAGAAATCGTTGCCATAAATTGAAACATTTATTAATCTGTGAGGATATGGAGTTGACTAGGAATTTCTGATGGCCGTGTACATTTAACTACCTGAAATAAGCTTTGAATTGATCATCTCAAATTATTTCATAAATTATAATTACGATGATCTTGATATAAATTTGACAGTTTTCAAATTTAATTTAAACACTTAGATAGTTTTGATTACATTTCTATTTAAATTAATCAATATGTTTTGTATTGCTATTAACGCTTAAATTGCTAGGGACTAGCAATAAGCTGGTTGGGAGGTGTGATAAACATAAAAATTGTACATTAATTAAATGTTTTATAATATAAATATATAGTTTTTGTTTTATTAAATGATTAAATATTATATGTTTTATAATAAATTGTATAAAATATAAGTTGTTGTGTAATTACAAGTTTTTACTATTTTTACAGGTTCGATAAAACAAGAATAAACTTGACGTTGCAAATGGGATTAAGATGATTCTTGAACCTGTAGAAAGTTGATGTTAATATCTACAATATTGGTGGCAAACATGAGATAAAAATCCTCTCACAATTGGGATCAAATTAAGCAACAAATAAAGTTACCAAAGGAGTGGCAGTTTTATCATGCTCTAGTATTTTGACCATATCTCTCAAATTACTTGGTCAAATGGTTTGAGAAAAATACCACAACTAGACAACTCAATTATCCACATGTTTCTTTTTATGTGAAGAAGCAAATTCGGAGAAGAAGATTTTCAAAAATGATGTGTAATATAATATAATATCTTGGAACACCAATGAAGACTTATGTGTAAAAAAATAATATTTTATTTGTGGTTGTCTCCCCAAATTTGGCTATAAATAGGGGTCATTGTAATGTATTGAGATATCCTTCATTCTATGAACGTTTTTAAATTCATAATATTTCTCTCTATATTTTTCTTTTATTTCTTCATTTAAATATAATTAGCATGATAATTTCATATTCGAAGTTTTACACTTTGAATAATGAATAGCTAACTTTTTAAAGTTGAGATGAAAAGGCGAAACTCTTGGCATGATAATAAGGTTACTAAAAGGTAAGAATCAATGTTTTATATTATTTAATCATTATTTATTGTTTATGTTATATTTATTTCTTTAAGTATTTAAGTATTTTTATACCCTACTTATAAGTGGGAGTTTTGATTTATTGTTGCTATATGTTACACTAAATTCTTGGAACCACTTAAATGTTAGTTTGTTATTACCAACCATTTAAAGTGGATGCCTTGATTTATTATATATGAATATATTATAATATTAATTTCTTGGTACCATTTAAATGTTAGTTTGGTTTTACCAACCATTTAAAGTGGGAACCTTGATTTACTAATTTCTTGGTACCATTTAAATGTTAGTTTGTTTTTACCAACCATTTAAAGTGGGAACCTTGATTTGGTGTTTACAAATATATATAGCACAATAAATACTTTACCACATTTATAAGTTTTAGTATATATTATATACTTATAAGATAATAATATATAACATAATATAAATATGATTATTTAATATATTGGAACTATTTTATTAAGTGGATTTCAATATTGTTCGTTAATGTTAACTTTATTAAAATACCAAGAGTGGATCTTTTAATCTCAAACTTAAATTAAAATTTGAACAATTTAAATTTACCTATTAAAGATTCAAACAATTAAAATTAAAAAAAAACAAAAACAAAACAAAAAGACATTGTAGTGGACTTGTAATTACCTTAGCTTCCCTGTGGATACGATATCGGACTCAACGAATTATACTACTTGTGGACAACCTGCTCTTGGGAGTGCAACAATCAAAGTCGCAACACTCCTAACTGATGCTCTGAGATGCTCTGAATTGGTCAGTTGAACTGGTCTTGAAATAGTGTGGTGAAATCAGTTGGCTCGTCAGCTGAACTGATTTTCACTGATTCAGTTGAGCTGGTCAGTTGGGCCCTCCATCAGCTGGCCGGGCTTCTGAAGGTCTTCTGCCGAATTACCTATCAACTGAACTGGTCTTTGATATTTCAGTTGGACTAGTTCAGTTTGGGCAATCAGTTGGCACTTTCAGTTTGCTTCTCGATAGCTTCAGTTTTTGATCTGTAACCGATCAGTTCGAAGCCTGATCAGTTTCAACTTTCTGTGCACTTAGGTAAATTTGTTAGAAACAAAACAACAAGTTTTATTAACATCAAAATCAAGATTGCGAATAATAAATGTTCCTAAAAAAAAGGAAAGAAAATATTTTGAATGATGTGAATTGACTGTGACAAATATTATATGATATGATTGGAAATATCGTGAGGGAGAAGGCTCTAGAGGGAACCTGTTTACGGGAAAAGGCCCAAGAGGGAGTCTGACAATTGTATTTCCACTTACGACGAAGCCTAGTGTCTGTCCCATGTGCAATGATGAGCTAAGATAGATCAGTCGACCATATGATGATACGATTATAACAAGTCACATTCAATGATCAAACTTCACCCAAAAATGATATACGATGATGGAAAACTTTACGATTAAATGATTTATGATTTATTTATGCTTACAAATTTATGCTAGCTATTTTAAATAAAAGTATGATTTTTATGTATGTGCCCATATATGTATTGTTTGTTACTCATGGTTAGAAAAGGCTGAGTCATTAGAGTCACTAGGTTTGGATGATTGCAGGTGAAGATGAGATTGAGGGAAATGCTGATGCTTGAGTGGATCGAGTCCGGCAGTACACTCCCGATAGACATTTATTTCTGCACTTATTTTTATTTAAAGTTTTTACAAAAACATTTAGAGGACTTTCTATTTAGAGTTTCATGCTTTATTTTGAAGTTTAATTTTGGATTATTTTTAAATTTTGACATATGATTTTGGTGGTTGACGATTTATGGATTTTTATGCATTTAGGATTCTTAAATGTTGAGTTATTTTGGAATGGATGTTTCGAATTTTTTTTTAAAAAAAAATTAGTAGGATTTAAAAGTTAAAAATTAGTGGACGTTTCATTATCGACCTTAAAACTTGTGCAACTAAGGCGGTGGGTGCGGATGCATGCCTGATGCTGTCTGGAAGGAGTTTGACATAGTTTGGCGCACGACTTCGTATGTGGGTATGCTTGTTCTATCTAAAACTCTATTTTACACTTTGAATTAGCAAACGTCGTCAACATGAAAGTTGTACCCTTTCATTTGCCTTTAACACCACTCATTCTGAACACCGGACACGAACGACATGCTCATTCTCCTAAAATGTATCAATGCAGGAACTTCAATGCATACAACACACTTGATTTTTGAAATGTCTAATCCTTAAAAATTCTACTGAAACTTTTTTTTTTAAAAGCTATGACCGAAAATACACACACTCAATAACATTTAAATAATTTAATCACGAATATTAAAACTCATCCAATCACTGAATAAAAATAACTGCAGTTACACAATATCTTAAAATGTAATAAATCTCCGAGTCTTCTGTTTAAAAAGATAAATTCGAGCGTAATACCAAAAGTCTGACAATTCAACAACGTAAAAAAAGATTCGAAATCATTTAAAAATGTTGCTTAAACCCATGTCTCATAATCATATTATGCGCACGGAAGAAATGCAAGGTCCTTGGGTTTTCACGTGCACACCCAACTCAGCATACTTAGTCTTCAGTGCCTCCAGTCTCCTCAACCATAAGATCACCTGCATCAATCACACCTACTAATTATAAAAACTCAACACACCTGAACTTATGTAACAAGTATATATACATATCATGCAACAGTGAAAATTACTGTAGTTAAAATACCTTTCATGATCTTAAAAGCATGAGCTTAAACATATCGCGTCCAAGCATAAATATGTCTAGAACTTATCTCATCATGTCATCATATACGTGTCCATTTTGTTTATTTGAATTCAGATCATTAGTTGTGTCTTTTGTATCAGCTCTAGTCGATGGATCTATCTACGTATAGCCGAGGTACCCGGTGGCGGGGACATCAGCGATAGTTTTACCCATTCACTGAGCCTTGACCTTACAAGTTCTTGTCCGTGTTAGTGTTCGTGTTCATATTAGTCGCAACCAACTCCATTGCTTCAAAAACATGTCATCGTATTCATTTCTTATAAAAATCATGCATATACGTACATTTTCTTAAAACCAAGCATGCAATTTATTTTTAACATTAACGTAAAAATCCATGTTCTATATCAACATGTACATTTTAAATATGGATTTTCAGTTATCAGGGTACTGCCAGGACTGCAAACTCGATCCGCTCAAAATTATCGAACTCCTTAAACATACTTCTAGTCATTTCCTTAAACATATCTTGAACCCCTGCATTACCCTCTATATTTTGTTTCAGGGTAGACCAGAGTCCCGTTTAACCCGAGACTTGATCAAATTTAACCATAGTTCAACGACTCCCCCGTGTGAGTCAACTTACAACATTTATAACCATAGACATGTCGGTGTAACTTACTGGAACTCCTAAAACGAGCAATATCCCCAAAATCTCGCAAAATACTTGTACATTACCCGCGCCTCGACGGTGGCAGTGTAGCGCTGGTAAGCACCTAGGCGCCATGTGCTAGCGTCGCGGCGCTACAAGCGCCAGCACTGCAGCTCCATAGGGGCAGCGTCGCGGCGCCAACCCTGGGGGAGAAATCCCAAACTCGACTTTTGAAGCCAAACTCTATACCATACCCAACCAACCCCGACCATGCTCGAACCAACCTCTCATAGAAAAAAACCAAACCTTCCTGTGCTCCCCTAGCCATGATCCTCAACACACGCTCTCGAATACACGAGACACAACCAAACATCTCAAAATCGAGCCCTATCCTCATCTAGCTTCCTCGATTTAATCCTAGTCCGAAACCAGCTGTGCTCGAGCCACTCCAAGTCGTGTCTTAGATCCACTAGGTATAATATATGTCCCGGAACATCCCTTGCATAGTTGCACCCTTTGAAATAACCGATCAAACAAAAAACCCTAACTCGAAACATGTATGTCCGATCGATCCTCACATGAACATGATCCCGTTTCTATCTCAACTTCTAGATGCCAAATATCATAGGTAATTGAGTACCCTACCAATCATTCCAGGTATTCCCTCCAACCAAAACTAAAAACGGGAGAAACATGACAATAAATTGCGTATTTTCGTGTAGATTTCAACTAAAACTGATACATAATACTATAACCACAATATATCATGTAAATACATTTCAAAATAATATTATCATGTGATCAATGCGAAAAGAAAGGAATCATGCGTGCCTTTGAGAGAAAATGCTCGAAAAACGATGAAAGCGAGGCGAGAGACAGACACCGGAGAGACGGGACAATGTTTATTAGGAAAATCATTGAAGAAACCAATCACACTAGCTGCTGGAACTCGTGGATGCTGCTGGTGAAAAAGAGAGAGGCGACCGAGAGGGGTGTGGGTGGGAATAGGTTTTTGAATGATAGGTTTAATTAAAATATTAAGTGCTAATGGGCCCTTATTTAATATAATTAGTAGGACTAGGAGTTTAGGCTCAATATAACCTAATGTAGACCCATTAAGCCTAATTACACGCTCGCAAAATATTTTGTTGAATTAGTTTTCAAAAATACTAACCGAACCCTCAAAAGTCCTCTGTTTTGCTAAAATCGTCTACCGCTTAAAAATACAGTTTAACGTGTAAAAATACTGCAAAGGGCCCATTTTAAAAAATTTCATATCAATTGCATCATATATTAAATTAATCATTTAAGAAAATATTTTTCATTAACTGTCCTCGATCTCTGTTCCTTGTTCGAGCGTGAAATACTGATAAAAGCCCTATAACTTGCAATCTTAATGAACCGGGTCATAAAAACACATATTCATGTCACAATCATGCATTTAATGAATCAAAATAATCTAATTAAAATACATAAGAAATTTGATAACTTGCATGAATGTGATTCACGTGGACAATCAAATTTTCGAGACGTTACAATTTTGCCCTTATTTATCATTGGATTTGGACAAAACTCAAAACATAAAAGTTTTAATGCTATGTATTATCTTTCTAATGATTGGTTTCATGTCATTTGAAATAATACTCAGATTATTATACTAGTAATCATAACTTGTGTCACTTCTCCATTGTTTTCTAGCAAAACTTTCAAACATAATTCAATTACTAATACAATTCTTCATTATCACAACATATTTTCTCACTTTCATTGTCAATTATATACTTCACATACTCAATAATATTACAAAAATAATGAATTATCGAAAATAAAAATACGATTTACGATAATACGATGAGAGGGCCTTACAATTGGCAAACTCATTATTATATGGGAGTTATTTTTCACTAGATTTATAGTTCATGGCCAGTTTAAAGAAGATTAATTGCATATCCAGTGTTTGACGAAATGCATATTTCCGAAAACATTTCCTAGTTGATATGTTATATTTTGGAAGAATATTGTTTTACTTCAAAGATTTTTTCTTTCTCATTTGATAATGCTAGTTATAATAAAATCGACACACTTAAAAAAATATGTGAACATTCAATTAATGATTTATTTTTTCCTATTTGATGCATTTGTCTTGTTTTGAATTTATGTGTGCAAGATGAATCAAAATTATTATATACACATACTAAACCAATTAGGTCAGCTTTGTCTTATTTATGGGCTCATCCAAATGTAATGAAACAATGTGGCATAATTTGTAAGGCTAGTGGTATGCGACATAGAAAGTTCTCAAGAGATATTATAACTTGTTGGAACTCGACATATAAATTACTACAAGATTGATTTGAATATAGGGACTCTTTGTGTTCATTTTTTACACAACATGATGGAAATCCTAGTTTTTATCCATTTTCGAATCAATGGAATGCCTATAAGGCAATTTGTGAAATTTTAGATGTATTTAATAATGCAACTGAACAAATGTTTAGAGTTTACTATCCTATCTCTCATCTAGTTCTAGTAAATTGTTACAATATAACACTAATTTTTAATGAATATATTACTAATGAATATTTGGGTTCTTCAGTGGAAAAATGAAAGTTAAATTAGAGAAATTTTTTTATCATGTTTCTGAATTTTTCGTACTCGCTTTCATTTTAGATCCTAGATGCAAATAAGATGTGTTGATTGAAATGTTAACACTGTACTATAATGCCTTAATTCATATAAAACAATACTCTTCACCCGATCTTTCTTTGATAGTAGGTCAAGTTAGAAATTATTTGTATGAAATTTATAAAGTATATAATTTAAAATATGGTGTAAAATAAAATGAATCTTTATTACAAAAAATAAAACTAGTATTTCTAGCCGTTTTAAGTTTACAAAAGCACAACTTCTATTAGAAGAACATATCAAACACCCCAAAGGATCGTCATGTTCCAGGCATGAACTTGAGAATTTTGTTACGATTTTTTTTATTTTAGTGAAATAGCAGATGAACAAGAATTAAAAATTTTGCCGTGGTGGTCACAAAAGACACAAATTTTTCCAATTTTATCAATCATAGCAAAGGAGATCTTATGAAACATCTATTACTTAAAATATTACTAGAATTTTTTTTAAAAAAATTAAATCTCGAAATATACCTGGTTATGCATGCATGCGATAACCGCTGAAAAATACACATTTTTAAAAAAGAAATATTCAACTATCAGTAAAAACATAGCAGTTAAAAGAAATGTAACAAAACGTCAAATCCTAGATGGTATTTTAAAATAATTCACAAATGAATCCTGCAAAAATCATGCCAACCATCAGCATGTTAAAACAAGTGTATAGGAAAATATCCATGAACGCTCCTAACTCATGAACATAATGTGTGGAAAAAGTATGGTGCTCTGGTTAGCGTGCGCACATGCAACTCCGCCTACGCAGTCTTCGGCGCCTCCAATCTCCTCATCAATATGCTCACCTGCATCATTCACACCTAGTAAGTTTAAAGACTCAACACACCTGAATCGCGGTAAAAAATACATATATATAACATGCAGCAGTGAAAAGTACCGTAATTAACATACATTTCATTATCTTAAAAGCATGAACATAGCCATATCATATCAAAACAAAACATGTCAGAACATGCCTAATCACATCATCATAAACGTGTTCATTTTCTTTATTTTAATTTCGTTCATTAGTTGTGAATTTCGTATCAGCTCTCTTCGATGGATCCATCTATATATAACCATGGTACCCGGTGGTTGGGACATCAGTGACAGTTTTACCCAAGCACTGAGCCTTGGCCTTACATATTCTTACTCGTATTCGTGTTCGTATTAGTCACAACCAACTCTCATCTTTCAAAACATGTCAACATATTCATCACTTATAAAAATCATACATATGCGTAAATTTCCTTAAAATCAATCATGCAATGTATTTTTCACATATACATAAAAATTCATGATTGTTATAACATATACATTTAAAAGATGTGAAATTGTGATTAGGACGCTGCTAGGACTGCTAACTCGGCCCGGGTGAAAAATGACCATTTTGCTCTTGGAAACAGTAATTGACCATTTTACCCCTTGACCTCAAAATTTTGATCCGAAGCTAAACAAAATCCTTAAAACACCTCAAAAAATAATTATAATTGTTCCTTAGATGTAAACTAGAGCCCATGCAAGAACTTCTATAATTTGTTTTAAAACTTGGACTGGGGTCCTGGTTTTAATCTGAATTAACCCGAAACTCAACCAATTCTTTCCAAACTTAAACCACGTCTTAACCGTACCCTACCAGCCCCTAAACCACTTGGATCATACCACTTAAGACCCATGAACAGCCCCTAAAATTTGCTGGACTTTCGGTACTTTGATTTCCTACAAACCCTAATGCGTCGATCCCCCAATATTTCGATCTTAGAGCTAACCGACTCGAACCCTACATGAGCCAACGTCACCTAGGACTACGATCACACCAAGGACACCCTATTGGACCAACCCTAGCCACGCATACTGCCCATGCAAACCGTCCCACGCTATTCACCCGAAAACAAGCCAAACCTTAACCTTTCTCTGTACAAGCGCATTGACCGACCCCTACAACAAGACCAGCCGTGGTTGAGCCCTCCTAGACCACGTCTCAACCCTCTTAGGGATTTCACCGTTGCTTGGATAGGCTCTCCTACAGTCGGTTCTCATCCCCAAGCTCGATCTAGTCGCAAACCTCACAAACATAACCTAGGTTTGATCGGACCTCACCATAGTTCAACCAACCCTTGACTCCAGCACTTACATACCTTAACCCTCGACATGTTCAGCCCCCTAGCATCACGAATCGGCAGCCCCTTACACGACAACAACAAAAAAAGTGAGTTACAGGACAACAAATGCATGTTTCATGACAAAACGATGCATAGATGATTCAACTTAAAATATTCATGCATTTCTCATGCAAACACACACACACCGGCATAAAGCAATGTGAATGATGAGAAAAAAGGGATTTATGGCGTGCCTTTGTGTTTATACGCTCGACAACCTTGAGCTATACGCGTAGAACTTGCACCGGAGAGGCGAAAAATGAGCTTTCTTGAAAACCTAGGGAAATTTTTGAGTGGCTGCTGTATTTTGAATGAAAAGCTGCTGCTGGTGTGAGGGAGGGGGTGGCCGAGAGTTTAGAATACGTTTAGGGTTTGTTAATGATGTGTTTAAATCATAATAAAAGGTTTAAATGGGCCCTTAATTAAAAATAAATGGATTAAAAGAGTTTTGGGCCCATTAAGCAGTAAAATAAACCCATCAAGTCCAATAACACTCTCGAAAAATATTTCGTTTAAGCACGTTTTTGAAAATATTGTCTGAGCCCTCAAAAAGTTTTCCGACTCGCTAAAATTTGTTTACCGGTTTAAAATATGACCCAGCGAGTAAAAATACTCCACCAAGGCCCATTTTTGAAATTCTCCTCTAATCACACCATAATTTAATTAATTAAAAATAATTATTTAATAAAAATATTTTTTCTAAATGTCCACGATCTCCATTCCGCAAATGCATGAAACTTTAAATTAACCATGAACCAAACCCCATATACATGCAACAAAATAACCAAACACGTATTTTAATAAAACTCTAGATTGCATGCAGTCAGGTTAATTAGCTCGAATTTCCTAGACCTTACAATTCCTCCCTTCTTATAAAGAATTTCGTCCTCGAAATTAAAACGTACCGAAAAACTCCGGGTAGCAACTCCTCATCTCGGTCTCAGTCTACAAAGTGTTCTCCTACTCGGAATGATTCAGCCACTTGACCTTGACCATGTCGATCACCTTGTTCCGGAGTCTCCTCTCCCAACTAACCAATATTTGAGTGGGTCTTTCCTCGAAATAAAGGTTCGGCATCAGCTGAACTGGCTCATATTCAGTACATGCGAAGGGTTTGATATGTACTTCCGTAGCATAGAGACACAAAACAAGGTGATCGACCAGGTCCGGCGGTAATGCGACTCTGTAAGCTAGTGTCCTACTCTCTTTAGGATCTCGAATGGTCCTACGAATCTAGGACCGAGCTTTCCCTTCTTTCCAAATCTCATCACACCTTTCAACGCTGCAACTTTAACAAATACACGATCCGCTACTGCAAACTCAAGATCTATGTGCCTCTGATCTGCGTAATTTTTCTGTCGGCTCTGAGCGGTTTTCATCCTATCTCGGATCTTGACAAAAAACTCTGCAGTCTGATTGACACTATCATGCCCCAATTCTGCTCTTTCCCCTATCTCATCCCAATATATTGACGACCTACACTTCCTCCCGTACAATGCCTCATATGGAGTCATGTCGATAGATGTCTGGTAACTATGGTACGTGAACTCCACGGGAGGTACCTTCGGCTCCCAGCTGCCCTGGAAGTCGATCATGCAAGTTCTGAGTAGGTCCTCCAATATCTAAATCACCCTCTCAGACTGACCGTCGGTCTGCGGATGTAAAGTTGTACTGAATAAAAACTTGATACACAATGCCTGATGCAGAGTCTTTCAGAATGCAGACGTAAACCTCGGATCCCTGTCTGACATGATGGACACTGGAATCTCATGTAGTCTATCTCTCTGATATACAGCTCTGCGTACTGAGTCATGGTGAAAGTCTTCCTGATCAACTATCACCCAATTGACATTATATCCTCCAGCTGTCCTAGGTAGCCCTGTCACAAAGTTCATGGTAATGTTCTCACATTTCCACTCGGGAATAGGGAGTGGTTTTAGCTTCCCTGCAGGTCTCTAATGCTCTGTGTTGACCTGCTGACACGTCAAACACTCGGAGACGAAATGCAGAATATCTCGCTTCATGCTCGGCCACCAATAAAGAGTATGTAGATCCTTATACATCTTTTTACTCACTATATGGATGGAGTACGGGGTGCTGTGGGCCTCACTCATGATATCTGCTCTCAGGAAATCAGCGCTAGGAACCCACAATCAGTCACGATATTTGACTATGATGTCCTCAACTGTATACAACCTCAGGCCTTTAGACTCATCCCTCTGTCTCCACTTTTGTAAGTGCTCGTAAAAAGTCTACCCTGCTCGGATCCTGTCCCTCAGTTTCAACTGCACTGTCAGGGTAGAAAGACTAAGGAAATCGCCCCTGACATAAACTGCAAGCTAAAACCTATAAATCGCTGCCTGAAACGGTCTTTGTACCGAAAACTGAGAGATCGCTGCATTCTTCCTGCTCAGGGCATCTGCAACCACATTAGCCTTACCCGGATGGTAGTTAATGTCACAGTCATAATCCTTCACTAGCTCTAGAAAACTCCGTTGTCTCATGTTAAGCTCTTTATGTGTGAAGAAGTACTTCATGCTCTTGTAATCAGTGAAAATCTTGCACTTCTCTCCATATAGATAGTGTCTCCAGATCTTCAGGTCGAATACCACTGCTGCTAACTCGAGGTCATGAGTCGGATAATTCTTCTCATGGACCTTTAACTATCTAGACATGTAGGCTATAACTCTGTCATGATGCATCAGAACCATGCCCAAATCGAGCTTTGAAGCATCTATATAAAGCACAAACTCTCCTTGCCCTAATGGCATAGCTAGAACTGGTGTTGAAGTCAATGCCTGCTTCAGCCTATCAAAACTCTCCTGGCACTCTGATCCCCATATGAATTTGGCATTCTTCTTCGTCAAGACGGTCAAAGGCACCACAATAGTAGTGAAGCCCTGAATGAACTTCCGGTTGTACCCGACGAATCCCAAGAAGCTGCGGATCTCTGTCACACTCTTAGGCACTGGCCAATCTCTAACTGCATCAACCTTACTAGGATCAACCTCTACTCCATCACGGGATATGATGTGGCCCAAGAATGACACTCTGTCTATCCAGAACTCGCATTTACTAAACTTTGCATACAACTGTTTGTCTTGTAAGGTCTTCAGCACAGTCCTCAGATGCTGATTATGCTCCTCTCTGCTCTTCGAATAGATCATGATGTCGTCTATGAAAACTATGACGAACTGATTCAAATACGGTCGAAATACGCAATTCATGAGATCCATGAAGATCGTTGGCGCGTTCGTCAATCCGGAGGGCATCACCATGAACTCATAATGCCCATACCGCATCCTGAAAGACGTCTTATGCAAGTCAAACTCTCTCACCTTCAGCTGGTGGTATCATGATCGGAGATCTATCTTCGAGAATATTGATGCTCCAGAATCTTATCAATAGATCTTCAATCCTAGGAATAGGATACTTGTTCTTGACTGTGACCCGGTTCAGATCCCCGTAATCAATGCAAATCCGCATGTTGTCGTCCTTATTTTAACAAACAGTACTGATGCGCCCCATGGAGAAAAGCTCGGGCGAATGAAACCCTTATCTAGCAAATCCTATATCTGATCCTTCAGCTCTTTCATCTCTGCAGGTGCTAGACGATAGGATACCTTAGAGATCGGCACTGTACATGGCATAAGCTCGATAGAAAAGTACACCTCTCTGGCTGCCTCTCCTCCGGCTTAGGAGCCCCTGGTTCCTATGGTGTCCTCTGCAATCCGGGCCTCTGGAACTGACCCTGGCTCTTCTGCTGCCCCTGATATCTCGAGGGCCCGGTGGACTTCCTCTTCTGTGGCTGCGAGATAGACTGGGTCTGATGCCTCTTCCGCTGCATCTCGACGTCAATATCCCTGAGGGCTTGTTCCGCCTGAAAAGCACAAGTGGTGGCCTCATCATAACTCACCGTCTCATGAGCATAACATCCCGACGCAAAGTGGGTCTGAGGACATCCATGAAGTTCCTCAGCTTCTGAGCGGCATCCCTCGCAATTAGGGGCACCAAATGACAGCCTCTATCAATCTTCCTGATAAACTCTTCAATAGACAAGTCCCCCTATCGGAGACTCGTAAACTCTCACGTCAGGCATCCCCTGACCTCAGCTGGAAAAAATTTGTCGTAGAATACATGCTTGAATTGATCCAAGGTGAGGATAGCCAAGTTCACCTCGTGCGCTGCTCCCTCCCACCAAAGGGATGCATCGTCCCTCAGCATGTACGCGGTGCATCTGACCCGATCTTTGTCTCTCATGTCTAAATACTAAAAATGAAGCTCTAGAGACCGGATACAACCCTCTGCTAAGAACGGATCAGTAGTACCCCCGAACTCCTTCGAGTTGAGCTGTCTGAACTGCTCATAAATGTCCATCTGGGTCCTCGAAGCCTACTATGCCTGCTCCATCTGTCTAGCAATACCCTCAAGGACTCGCGTATATAGCTGGGTCTCCTGGCGGTGGTGGTGGTGGTGGAAGGCCTCTATCGCCTCCCGAAGTATCATACTGTCTATCGGTGCTGGGGGCGTGTCTGGAAGGCATGATATATTAATACAGTCCAAATTTTAAATGTAACACATCTTTAGGGATGTAAATGAGCCGAGCCGAGCCGAACAGTATCAGGCTCGGGCTCCGCTCGTTCAACTATTTTCTCGGCTCGAGCTCGTTACGAGCTTTTGGTTTCAAGCTCGGGCTCGGCTCGTTCGGAAGTTATGAAGCTCGGGCTCGGTTCGAGCTCGGCTCGAACATTTAGCGACGGCTTTTTGAAACTTAATTAGCGATGGTAATGTTCAGTATAGTTTATTTTCCTTTGTTAATCTGCGCGGTTCATCTTATTACTTCAGCATGAAATTATTTTTCTTATTTTTTTACTTCGACAACATTGATATACCGAAGTAAAATATAATAAAAAAATATAGTGAAGCCCGTGTTTTTAAACATCCTAAGTAAAATATATTATTTTACTTCGCTTGTGTTATTACTGAAGTTATTGGTAATGTATTACTTCGTAATTTATTATTGCCGAAGTAAAGCCTGTCGAAATAAAATCCGATTTTTCTACTAGTGATTATTGCCATAACATTCACATTTTTAATATAACTAGGTAAAGATACGTGCGACGCACGTGAAAATACATTTCTATTATCAATAATTGTTTTTAAAGAAATTAGATCAGAAGAGATTAATTTACAAAAAATTATATATTAATGATTTCATGCTATATTAGTCGATAGAAATGAGTAATGCTATGTGCAACCAAATTTGTACAATAATTCTTACAATTCAAAAATATCAATAGAAATTTCATTTATCAAAATCTCATGATAAATTAAATATAAAATCTCATTAGATAATAACAAAATCTCACGTAATAATTGTTGTAAATATCGCAGTACTATATATTAGTTGTACCTTTAGCATTATCCGTAGGAAATTCAATGTAATATAATTTATACTATATGTATTATAAAATGATTGCAAAAGATATTTGTTTAAAAAATTTTATGTGTTATAAATCTAAGGTTATTCTTGATTGGAAGGATTTCAAATCCATGGATTTCAATACATTCAAATATATTTTTGTTATTTAGAGATGTAACATCATAAACTTCAAATCCACTTATTTCATGTTTATATAGTAGTATTTCATGTTAGTTATGATATTGTTCAAGTCCACCAAATAATAATGTTATTTGAAATTTATTCTACTTTATATAAATAATAATATGTAAATGAGTAATGTGTAGATTCAAAATTTGATATATTGTTTCATTGTTAACAATAAAATTATAATTCTAATCCATAAATTTGAAATCAATTTATCCAAGCGCAATCTAAATAAATTAATAATTGTCGAAAAACATATTAGTAATAAATATTATAATTTTGTATAAATTAGACATTGGAGAAAAATATAATATAAAATTGATATCACAATAGGTATTAAAACTAAATTTGAGAGAAGAAAAAAATATAATACATAACGTTGACCACTTATTTTATCACGTGTTATTGATTTATGAAAAATAAAAATATAATATACATAATATATTCTAAACATTAAATTAAATTATTGCGTCAAATTTTTTCTTCTTTTATATTTTCAATTTATATTGCTTTCACGATTTTTTTTGTCATCAATTTTTCTTCTCTTTGAAAAACAATATTCTCGCCATCTTCATTAGCAAATCTTATGAGAAGAAATGTATATTCTTCTCTATTTGATGCCTCTACAAATCTCCACACAATTAAGTGTTTTGTAGAAAAAAAATTTGTTTCATCAAGCAAATAAAATCAAAGAATTTTGTTATTTCAGTATTCTACAAATTATATTTATTTTTTGTAAATATTTTAACTTAATCTACAAGCAAATAAAATCAATGAATTTTGGTTATTCTATCTTCTAGACAACTGACAAAATATGATTTAATTATATTTATCAAAAAGTGTTCAACTCTTTAATGATATAACATATTTATGCAATATGTTATTTAAATACAAAAATTCAAAATTAAGATAACATAATTTTTTTTTATATTTCATACTATATTATTGGAAGTATTAAATTTGTATATATTAATTTTTTTTCTGAGAAACTTCTTGCATATATAACTCATTCAAAAGATTATAGATTTACAAAATAAAACAAATCATATTCAATTTAATATTTTGTGAAAAATATATGTTCACTTCATCTACAAGCAAATAAAAACAAATAACTTTGACCTTAATTCACACTTTTATAATATGTATAGATTTTTAATTTTTAATTTATTATTATTTATCATACATAATTATTTTAATATTATAACTCATTAATTATCTCAAATTCGAGCTCACGATCTACCTAAACGAGCCGAGCTCGAACCCGAGCTCGTGAACCACTTAAACGAGCCGAGCTCGAGCTCACGAGCCAGCTAAACGAGCCGAGCTCAATTTTGAGCTCACGAACCTATTATCGAACATGTTCACGAGCTAACGAGCCGAACATCATTAATCTCAACCTCGGCTCAACAAAATTGTCGAGCCCAAAATAAGGCTCGGGCTCGGCTCGATAAGCTTAACGAACGAGCCCGAACGAGCTTTTTAACGAGCCGAGATCCGAAAAACTCGCGAACAGCTCGGCTCATTTACATCCCTACACATCTTGCAATTTAATCCAGCTTTCAAAACATTCAATGCTTAAATCATGTAAGAAGCTAAACATGTATTGTAAATCGTTGAAAAACATGTATAATGTAAACATGCATGTAATAGCATTAAACCATTCAAAACATTTAAAAACATACAAACTTACAGACTTGAGGATTGATGACTAAGCCGCAGAAGCTGGTGGTGGCACAACCCTATACAATATCCTTGCTATGATACCAACTGAAATTTTTACTACTTAAAATATTACTAGAATTTTTCTTTTTAAAAGTTAGATCTCGAAATATACCTTTTTATGCATGCATGCGATAATCGCTAAAAATTACACATTTTTAAAATAGAGGTTTTCAACTATGAGTAAAAACACTGCATAAAAGAAATGTGACAAAACGTCAAACCTTAGACTCTCGTTTAAAATAATTCACAAATGAATCCAGAAAAAATCCTGACAACCATCTACATGTAAAAACGAATGTATAGGAAAATATCCATGAACGCTCCTAATCATGAACATAATGTGCGGAAAAGCATGGTCCTCGGGTTATCGTGCACATATCCAACTCCGCCTACTCAGTTCTCGGCGCCTCCAATCTCTTCATCAATATGCTCACCTGCATCATTCACACCTAGTGAGTCTAAAGACTCAACACACATGAATCGTTATAACAAGTACATATAAATAACATGAAACAATGAAAAGTAATGTAATTAACATACATTTCATGATATTAAATAATTAAAAGCATGAACGTAACCATATCGTATCAAAACATAACGTGCCAAAACATGTCTTATCATATATCATCATATTGTTAGAGTAGGTGTCCGTCGAGCTAAGTGTTGGCCGAGAGTTCATGTTTAAACTCTATGTATAAAAAATCTTTATTTTAATAATATATGAAATTATTATTTTGGCACTTCTTTATCTGTATGCCCATGCTAGTTGAATAGATAAAGTACTTGAATATACAAATAGTAGAAAAAATATGAGATGCTCATATGATGAGTATCATGAAACTCATATTTGCAATACTGTATATTTTAAACAGTTCCTGGTCGATTCAGCCGCCGTTAAGAAGGATATACGCCGCTCGAGTTCGAGACTAGTATCTGCAATGTGAGTACCATGTTTCATTGGTAGGGGACATTGTGATGTCCGATCATGCAGATAGGTGCTCCTGGAGAGTGCACTGAACAACCCTTCATTAAGGACTTTCCAAATGGTTCTCACTTATCGAGTGGAAACGTCTTAGTTTATGGTTTTACACCATTAGTTCTTATGACCCGAGACAACATTGAGACTCTATGTGCTAGCATTACACTTTGACTTGTTTACCGACTCTCATGGGGTCATCAGGTGGCAAGGTTGGGTGTTATGTCGAAACATATAGGAGTCGATGCATTGTAGTCGGGGATTTGCCGCTTACCTTCGGGTATGGATATCCTATGTGATCTCATGTGAATGTAGTTTTAAATCTCTGATCAGAGTATGGTGGTAATTAAGAAATGGGTTTCTTAGGTTACACCATCGATGCAACTACGACATGACACATAGTATCGATTCATTGACAACTCTCGATATACCAATGGTTGTCGAATCGGTCGAGATATATGAGATGAAGGGACCGTACTGTACGTTAACCATAATAGAATGGTTCTTGCCGGCGCTATCATTTGATACCTAGGGAATCATGTAAGCGATGCTGCTAGGCATTTAACATGATTGGTTGGGTACTATCAGACTTGAGTTCTGACGTTCTTGTCATCAAGGAGTTGATAAGTAAGAATAGAGTAATTGGGGTATGCTCAAATAAAAACATGTTTAGTCCGAATCAAATGGAGATGTGAACCCACGGCTAGTTGTATCAATGAACCATTGAGGGCCACACAAGTACTAGCTTTCTAGATCCCGTTGAGAAGTAAAATAGTTCAATGTGTTGAACGGCTTATAAAAGAGTTTATAAGCGTAAGGAAAAATAGAAGTATGACTTCTATGAGGGAAATGTAACTTTTAATTTGTGGAAATGTTCCTAAATTAAAAGTTGGCCAAACAAATAATGTATTTGAAAATTGTGATTTTCATAAACATTATTATGTACAAAATTAAATTAATTCAAGTGTTGAATTAATTTAACACTAATGGACCTAGTAGAGTCCAAATAATTAAATTAACTGTTGAATTAATTAAATCATATTGGGTCTTGTAGAGCCCAATAGTAAAATAATTATTCAACTAATGGCTTGAGTAAATTCAAGTAATGTTTAATTAGTCTCAAATTTATTTGAGATAATTAAATTAAGTCCATGAGTTTTTTAATTGTTAAAAACCAAATAAAATTGCATGCATGGGAGGTGAAGAGTTGGAGATTACTTTTTCAATCTCCAAGGCTTGGCATGCTAAAAGTGGTCTTAGCTTTTTACACAACCAAGGCAACTCATTCTCCCCTTCACTCTCCCTCACTTGGCCGAAATTTGTATCACAATTTCTCTCCAATTTTTCTCTTCATTTTGGTTGAGGAATTCTTACACTTCTCAAAGAAAAATCTTTTTATTTTTCTAGTGCAAAATAAGAAGGGTTCTAGCTTGTTGGTGGTGGGCTTGATTGGAAGAAAGAAGTCCAAAATCTAGGTGAAGCTTGTAGATTGTCTTGCCTTTGAAGAGCCAAGTTGTTTACAACTTGGTTGGAGCCAACATCAATCTCAAGAGATTGATAGGTAAAATTTTCTGAACACCCTATGTGGGGACCCGGACGCTAATCATGTTCTTAATCATTATTGTGACAATTACTCAATTATAATAAACAGGGTCTAAATTAATTTCTTTTTAAATACAGTATTAAATGCGGAACGTAATGGAATTCATTCTAATATACATGTCAGTATTAAAAGTACAAGTCTTGTACTAGATACTATCATTCAAACTAAGGTTTAACAACTACATATCAAGTGTTCCAAACCATATCTCTAATCAAAGTCCGTAGTCTCCACTCTAATCACGATCTCTCTTCATCTCCTTGACCCCGAACCTGTCCCACCTGTTGTCATGCACACATACAAACACAACAACAGCCGGATAACTCCGGTGAGAAATATATCCCAGTATAAATCAACAAAACATGCAATCATATAAACAATGTAAAAGCATGTAACATATATTAGTAACATGTATCAAAATCGGAAACATAATCAATATAAAATCATTAATCAAACTCGTGACTCCACGTCTCAGACTAGACTCAATCCTAGTCTAGGGATCCTGGTTTCCAGACATTGGTATTCCTATATCGAACATCAGTAATAGAAGAAAATCCAATTACTTCCACTTCGATATAACCAAACATCCGGTGTCTTGACCTATCCGTCACATACCTTTGCACTTTCGCAAAATCACTGTCTTGTGACAACGTGCAATGTGCCAGTGACGATTCCATCACTATCGGCACTGATTTCACAAGATCACTCGATTAATATCTGCTTTCTATATATTCATAGAACAAGCATATCAAATCAAATCAATGAACACAATAATAATAAGTATGTGATTTAGGGAAACTCAAGTATTTCATACTCGAGTCGTTCTCTCGGTACCACATTGACTTATACCTTTGTCTTCTCGATCTGACGAAGTCGAAGTCTCGAAGTCAAATCTGTCCATATCAAATCTGAAATGACAATATCGAATAGACTGTGTCAATATACAACTCAATTCAAGACTTGCTCTGATCAATACTCACATCAAGACATAATCTGATCAATATCAACGATACTACGATACAATCTCAATCAATAATGAATCTGATTAATATCAATCTACTGATGTTTCGACGGCATAACAATACAATCTCAATAACCCCGTCAATCTCAACATCACAGATATAATACCACAAATCATAATCGATATCAATACAAATCATAATCTTCAATAATAACAGGTCCTAGTCTCAAATTTGTACAATCTCGCAATAACGACAATACAATATCAGTATATACGAATCAACAACTCATCTGATCCGAATCTGAATAATATCAATATACCCAGCAATACAGTATCAATCAAATATCAATCCCAACACCTCATAATCGATAACAACATAATTCTGATATCAAATCGGTATAATCACAATCAATTCAACTCTGAAAATTCATAATAATTTCATACGGTATCTGCTCTTCGATTCGGTTTCGATTATACAATGTCTGATATCGCAAGAAGAACATATATGGATCATATCTGATTGTGGCAGTATCATAATTTCAAATCATATCAAAACTTAATAAAACTTACGTCCAGTTGAAGCCTGCGTCGATAAGAACACAGTACTGAAGTCGGATTGAAAATCAGACGGATGGATCGAAATCTAAAGGCGTAAGAATTTCTGGAAGATTTCTCGTGCTTCCTTTCTTCGTTGCTTGATCAATTCTGAAGGATTACATACAATATATATATATCCTAATGCATGGCCAAGATACGTGGCACACTTTTCATTCATCTCAATTGGCGCTCGGGCGGACAAGAATTTCCGCTCTTGCGCAGAATGTTCGGCCCTCTCATTTTATACAATCACGCTCGGGCGGTCAAAATCTTCCGCCCGAGCACGGGGTGCTCGGGTTTCTGACATTCTTCAATGGCGCTCGGGCGGTCAAAAACTTCCGCCCGGGCGCCAAGCCTTCGGTCCAAAATTGTACATTTTCATATGCCTTGCCCAATTTGGTCTCGGAATGGCCCGGCTATAATTACATCAGTTCATAATCAATAAATCATATCAGATTACAATAATCAAATTTTTCGGGCATTACATTTCCTCCCCCCTAAGATCCGATTTCGTCCACGAAATCACATGCAATCAAATCATATATCAACGCAGATACCAAAAGAGTTATATACAGAAGCCTACGGAAAACTCACCTCAATAAAACAATTCTAGAATTTCTGTCTCATCTCGGATTCTGTCTTCCAAATAGTTTCTTCGATATTCTAACCACTCTATTGCACTTTCAACAGCAGAATAGTCTTCATTCAAAATATCTTTCTTTTACTGATTCTGATTTCACTTTGGAATAATAATTCAAGAAATATAATATCATAATATAACTCGAATTAACTCTGATAAAATCAATCTCAAAATACTGGCTATACAACATCCGTATACACCAATCTACAGCTCATAACAAATCAACATCAACAGCTGTTATCAAATCTATTTAATTCCAGTTAATTCAATATTCAATCTTCTGCCTTAAATATCAACGTCGTCTTCTGTCGTTGCCATATTTAGTCTGTCTATTCTGAGCTATCTTCATTTCTTCTAAATCATCTTCACTTTTCAGTCACATCTCTAATCATATCAGGTCCAGCCTCAGGAACCTTAGACATTTTATTCTAATAAAGAAGGGAATCTACACTTCTTGTCGTATAATCCTTCAACGATATTATTTCAGTACTTGTAGCGCCCTTACCGAGCCACTACTAAAGAAAGTAATAAACTTGCAACATTAAACTTAATAACAACCATTAAACAACAGAAATCAAATATTTAATCATCTTACAACCCAAACGAAAACAAAACAATAACAGCAGTCTTAAACATTAATACAACCATGACAAAAACATAATTCTGAACAAGAAAACGATAAACCACATAAAACCTCCACTGGATCACCACCGAAAACCCAATTGCTCTAGCCACTGCCCTGCTAGTCCGAAGCGTCGAACCTAAGACTTGCCCCGTGGAATGGGGTGCCCAAGATGAAAACAAGGACGTGAGAGACAATCGTTCAATACGAGAATGTACGCGTATACAAACTAATATCATGCATGTGAAATGCAATATGCTCGGATATCAAGGATCAAGTCAAGAATCTCATGCTCAGTCTAGAGGCGCCTGAGTGTGTAGTCTCTGATCTGCCCTAGGCATTTTTTGGCTCCCACACTCATCATCAAGACGTGGACTTGCAATGTCCAGGTCATAAGAGCCCGTGGGTCCCGTAAAACACTGTAACTCTTGATGCCCCGTCGTCCACAATACAGAATAGAGCTGAGCGGTCCCAACAAACGAGGTATATCTCAAAAGATATCAGGCTCAACATGATATGTCATGCATAATATGCCAAAGCAGTAAAACATGTATCATGCAACAGATAAATATGCAGCATATAAGTGTGTATACTACGCTTGGATATCTCGGTCAGTACATAACGTACCTCACTAAAACAATATGACAGAAAGCTCTGAACCTAGACAATACCAACATAATGAAATCACTAACAAACCAGATCAAACATGCTACAAGTTCTCCCTAATGATCCTTAAATCACTATCTAAGAATTTAGGATTATACTTGCGTACGTCTTCAGCCCGCTGATGATGTCTCGATCTCTGTTCACCGACCTTCCTCGAGTCGACACTAGCTCCGGAACTTCCCGACACCAAAGTGCCCTAGAAACTGACTAGAAACTATGGTATAACTAGAACTCTCTCTGAAGAATGCGGTGAAGGAAACAAAATAATCGACTTCCATTTAAAGGCCGCATCCGCACTATTTCAGAAAATCCGAACCAATCTTATCTGCCACGTATCAGAATCTCATTGGTCTAGTTGGATTTCTCGAGATAATGTAATCCGAAGTAGGTCGGGTTATCCATTTAAAACTCGGTAGATACCAACAGCTTAATCCCGGATTATCAATTCCTTAATAATACTTAATTAACAACTCATTAATTATGTCTTAACTAATACTTCATTCAAAACAAATATTCGGGTCATTACAGTACTTGTTTAATAACATTTTTTGTACGATAATTCTCATAATGACAACGAATCTTGTCAGCTAGTGTTAAAATCAAGCACTACAGCTCTAATCATATCTCCCAATATCTGGATAATCCACTCTGATTGTCCGTCAGTTGGTAAATAATATGCAGTACTCAGATATAACTTCATACCCAATTCTTGTTGTACACTCTGCCAAACGTGCAAAGTCAACCAAAATCACGGTCTAAAATATTCAACTCTCGACACTCCGTGTAATCTGATCATTTTTCTGACAGAAATCTCAGTAATCTAATCATATCTGTACGTCTTCATGTACGAACTAGTACTCGCAGACTGAGTCAGTTCGTCACTCCTAACTCAATCAATGCTCAATTCCTGAGAGGAATATGATAGCCTCATCACGATATCCCTGGAAATGTAATACCATTTCCATTCAGGAATTGATAAGCTATATAACCAATCTCCTGGTTTCTTTCTTCCTGTCTTCATATATCGGCAATTCAGACGTTTCAGTACAAACTCAACCATATCTAATCTCATCTGTTTCAATTAAAACTATCTTTTCAATCATCAGAATAAATATTGCATTAATTATTGTGCACTTCAGACAATACCTGTCGTTTCAGATCTGCAATACTCGGCACACAAACGGTTATTAACATATAACACACTGTCACAAACATGTTATTCTGATCGATGCCCTGCTCTGATGTCGATATCGAGTTATGAACATTCTGGTAAACTTTCTGAACTGCTTTACTTCTCAAAATCAGTTCTGGTTCAGATTGCACAATATAAATTCTCCCATGTTTACTATCTGTTTCAAACACGGATTCATATATGTTTCAAACCCGGATTCAGAACAACAACAATATTCAATCAGATTCAAAACATTACTCATCGTTACTGATCTGCTAAACTCAAAAAACTGTAATTCCTGACAATGCTATCGGTTTTAGCCAACTGATCACAACTTCAACTGTGCTAAGAGCAACCGGTATACTATCTTCAGACCTAATGTGTTCCGAATACAATCTGTCTCGGCCAAGATTCACATTTTAACAGTTTCTGTATACACTGTTTCAATTCTCAGAATATGCAATCAAATTTTCAAATGTTTGATCTGATCAGTCATATGCTTAAAATATATCATAATATCACATATAAGACGAGCATAGAATAATCAAAATAATTCTGAACACATGGTTCATCAATCCACAAACATAGCTAGAGCATCCCAAATAGTAACACTCAATCAGATGTAACTCTCATGCAGAAATCTTCTAACTGGTCTTTCAAGTCTTTCAATTCAATCAATATCATTTTGTACGAAGTTCTAAAGTGAGAACAGTACCTGGTATCAAATCAAGACTGAAATCAATTTCTTGGACTGAAAGCAAGTTCGGAGTCTCATCTGTGGAAAATATCAGCAACTCTCATTCCACTGATAAATCATCTGATAGTAAGCTCGGTTTCAGTAATTGAACTGAATACATAAGGAATTCATTTGTTCCTTTCGATAATCATCGAATCATAAACATTACAGATATCAAGAAAATTATAGATCTAGAATCCTTACCGTACCATGTTCATTCTTCGGCCATTTCAGGTCCGAATCTTACCATTTCCTGGAAATAATCTGCGATAGCTCTGTACTTGGCCAACACATCAATATCAATAATGCGGTCAGAGTCAAATGACACCAATTACTATATCATCTAACTCAATCTCATATATGTCATACTGTAGCATACAAGATCCAACAGATGTCATTGATACAAAACCTCTCCCCAACAGAAAAGAGATCAATACTACAGCATATAATAACTCAATACTCAAAGCATATATTAATGCAATTCATTCAAAAATCATATACAGGATGTACTAATATTTCTCAATATATATGTACACAGAATAATCATAAAAGATCAATTACCTGCCACTATATCATCAAGTGCATCCTGGGTCTGCTCCTCGGGTACTACAACCACTCTGGCTTCCTGCTGACCCTGGTTGGGACTGAGTAGAGGGTGGTTGGAAAGAGCGAACAACAGAAGATGATCTATCGATCTGAGTCACTGATCCAGATGACTCTGCTCCCTGGAATCTTCGGGAACCTCTCTGTGGACAAACTCTAGCAAAGTGTCCTTGCTGTTTGCAAATGTTGCAACTACCATACACTCCTTGGCATTGCTCTGTGATATGTCTTCCTCCACAGGTTCTACAATAGACCCCGGTATAGCTCGGGCAAAAACTACTGGAGCTAGATGAACCAGTCCCTAACTTCTTGAACTGCTTCTTTCGAGCTTTCAACTGTTCTTTCTTCCCAATACTACTACTACCAACCTCCAATTTCGAAGGGATTGCAGGAATTGGACTGGAGATGATTGTTTTTTCTGGGATTGGATCACATACAGCCTTTCTCGTTGTCGAATCAAACTTGCCTCGGCTCTCTTTGCTCTATTCAAGGCGTCAGAAAAAGTATAGGGTCGCTCCATATTTACCAATGCAAGTATTCCATGATTCAATCCATTAATAAACTGATCAGTTACAACTTCATCATTTCCAGCCACGTGAGGTGCAAAACGTAGCAAATTAGAGAAATTAGCCATATATTCTTCAATGTTTAGCTGGACCTATTTCAAATTTTCAAACTCTGCCCTCTTGTCCTCTCGGTACGAACCTGGGAAAAACCTTTTATAGAATTCGACTTTAAAGATTTTCCACGTAATCAGTGTACCATGCTGTTCTAGGGCTTCTTTGGTTGCGATCCACCAACTCTTCGCGACTTCTCGTAACTGGTGCCCAATCAGTTTAACTCTCCGTTCATCTGGGTAATCGAGTGAATCAAATAACATCTCGATATCGTCGAGCCAACAATCACAATCACTCGTCGTCTCAATGCCCCTCAGAATCGGCGATTGAAATGAATGAAACCTCATCAGCTGTGTTTCCATCAGAGTTTCTGACATATCCATCTGGTCGGTCAAAGTATTTCCTCGTTCTGGAATTCTTCGACGAGGGATATCTGATGATCACAAGAGTCAGCAATCATATGAGACAAATCCGTCTCAGTCCCTTTCTGATCAGCTTACCTCTGATCAAGAATTGGTTCTGATTCATCCTCAAATAATACACATTACCAAATCAACTCAGATATTCAGGTAATATGTATCTTTCAAAACAGTAAACACATATTGCAACATTAACATATACAATGTAATTCAACATTATAATAAATCACATGCTAGCAATCACATGCAAGGAAAGAAAACTCATTCTACCCCGCTCACTAACTTCTATCTCAATCTCAAGAACCTAAAGTTCTAGACCTATTGCTCTGATACCACATGTTGTAGGGACCCGGACGCTAATTATGTTCTTAATCATTATTGGGACAATTACTCAATTATAATAAACAGGGTCTAAATTTTTTTTAAAATACAGTATTAAATGCGGAACGTAATGAAATTCATTCTAATATACATGTCAGTATTAAAAGTACAAGTATTGTACTAGATACTGTCATTCAAACTAAGGTTTAACAACTACATATCAAGTGTTCCAAACCATATCTCTAATCAAAGTCCGTAGTCTCCACTCTAATCACGATCTCTCTTCATCTCCTTGACCCCGAACCTGTCCCACCTGTTGTCATGCACACATACAAACACAACAACAGCCGGATAACTCCGGTGAGAAATATATCCCAGTATAAATCAACGAAACATGCAATCATATAAACAATGTAAAAGCATGTAACATATATTACTAACACGTATCAAAATCGGAAACATAATCAATATAAAATCATTAATCAAACTCGTGACTCCACGTCTCAGACTAGACTCAATCCTAGTCTAGGGATCCTGGTTTCCAGACGTTGGTATTCCTATATCGAACATCAGTAATAGAAGAAAATCCAATTCTATCCACTTCGATATAACCAAACATCCGGTGTCTTGACCTATCCGTCACATACCTTTGCACTTTCGCAAAATCACTGTCTTGTGACAACGTGCAATGTGCCAGTGACGATTCCATCACTATCGGCACTGATTTCACAAGATCACTCGATTAATATCTGCTTTCTATATATTCATAGAACAAGCATATCAAATCAAATCAATGAACACAATAATAATAAGTATGTGATTTAGGGAAACTCAAGTATTTCATACTCGAGTCGTTCTCTCGGTACCACATTGACTTATACCTTTGTCTTCTCGATCTGACGAAGTCGAAGTCTCGAAGTCAAATCTGTCCATATCAAATCTGAAATGACAATATCGAATAGACTGTGTCAATATACAACTCAATTCAAGACTTGCTCTGATCAATACTCACATCAAGACATAATCTGATCAATATCAACGATACTATGATACAATCTCAATCAATAATGAATCTGATTAATATCAATCTACTGATGTTTCGACGGCATAACAATACAATCTCAATAACCCCGTCAATCTCAACATCACAGATATAATACCACAAATCATAATCGATATCAATACAAATCATAATCTTCAATAATAACAGGTCCTAGTCTCAAATTTGTACAATCTGAAAGGGAATGATTTAGGGAGACCGAAAGCACAACGGAAGCACAATTTTATTTTAAAATTTCGGCCCCCTTGCATCTTGTGTAGCAAAATACAACAAACACCAAAAACATGTCATACATAGGGTGTTTGAGAGATATACCTATCAACCTCTTGAGGTTGATGTATGGCTCCAACTTTGTTGTCAAACAACAAAGCTCTTGAAAGGAATGGCAATCTACAAGCTTCCTCCTCCTTGAGTCTTTCCTTCAAATTAGGTCCACCACCAACTAGGTAGATCCCCTCATATTTTGCACTAGAAAAATATGAGGATTTTTCAAAGAGAAGTGAAGTGTTCCTCAACAAATTGAAGAACAAAATTTTGGAGAAAAATGGGAGAGAATGGTGATGGAGAATTCGGCCAAGAGGGAGAGAATGGAATGGGGGGGAGACTAGCCTTGGTTGTTGAAAAAGGTAGAATCACTTTTTGCATGCCATGCTTTGAAAACACAAAAAGTAGTCTCCCAACCCTTCACCTCCCATGCATGCATATTATATGGTTTTTAATCAAATTAAAAACCTTGGACTAAATTTAATTATCTCAAACATATTTGAGACTAATTAAACATTACTTGAATTTACCCAAGTCCCACTAGTTAAATAATTATTTTAATTGAGCTCTACAAGACTCAATATAATTTAATTAATTCAACACTTGAATTAATTTAATTATTTGGACTCTACTAGGTCCACTAGTGTTTAATTAATTCAACACTTGAATTAATTTAATTTAGTCCATAATAATGTTTATGAAAATCACAATTTTCAATTACATTATTCACTTGGCCAATTTTAATTTAGGAACACTTCCTTAAATTAAAATTTACATTTATCTCATAGAAGTCATACTTCTATTTTTCTTTACACTTATAAACTCATTTATAAGTCGTTCAACACATTGAACTATTTTCTCCTTTATAGAAGTCATACTTCTAATTTTCCTTACGCTTATAAACTCCTTTATAAGCCGTTCAACACATTGAACTATTTTTACTTCTCAACGGGATCTAGAAAGCTAGTACTTGTGTGGCCCTCAATGGTTCATTGATACAACTAGCCGTGGGTTCACATCTCTATGTGATTCGGACTAAACATGTCCTTATATGAGCATACCCCAATTGCTCCATTCTTATTTATCAACACCTTGATAATAAGAACGTCAGAACTCAAGTCTGAAAGTACCCAACCAATCATGTTAAACGCCTAGCAGCATCGCTTACATGATTCCCTAGGTATCAAATGATAGTGCCTGCAAGAACCATTCAATTATGGTTAGCGTACAGTACGGTCCCTTCAACTCATATATCCCGATCGATTCGACAACCATTGGTTTATCGAGAGTTGTCAATGAATCGATACTATGTGTCATGTCGTAGTTGCATCGATGGTGTAATCTATGAAACACCTTTCATAATTACAACCATACTCTGGCCAGAGATTTCGATCTACATACACATGATAACACATAGGATATACATACCCGAAGGTAAGCGGTGAATCCCCGACTACAATGCATCGACTCCTATGTGTTTCGACAGAACACCCAACCTTGCCACCTGATGACCCCATAAGAGTCGGTAAACAAGTCAAAGTGTAATTCTAGCACATAGAGTCTCAATGTTGTCCCGGGTCATAAGGACTAATTCTGTACAACCATAAACCAGGACTTTTCCACTCGATAAGTGAGAACCACTTGGAAAGTCCTTTTATGGAGGGTTGTTCAGTGCACTCTGCAAGGAGCACCTATCTGCATGTTCGGACATCACAATGTCCCCTACCAATGAAACATGGTACTCACATCGCAGATACTAGTCTCTAACTCGAGCGGCCTATATCCTTCTTAGTGGCGGTTGAATCGACTAGGAACCGTTTAGAATATACAGTATTACAAATATGAGTTTCATGATACTCATCATATGAGCATCTCATATTCTTTCTACTATTTGTATATTCAAGGGCTTTATCTATGCAACTAGCATGGGTATACAGATAAAGATTTGCCAAAATAATAATTTCAAATATTATTAAAATAAAGATTGCTTATACATAGAGTTTCATTGTGAACACTCGGCCAACACTTGGCTCGACGGGCACCTACTCTAACAATCTCCCACTTGCACTAGAGCCAACTACCCATATGCTTAAAACCCATTGATTCGCGATGCTTGTCGAATAATGGTCCAGGTAAAGGCCTAATTAGTGGATCAACAACATAATCTGCGGAGCCGACTTTGTCAATAGACACTTCTCTTCTTTCCACAATCTCTCCGAGGATGTTGGTACTTTCTCAATACTAGTTTGGATTTCTGAGGAGACCTTGGCTCCTTTGCTTGAGCTAAAGCTCCCGTGTTGTCACACAACACCGGGACAGGAGCAACTCCATTAGGAATGACGCCCAACTCTTGGACGAAATTCCTTATCCAAACAGCCTCCCTTGTTGCATCCGATGCAGCAATGTATTCGGCCTCTGTGCTGGAATCCGCAGTATTGTCTTTCTTGGAACTCTTCCAAGAGACAGCAGCACCATAGAGCATGAATACAAAACCAGAGGTTGACTTCGAGTCATCGATATCGCTTTGGAAGCTAGAGTCGGTATAGCTTTCCAATTTTAGTTCTCCACCCCATAGACCAAGAACAATTTATTGGTCCTTCTCAACTACTTGAGGATGTCTTTCACAGCTTTCCAGTGTAGAAGACCAGGGTTCGATTGATATCTACTCACTACACTTAGTGCGAAAGCCACGTCAAGACGTGTAGATATCATCCCATACATAATGCTACCAATTGCCGAAGCATACGGAATGCGTGTCATCGCCACTATCTCTGCATCAGTCTTGGGAGACAGACTTGGATAGGGACACGCCATGACACATTGGTAGATGTCCTCCCTTGGACTCATCCATCGAGAACGGCTTCACGATGGTATCAATGTATGTGGACTGGGTGAGCCCAAGCAATCTTCTCGATCTATCTCAATAGATCTGTATTCACAATACAAAAGATGCTTCACCCAAGTCGTGCATCGAGAACTTACTCGCTACCCATATATTAGTTGATTGCAACATTCCTACATCATTCCCAATGAGTAGAATGTCATCAACATACAACACCAGGAATGACACAACACTCCCACTGACCTTCTTATACATACACGGTTCCTCAAGATTCTTAGTAAAACCAAACTCTTTGGTCGTACTATCGAATCTGAGATTCCAACTCCTAGATGCCTGCTTTAGATCATAAATAGATCTCTGAAGTTTGCATACCATATGCTCACTTCCGATAGATGTAAACCCTTCAGGTTAAGACATCTAAATAACTTTCTTAAAATCCCCATTAAGAAAGTCTGTCTTGACATCCATCTGCCATATCTCATAGTCATACCATGCAGCTATGGCTAGCAAAATCCTTATGGACTTGAACATTGCGACTGGGAAAAGGTTTCCTCAAAGTCAACTCCTTGTCTTTGAGTATATCCTTTTGCCACCAATCACACCTTGAAGGTCAATATCTTCCCATCCGTCCCAAGTCCCTATGGGAACAATTCCCTCAGGTGGATCCACAAGATCCTACACTTGGTTTGAATGCATGGAATTCAACTCAGATTCCATTGCTTCAAGTCACTTGGATGAATCGGCATCAGATAACGCTTCCTTGAAGGTCCTTGGATCACATCCATGGTTAGGCTCATCATGGCCCTTTTCAAGAAGCAGACCATACCTCCTAGGTGGTCTCGAGACTCTCTCGGATCTTCTAGGAGCTTGTATCTCCTCTCTTGGCTCTTCGGGTGTGGGTTCTACAATTGTGGGTGTCTCTCGAACCTCTTCGAGTTCTATCATCTCCCCTTTTCTATCCAATAGAAATTCCTTTTTCCAAAAGGGTCGCATTCCTAGAAACAAACACTTTTGTTTCTTGGGGATGATAGAAGTAGTATCCAATCGAATTCATTGAATGTCCCACAAAGTAATATAAAATGGATCGATTATCCAATTTATCTCCCACTACCTGCTTCATAAGCAGGGTACCCCCATATTCTAAGATAAGAATACTTAGGAGGCTTACCCATCCATATTTGATATGGTGTATGCCTTTGAATGGACATTTAGTAGAATATATTTTAATTTAAGTTATAGAGATCGTTTTCAAGTTCATTAGTACCAATCAAACATTCATTCATGTAAATGTTGCAAACACCTTTGCAAAATAAACAAGAATATCCATTTTTATCAACATAGAAATGGAAACAATGTTTTTACAAAATTAGGTACGAACAAAACATCTCATATAATTAACTTAAACTATTGTTCAATAATAAGTAAACATCTTCAATAGCCTTGGCAGCAACTCTTGCTCCATTGCCCATCCTCTAGAAGGTCACACCTTCCTTAAGCATTCTACTTCTTCCCATCACCTGTAACCCATTACAGAGATGTGAGTCATAACCGGTATCTAATACCCAAGAAGTAGAGTTAATTGAAATGTTTACTTCAATTTAGAACATACCGTTTCCAGAACTCTTCTGGGCCAGATATTCCTTGCAATTTCGCCTCCAATGTCCAGGCTTCTTGCAGTGATGACATTCATCAGCAGTCTTGTCAGCCTTAACTGGTGTGGCTGCCACAACGGGATTCGGAGATTGCCTCAACAAGGGCACGTTCTTCTTGGGACGTTGGAAAGAACGCTTCTTTCCATTCCCATGTGGATCAATCTTCGTACCAGATGAAGAACCCACATAAAGAACCAACTTCTCTTTCTTGATGGTGGATTCAAACGTAACAAGCATATTCACCAACTCCTCAAGGGTCGGTTCAATCTTGTTCATGTTGAAGTTCACCACAAAAGGATCAAATGAGCTAGGCAGCGATAATAGCAGCACGTCGGTGGTCAACTCTGAAGGCAAGATCAGATCCATGCCAACGAGCTTGTCCACGAGCCCGATCACCTTTAGGCCATGCTCATGGACCGAGGCCCCATCTTGCATGCGTAAAGTGATCAGCTCCTTGACGGTAGCATGCCTAAGAGGACGTGTTTGCTCTCCAAAGAGCTCCTTGAGGTGCAAATGAATGTCAGCAGCACTCTTTGCACCCTCAAAACGCCTCTGCAGCTCATCATTCATAGAAGTCAGCATATAACACCTGGCTATCAAGTCATGGTCACACCATTCCTTGTAAGCCTGCAATTCCTCAGGAGTGCAGTCAGTCGGAGCCTCAACAGGGGGCGACTGAGTCAATGTATATGTTACCCTTTCCGAATTCAATACTATTTTCAAATTTCTTAGCCAAGTGAGGTAATTAGGTCTAGTTAATATGTGTTTTTCGAGTATAACAGATATCGAATTGCGCATCGAAGACATTGTCGATTTGTACTGAAAAGTAAAAATAGATAAATGTTGAT
This sequence comes from Primulina eburnea, assembly GCF_022965805.1. Lineage (NCBI taxonomy): Eukaryota > Viridiplantae > Streptophyta > Magnoliopsida > Lamiales > Gesneriaceae > Primulina > Primulina eburnea. The sequence goes on along the minus strand of NC_133103.1, from coordinate 25,323,317 downwards.
GACTATTTTAAATATTTAGTAAGATATGAAGTTTGGACTTTTACTTCATAAATATTTGCTCCCACTGTTTTGACATCTTTCACTACCCTCTAGTGAAAGCGGGAAACTCATTTCCTCAGTAGGTACGTAAGGTCCAATTAGCGAATTATGATCCCGAATAATATCAGCCAATCACAATTCCTAAAAGGTAGTTTCCAATTGCATCACAATGCAACCTTCTACGTAAACTTTTGTCTCACGTTTGATTAGGACCCAATAATATGACGTCGTTCATCTTTACGTGTCAAGCCTAACCCATCGATATTGAACCTTAATGGACGGTCACCATGAGTTCCCTCAATAATATGAGCCGAAATCATGGGAGTTCCACGTAGTTCACATCACTATGTCAATGGATGTCACAGCTTTCCGGCACCCAGGGCCCCCTCAATAATATGAGCCGAGCCCGAGTACGGGTAGCGTTCATCATGCATCCATTGTCGATGGAAGACAAGGAAATTATAAACAGATTTACAATTCCCCTTTTCGGACTTGATATTAATTTTGAATCTTATTCAAAATGAGGGTTTTTAATTTTGAAAGGTCTCATCATTAATTTTATTTTAAAAGCTCGCCATGTTTGATCGTATGTTTGCCGGATTCATGCAACTTTGTTATTATCATAATAATAACGCACATACTCATTATTTATAACATATCATGCATATATTATAAACAGTAAACAAACAAGGATGATCAATCGCCCCAATACTAACGGTCCGTGTGAGCTAAACACGGACCTAGGTCCAATCCTAGGGTAAATGCACGGGATGCAAATGCAACATTTACATAAGCTTCCAATATTTACATGTCTTCGATCTTCATAATCATCATGGCCACCATCTTCCAATCTTGATCATCCACTATACTAATATTTACAAATAAATATCCATGGCAAATAGGGATACATCACATGGGGTGGGAACGGGCCATAAACCAAGCCCACTTGATAAATTGATAATTATTACAATCATTCAACACAAAATATCCTAGCATACACCTAGCAAATTGGGCTTGGGCTTTTGATCATCCTTCATGCATAATATCACATATCATACACCATCAATTAATTATCACAATAATTAATTGATCCAATATTATATATCTTGATCCAATCACTAACCGCCACGATTATAAACTAAATTAACAAAGTATACAAACACCTTTGTCTACTTTTAAATTAATTTATTTATAACCGAATTTCTTGTAAATCACAATTTACTATAAATAATCAAAGTCCAACTTAAATTATTTATTTTATGAGAAAATATTTGCAACTTTTGTAATTTTAAACTTAAGGGCCCAAAAAACTCAATTTTTCACCAAAAACATTTTTGGCCCATTTAAAATCACAAATGTGTTGGCCATCCAATGGCCCAACAACTCAAGGCCCATGACACTTTGGTAATCCAAAACACTTTTGGAAACCCTAGTCGTCATCGCCGTCGCCGGAGCTCCGTCGCCGGATTCCGGCCAACATTCCGGTGAACAAAATTTTTTTTTTTTTTTTTAATTAAACAAGAGGTTTCGGGCAGCCCAAGGGGCTGCCCTTGCTGCCCGTTTCGGGCAGCCCCTCGGGCAGCCCGAGGCGCCCGAAATGGGCAGCAACATGCTGCCCAAAATAGTTTCAAAAGTGGGCTTGATTTTGGTTGCAAAAAATATCTCAAACGGTTAGAAAATGATCTCAATATAATATCATGTATTATGCTACACAAAATGGTAACCATAGCTCTTGATACCACTTGAAAGGGAACGATTTAGGGAGACCGAAAGCACAACGGAAGCACAATTTTATTTTAAAATTTCGGCCCCTTGCA